>NC_056732.1:252855344-253187844 GCF_019279795.1 Protopterus annectens
ATTTTGCTCCTGGAGATAAAAGAAGCACAGGTCATTGATTCTTGACTGTCTCTGACTGGGCAGTGAGTGTCTGTGTGGGCTCCATATTGAAATATCGGCACTTAACAAGCCGAGAAAAGGAAAAACTAAAAACACAGAAGAAGAGAGAATTTCAGAAATTGCTCTTTTCCTTTAAACTTCTTTTTGTTGGGGAGAAAAGCCCCCCCCTACCTGCACGCCCACATGCACTGAACTTATATATATATATATATATATATATATATATATATATATATATATATATATATATATATACATACATACCATCTCCAGAATTGCTGTAACTCAGAGAAAAAGGAATATTTTGAGAAATGGCATCTCAGACTCTGTATTTATAAGTCCGATCTTTTGGACATTCACTCTCCATATTTCAGGACTTACTCTACTGGGCCCCATCATTTCAATGATAATTATCAGTGTAGGATTTTCTGACTCATCTGGCTGCTATTCAAGGTATCTACCAGGAAACAGCTACAATACGCCTGCATCATCTGGGACAAGAGTGTTGCTCATCAAATGAGCTTGTGGCCTGCTTTTCATCTTGGGATTGGTGCTGCTGTTTTGCTTCTGGTGAGAGAAGAAGCAAAGGGGCAGTGTATCCCAGCAGCATGAAGTTGTGGCAAGACAAGCACTAGTAGTAACCAGGTAGTAGCCAATTTGGTGAATCTCCACTTTTCATCAGTTTTAATAAAGCTAATTCATTCCTTTCAGAAAGTACTGCTTGATCAGCTGCTATCTAAACTAACTTCAGAATATCTCCATAAATACTTCATCCATAAATCATCAGGGTCTACAGTAGTAGTTTCCTCTCAAGTGTTTGGCAGTGCCTGTATAGAAGCAGGCACCTTGAGCTGACATTTTTTCTGTAAAAGCACCCTTAAAAGTTCAACAATGTCTAGTAGCACACAGAACAACTAGTTTGTATTGACAAGCACTACCCCCAGAGTTGCATACCAGATAGGATCATAGGATCATAGGAGGTTACTAGGCTAATGGCCCTGGGGCCCTTAAAAGCCTAGTCAAGAGTTTATGCCCAAAAAGAAACCTCAGTGAGAACCTGTCACCCTTGTCAGTGAGGGGCACAGGCAGAAACCCTGGGATATATTTGTAGTTTCCCATTCACTCATCAAGGTTGTGCTTGAAGAGGGTCAGTGAGGTGCTCTGTTTGACATTTATGGGAAGTCTATTCCAGAGACAGGGCAGCCTCTGAGAGACAAACCGGTCTCTCCAGCAGGTTTTTTTGATGTCACATATGAGATTCAGGCCTTTTGAGTGGGTAATGCATGAGGAGTTAGACTTATGGATATGGAGTATCTCGAGTATGGAAGGGTCTGAGATTGTCTTGTGGGGGGGAAACAGATCACCCCTGAGCAATCTGCATGATACCAAATAGAGTCATAGTGATTTTAGCCTGCCTGCATGGGACAGGTGTTTGAGACCATGGATACTTTGTGAGGTATTTCAGTAGCATTTTCAGTTGGTGCAGATGTTTGGAGAGGTACATACCAAATGGGACATTATACTCAATTATTGGTCTAATGATGGAGGAATACAGAGAGGTAATAACCTCTTTTTTTCTGGATGCAGTCGCTTTTCTTATGAGATGAACCAAGTAAAGGTTTTTCTGACCACTGCTGCATCATGATGGTTGAATGTGAGGTTGTTATCAACCTGAATGCCCAGGTCTCTCACCACATGTTGTGTGCTCAGGGGTTTGCCGTTGATGTGGTAATCAGTAGGGGCCATGTTTTTGCCAAATGGTATGATAATACATTTTTTTTTGCATTTAGCTTGAAGTCATGACTTTGGCACCAGTCATTAGTTGCTGTGATACCCTCTTGCAGTATGTTAACATCATTTGGGGAGTCAATGACAGCACCCAACTTACAGTCATCTGCAAACTTGGTCAACCACATGCCTTTTGTCTTTGCCTGGACCTCTGAGAAGTAGATGCCAAACAGTAGGGGGTCCTAAGACAGATTCATGGGGAACTCCACTAGTGACAGGTCTGTTGTCAGAGATTGAGGTGCTTATTTTGACTTTGGGGGTCCTGTTGGGTGAGCCAGTTGGCCACCCATCTGAGGAGATAGGGATTTATGTCAAGTTGTGTTAGCTTTATGATGATGCCTGAGTGGGGGATTGTGTCAAAGGCTTTGGGCAAGTCAAGCTAAGCTGTATGCACTGACTTTTCTTCATCCAGGGCCTTGGTGACAATCTCAAAGAAGTCAACCAGGATCAACAGGCAAGATCTGCCCTTGACGAATATGAATTGGGTGGGGTCAAGTTCTGGGAGATTGTCTATGTCCTTGTTTATGAGATCCATAATAATATGCTCCATGGCTTTACAGATCAGACTTGTCAAGCTAATGGGACAATAGTTTCCAGGGTCAGTAGTGGCGTCACCTTTGTGGAAGGGGATGACAATGGCAGTTGTCCATTCTGCTGGAATGAAGCCTGTACTTAGGCTGTGGTTGAATAGGGTGCTCAATGGCAAAGCCAGTTCTTGCTGGAGATGGTGGAGAATACATCCTGGGATACTATCAGTTCCCATGGAATCTGTGTTATTTGCTTTGGATAGGGCCTGTAACACTCGGTCTACAGAAATGTGTGGTGTGTGACAAGTATTGGGGATGATGAAAGGGCCTTTGTGGGTGGACAGGGGGTTGCATTTTGCACTGAAACTATCTGATAGCAGGTTGGCTAAGTCAACAGGATCAGTGTCACTGTAAGTGATACTGTTAAGTACTAATTTGGAGCAAACCTGTGCTTTGACATGGAGGTTTCTGACATAACTGAAGAAGACTTTGTGGTTTCCCTTTGTGTCAAGGGTGTGTGATGGGTGCAGTGTGTGTACTACTGACAACATGATTGACATATTTTGTCAGATACTCCTGACATTACTTTATATTCTGATGAGAACCATCTCATCAATAAAAACGGCCTATTGCCATAGATATGAACTTTCCTACTACCGTCATTACTTTGGTAGATATGGGCATTTAGAGGCAATGTAGAAATTGTCTCCTGTTTACTGACAACAGTTAATTCTCAAAGAACATGATAAGGTATGTGAGAGATGCATTTACACAATGTTACTGGAGGCAAAGCTCTTACATAAAAGCACTCCTAATGTCAATCAGGTTGCCAGTAGTACACATTCTGCACCCATCACACACAGTAGAAAGTGACATGCAGACCCACATATGCTTAGGCACTTAAATTTGACCTTCCTAAACTGCAAAGGCCTCCTAGATGAAGCACACATAAATGCTCTCAGCAGCCCTGAATGCATTCTTTCAAAACAACACCCACATCAACACATACAGCCACATTTAATGGAGCATCTACTTCTAAGTCTATAAGGCAAGCCACCACAAAATCCAGCATTCTAGTAATTGGAGACTCCATTGTGAGGCACATTTATGTCCCTCTCAAAAGGCTGAGTAAGGAGAAAGTAACTTGTCAGTTGCTTATCAGGGGACAGGGTTTGTTGTATTATGCATGCATTCAGGTCATTGGACCACAAGTATGAGCATGGCTTAGTCATAATCCGTATGGGTGTGAATGAGCTGAGACATATGTCTCTAGACTATATGTAGAGAAACATCATGGAGCTCTCAGGATATGCATCCTGGGCTGTTATAAGCCTAGCATTGAGCAGCATTTTACCTTCTCCAAAGATAATCCCACAGTACAAAGATGGCTTAGTTTTTGGTGTCATTCTAAGGTGGTGCAATATTTGTATGCATGGAAGTAAATGGTTAACAGACCATGCTGCTTTGCCAGGGACAGTCTGCATCTCTCCCATCTCAGCTTTTGAATGTTAGCTAAAATATTGTACTCCTTCATACAGCCTTTTATTCGCAAATGCCAAACGAAACGTAGTTCCAACATAACAAATCAAAACCAAGAAAATCTAAATGTTTCACTGCTCAGTGCTAGGTCTAAACAAGAAACTCCAGTCCCTATAAGCTCTCCCAGAGACTTCCTTGTCTATGGAACAGGCTTCCTGTCCATGTCAAGCAGAGTTCCTCCCTAACCCAATTCAAGTTCAGCTTGGACAGTTGGATGGAGAACAGGAAATTCATCCCTGGTTTGGCACCTATGCCTCTAATGGACACAGGCAACCTGTAAACAATTCATCTCCCAGGTCCCTGCTTGTAGATGTTTCATCTTGCAAACCTTTTCTTACACTTATCAAGGGTATCAGAACTTTTCAAAGATTTGGGATGCATGACTAGGCTTATAAGGCCCTTGTGATTGTTAGCCTAGTAAACACATATCAACCTATGAAATGTGCAGCCTCTGAGACATGGTTTAAAGTTAAGGAGAGTACATTGGAAGTGCCAGGTTATAATGTCTTCCATGCATTTAGACCAACTATTGCACAGCCAGGGATTGAAGATGGTGGTGTCTCAATTTCCAGCAAAAATAAATATACCTCAATGCTAGTCAAACAGGTTGATGCACTTGAACTTCTCCAAGTACAAATCACATTAGGCAAAATCTCATACCACTTCCTTGCAAGTTATAGGCCCCACACTGTATGACCCAGGAAACCCATGGTATGTATTTAAGCTTACTGGAAACATCCCTATCCAAGCAAATAGCATATTCATGAGTAACTTTAATTTCTCAGCTATTAAAAGGGAATCATAAATTACACCAAATGTGCAGGCACAGAGATTCCTGGATTTTGTAAATGCAAACTCCTTTGCCCAGATTATCAATACTCTGACAAGGGGTACAAACATACTGGATCTGTCCTTTCACTAATATGGGAGAATGCTGCACACCCCCTAGTGTAATGTCTTTTCTGGTAATACCACAAAGCAATCTCCTTCAAAGTAGAAATAAAACCCGGAACCACAGCTAGCCCTGGAATGCTCAGGAACTACTCTAAGGCTAACATCTAACTAATACATGATAACCTGCCCAGTTTCAATCCCCAGTAAACCCTGAGAATACTGCTGCCTATGCAGAAGTGTTCACAGAAGCCCTAAACATGTATGTTAATAGCTGCATACAGGCAGCTGTACCCCCTAGGAATAAGGATTGAATTAACTCAAAAAAACAAACACCTTTGTGGAATCAAAACATCAACAGGCTGTATAACAGAAGAAAGAATATCATGGCAAAAATTAGGAGGTATAGCACCCAGCAGGATAAAAGCACTCTCATAAAACTAAACAAACAACTCAGAAGGCACCCCGGGGTGAATTTCCTATCTCCTATCCAATCATCAAGATTTTTCTTGAAGAGTGCTAATGAGGAGCTTTGTTTGATATAGACAGGTAGTTTGTTCCAAAGTATGGGAAGTCTCTGGGACATGCATGTTCTGTTTATTGTGCTTACAAGGTTTAGATCCCTAGAGCATGTAGCTCAGAGGGACTGGGATTTCTTTACGTGGAGCATGTCAAACAGATCTGGGTTTGACATAGCTTTGTATGTTAGGCAGAGATCGCCTCTGAGTAGGCAATATGCGACAGAGTAAAGCTGGAGTTTTTTTGAGATTGTCTGCATAGGGCATCTGTTTGAGGCCGGTAATCCTCTTTGTGAGGTATTCCTGTGGCCTTTCCAGTTGTTGTAGATGTCTTGTGAGGTACATACCAAAAGGGGCATTCTACTCTATAATGGGTCTAATGAGTGATGAGTAGAGAGGAACAATGACCTCTTTTTTCCTGGATGAGAAACTTTTTGTGATGAGGTGTGCCACGTAGAAGGATTTCCTGACTACTGTGGCAATGTGATTATTGAAGAAGAGACTGCTGTCCACCTATGTCCCAAGGTCTCTTATCACACTTTCGGTGTTAAGTAGACTACCGCCTATGTGGTAGTTCATGGGTACAGAGTTTTTACCAAAAGGGATGACATTGCTCTTTTTGGCATTGAGCTTGAAGCCATGGCATTGACACCAGGCATCTGTCTCAGTGAGGCCCTTTTGTAGGATGTCCACATTGTTAGAAGTTTTGATTATGGCTCCTAGTTTGCAGTCATCTGCAAACTTTGTTAGCCAAAGACCTTCTGTGTTAGCCTGTACTTCAGAGAAGTAGATACCAAACAGGAGAGGACCTAGGACTGAACCCTGTGGTACTCCACTTGCCACTGGTCTGAAGTTGGATTTAAAGTCTGATACTTTCACAGCGTAGGTTCTGTCAGTGAGCCAGCTGGCAACCCATCTTGTGACTTAGGGATTTATACCTAGTTTAGTGAGTTTATCTATAATTTATCTATAATTCCAGAGTGGGGGATGGTGTTGAAAACCTTGGCGAGACCTAGATAGGCTGTGTGAACCACCTTACCCTCATCTACAGCTTTGGTGACCACTTCAAAGAAGTCTATCAGGTTTAGGAGACATGATCTGCCTTTTACAAACCCGAACTGGGCAGGGTCCAGAGTTTGGATATTACCAGTGTCATTGTTTATAAGTTCCATGATGATACGTTCCATAGCCTTGCAGACCAGGCTCATCAGGCTAATGGGGTGGTAGTTCTCTGGGTCCATGTTGGCTCCCCTATCTGGAGTGGGATAACCGTTGCTGTGTGCCATTCAGTGGGCACAAAGCCTGAGGTGAGGTTATGTTTGAACATGGTACTTAGGTGGGGTGCCAGTTCATTCTGTAGTTCATGCAGAATGCAGCCTGGGATGCTGTCAGGTCCCATGGAGAGTGTGTTTTTTACCTGTGCAGCCGTGATTACAAGAACTTTGCATTCTACCAGTATAGAGATGGGCCCTTTAGGGGATGAGAGAGGGGTAAAGTTAGCACTGAAACTATCTGCCAGGATGTTGGCAATATCAGTTGGTTTTGTATATTTGGTGCCATTGTGCTGTAACTCAGAGAAGATCTGAGTGTTGCCATTGAGATTCTTGACATAGCTATAGAATGCTTTGTGGTTGTCTTTAGAATCAGTGGTGATTTTGTTTTCATAACTAGCTTTGGAGGATTTTATGAGGGATCTCAGCTTCTTACTGAGGCTGACCACGGAGTTCCTCCAATCATGGGATTTTATTCTTTTTGCAACAGTTTCTTTCTTCTGTTTTAGAGTTTGTTTATTGCAAGGGACCACCAGAGTGGCTTCCTTTTTTGGAGGATAACATCTTGATTCTGTTAGGGATTGCACGATCCATGCACTTGTGTAAGTGCTTATAAAGTGCAATTGTATAGGAGTCAGCAGTTGTACCTCTTTTCTCCATCAGCATGGGTGTTGTGAAGTTTGCCACTTCTGTCTTAAGAAGCATGAAGTTGGCTTTGGAGAAATTTTTTACAGTGGTTTCCCTAATGGGGGATGGGGGTGGGATGTGGATGTCTAGAGTGATTTGCTTGTGGTCGGATCTGACCAACGAGGAATTGACTTCTGGTGTGGAACATCATTTGCCCATGTTGGTAATGACCAGGTCTAGGATATTGCTGCCCCTGGTGGGGGTGTGGATAAATTGATCCAAGGCATTGGAATTTATGAATTCCAGAAAACGTTGAGCACAAGAGTTGGTACATGAGTAGTTTTCCTAGTTAATGGTGGGGTAGTTGAAATCGCCCATTATTAGGGTGTTAAGTTGTACCCTAATATTTTCCAGTGTATCAAGAAATGAGGAGTGGGAATCCTGGGACATGGTGGGGGATCTGTAGCAACCTACAATTTGGATTGCGGTCTTGTCCAGAGTTAGTTGCACTTGGATAATCTCAGATGCATTATGCTGAGCAACAAGCCTGGAGATGTGGTTATTCTTAATGAATATGGACACGCCTCCGCCTTTAGTGCTTCGGTCCAGGTTAGGTGGCCGAAAGGTGTGGTATGAATTATAGCTTGGTAATGTAGGGGTGATCTCTGGAGCCTTGAACTAGGTCTCTGTAACTGCACAGATGTCGATGTTTTCCATTTTAAGGAGTGCCTTGAGTAAGTGCATTTTGAGGTTTAGATTTCTAGCATTAAGTAGCATTACCCTCAGATTTTGCTTGTTTGTATCTGTTACGGAGGTGAATTTGTCATTTGAAACTTGCCTAAAAAAGGCACAATATAATTATATGTGTATTATATATACATATATATATATATATATATATATATATATATATATATATATGGGTGTAGGATACTGAAGTGAATGGCAAGTGCCCTGAGACCTTGTAGATCCATGTCATAATGTATTAATCACCAAAAATGACAGATTCTGTTCATGCTCTGTGGATTGCCATGGAGCAAACTGAATTAAAGACAAGTGTTTTTGTTGGGGAGCTAGTACCCTTGCATACCCCACATCCTCTGCTAATCATATATACTAACTAAGAGACAGCATAATCCCCAGGGAAAATAAAAATTCCCCAACTTGGGGAATGTTGATCTTGCATTCATGTTGACCACCTGCCTCTGTTGACCAAATGGTGCCACTCTACAGGGTGTTGGAGCACTTGCTATTTGCTCCAGTGCTTGACACCCATATATTTATGCAACCAGCTTCCTTATTTCTGGATTACTAATGAATGATGTCCAAGTGTTTAAGTTATTCTGGAATGTATTTTACAGGCACAAACTACCTCTTTACTGAAAAAAACACCTTCTTTGACTAACAAGATCCTAACCCTCCTTTTATTCACCATTTTAAAGGGATAATTGCTCATTACCAACAATTCAGATAATTGTCATTACTAACAGTTCCTGGAGAACCTTCTCTATCTAAGAAAGAAAAAAAATCTGTCTGCCTTAAAGGAACAATACTATTTACATGATTGTATAGCAATACTCTATTGAGATCACTATTATTTGCATTAGGTCACTTATATTTTGATAGAAGTGAACTGCCATACTATATGACTGTGTGTCTGTGTGTGTGTGTGTGTGTGTGTGTGTGTGTGTGTGTGTGTGTGTGTGTGTGTGTGTGTGTATGTGTGTTTTGTGTCTGTGCGCAGACATATAGATAGATATAACTGTTCTATTCATGTGCATGGAATACGTGGGGGTCAATCGGCTAGTGTTAAATGACTGAATATGATATCCATTTTTGCTGCATGAAGAATGTACAAATTAACTCACATATGACCTGGCAGTGAGTGATGTGGATGAATGTATGAGAGGAATATGTTCATAGGTTCATAGATGTTTACTAGGCTAATGACCACAAGCACCTTTTTATACCTAGCCGTGCATCCCAAATCTCTGACAAGTTCTGATACCCTTGATAAGTGTAAGCATAGGCCTGGGAGATGAACCATCCACAGGTTACCTGTGTCCATTAGAGACACAGGTGTCAAACCAGGGATGAATTTTTTGATTTCCCATCCAGTTGTCCAAGTTGCACTTGAATTGGGTTAGGGAAGTACTTTGATTCACATAGATGGGCAGCCTGTTCCATAGATATAAAAGTCTCTAGGATACATACTTATCTCTCCACCAGGTCCTATTTATATCACATGCAAGGTTTAAGTCTTTAGAATGAGTAATTCTGGCACTGTTTGTTTTGTGGATATGCAGGACATCCATCAGAGTTGGGTCTGACAATGCCCTGTATGCCAGGCATAGGTCTCCCATCAAGACCATGTAGGAGCCAGAATACTGTGATAGGGCCTTGAGGCGCTCTCCATATGACATGCAAGACCTTTAGTGAAGAACCTCTGTGGACATTCCAATTGTTGGAAATGCCTGATTAGTTACATACCAAAGGGGGCATTGTACTCAATGATAGGTTTGACAAATGCTAAATACAGTGGAACAATGACTTCCTTGACCTTAGATGCCATACCTTTGTTTATAAGTTGCACAACATACAATGATTTCCTCACTACTGTAGACATGATGATCAAAGGCAAGATTACTGTCTATGTGTGTCTTCATGTCCCTCACTACTGGGTCGGCTCTAAGGAGTGTGGTCTCAATGTGATAGTTATCAGGGATGGATAACTTCCCAAAGGACACTATTATGCATTTCTGGGAATTTAGCTTTAGTTCATGGCTCTAACACCAGTTGTTTTTTCTGTGTCAGCTCCTCCTGGAGAACATTTATATCAGTGTAAGATTCAATGACAGCTCCTAATTTTCAATCATCTGCAAATTTAGTGAGCCAGAGACCATTGACATTGGCCTTAACTCCTGAGAGGTAAATGCCAAAAAGGAGCATTCCAACGACTGATCTCTGAGGGATTCCACTTGTGACTGGCCTCTTTGTAGAGGTGAACCCCCCCCCCCAATTCTAACTTCCTAGGTCCTGTCTGTGAGCCAGTTGGCTATCCACCGGGTGACATGTAAGTTTGTACTTAACTTCTTGAGTTTGTCAACAATGCCCGAGTGGGGTATTGTGTCAAATGCCTTGGCCAGGTCAAGGTAGGCAAAGTAAATGATTTTGCCCTCATCCATAGCTTTGGTGATCTTCTCAAAGAAGTCCACCAAGTTGAGTAGGCATGATCTGTCCTTGAAGAAACCAAACTGGGTTGGCTCCAGTGTCTGGAGCTTTACTATATATCTTTTGATCTTCTCCATGATAATTCTTTCCATGTTTTTACATATAAGACTAGTGAGACTTATGGGTCTGTAGTTTCCAGGGTCTGTAGATGGCCCACCTTTGTGCAGAGGGATGACTGTTGCCTTTCTCCATTCATGAGGCATGAAACCTGTTTGGAGGCTACACTTAAATAGCAATTCCAGAGGCCCTAATAGGTCATGTTTCATGCTATTTAGAAGGCCTTCTAGGATATTGCCTGGGCTCACTGATGCAGTGTTCTTGGTCTTAGAGGGAGCATTACAGACCTGTTCCCTAGTGAGAATAGGGAGAGTTATATTTGATGATATTTCCTGAGGGAAGGTTGAAGGAATTTATTTAATTATTTGTTTGCTTTCCAGGGAAGAGCTGTGATCTCTATATACTTATTTCATACTGAGCTCAGAAGCAGTGTTTGGATACGTAACTTGCTCAGAGTTACAGTTATGCAATGGGAGTTAAGAGAATCAAACCTTACACCATTGGACCACAGGAAACAGTTTGTTAATGGCTCTTAATCCTCTAAGCCAAATGCCAGACTGGTGCAAGTTAAATTTGTAAATGACTCCTGTGTACCACACATTTTATACTGACTTGATTTATACTCTCTGGGATGGGGTTGTGTGAGCTTTTGCAATACTGATTAAGCTTACTGAAGTTAAACAGCGAGCAAGAAATGCAACATATGTGATTTTCTTTCCAATTTCTTTGCAAATGAAAAGAAAAAAACAGCTCTAACTGCATATTGGGAATGCCACTCCACTCATTCTGCAGCTTCTTGAAACTGAATCCTTTGTTTTTTATGTATGGGAACATTTATTTGTCATGCATTAGGCAAGCAGCATCTAGACAAGTTCGCTTCAGAATGTGCCCTATTGATCAAGTATATCAAGTAAAAACTAAACAGATCTATCACAGATTGAGGGGAACAGTTAGGAGTGTTCTACTTTTCCGTGATATTTTGATCATAGCACTGGTGCATATATGTAACAAGTGATATAGGGAACACAGACCTGTTCAAGAGGGGTTGGTGGGGAGGGCTTACGTAACATCAAAAACTCTTAAATTTACTGGCATGTTGCAAACGTGAACATACAGCAGTGAAGGTGTTGGTCTCTTAATAAGTTTGTGTTCATCTAGACTGGCAAAAATCAGAAGTTTTACACCCTGAATCCAATGATCTGCTTCATGGTGATTTGCCTGTTGACATTATGAACCAGATCTGAATATTTTATTTTATTTTATTAGGTATTGCATTTTATTTATTTATTTATCTTTATCAAAATGGTCCCTCTTCAAGAAAAATTGCAAGGCTCATGAATAGAAATATCACTCATTATTACATAACTTAATGCAATTTGTGCCATTTGGCTGGATGATCATCTCTATGTTCCTATAGGATTCAGAATGGGAACTCGTTTATTTGTGCTTATGCAACTAATAGCTATGCAGGGTATTCAACCTTCTTAGATACCATGAGTACAGTGTTTGGTATAGCACCACTTATTGTGTCTGTTGTCCTACTGGGAGACTCAAGGCTCATGTAGAGAATGATAAAGATATCTAGAGAGGTACTTATACTGTTTATTTTGGATCTTATATCCTTTCCATGGAGCATCTTAGGAAAGTCAATACTCAAGAACAAGGATGCTTATAAGTATATTTGGTATCAGAAACCCATGGTATAAAGTTGAATAATCAGCTTTATAGCTTTGTCATTAGGCCTGACATAATTTTTTTCTTATATATTTGTTAAGCAAATAAGCCATTTGTCACAAATGTCCCTCGTCATGGGTGACTTAGGAGCTGTCACCATTGGCAAACCCCAAGCATCTGAGCTGGGCACTTTACTGTTTGGAATCTATTTCTTGACAGTCAAGACTAAAGTATACAGCCTTTGTCTTACCAGGTTTGCTGATTATTACATATTTACTGCAATCATTGAGTCCATCAATGATATTAACATATTACAAGAGGGGCTAACACAGACAAATGATTAAAACCAAAGTAACACAGTCTTCAAATAAATGCAAAAATGTGTCATTATTTTTGCATTTTGCAAAGTGGAATTTTTCACTAATTACAGCATTGTCAACACTCCCCCTATGCTCAAACCCAGTGATGCAAGACCTGGGAACACATGTAGATAGCAATCTGAACTTCGACCACCAAGTTTCCACAGTGGTATGGAAAGCCTATGTCATGCATCTTATTAGACAGGCCATTGTATCCAGATCTGAGGATGTTATAACAGCACTGTACTTGACCCTCATCAGAACACTAATATAGTATAATTCTCCCTTTTTCATGTACCTCACCAGATAACTGTAGCAGCTGGAGAGACCACAGGAGTTTCTCACCAAGAAAATACAGGGCCTACAAGCCATGCTATGATGTCTGTGGATAGACAAAAAGCCCTGTCACTGTAATCTTCAGCATTAAGGATGAGGTGACTTGTGCCTGGCCTACAGGCCAGTCTCTGACCTTATCCTGATGAAAATACTGCACATCCACAAATCAGCTATACCTGATAACATCAGCAGTCTGATGAGAGGAAGATGGTAATAGCAGTGTCCCACATGCTGTTGTAAAATGCTGTCTCTAATGTCAAGCAAGTGCACAAACACAAACACACACACAGTTGACTGCAGTAAGAAAAGAACACCTATTTAAGGTACACTGACTAGAAAGCTTTGCATTTAATGCAAGCACCACAGCATAAGTCTGACTAGAAAAAGTGTCAGACAACACATTATAGGTTATGACATCAGCAGTGCCTGGTAAGGAGAAGATGGTAATAGCAATGTCCAACATACTGGTGTAAAATGCTCTCTCTAATGTCAATCAAGTGCACAAGCATACACCTTCCAGTTTACTGCAGTGAAAACAGAACCCCTGCTTATCGAAGTACAACTACTAGAGAACTCTTTATTTAATGCAAGCACTACAGCACAAATCTGACTTGTATAGTGTCAGACAACACTTTATAGGGGATGACATCAGCAGTGTCTGTTGAGGAGAAGATGGTGATAGCAGTATCCCACATGTTGTTGCAAAATGCTCTCTCTAACATCAAGCAAGTGCAGAAACACACACATACTCACCAGTTGACTGCAGTGCAAACAAAATCCATACCTATCTATGTATACTGACTAGAGAACTCAGTATTTTATGCAAGTGCCACAACACAAGTCTGACTTTTATATGGCTGCAGAACTACTTATAGTGAATGACATCAGCAGTGGATTTTGGAGATAAGATCTTGGGAGGCTTGCATGAAATGGATGCATAGGCATGTCCAACTGTGAAAATATTGGTACTGGGAATGGAGTGGTGACTGTAGAGTACACAATTCTGCTCTTCTGACTAGACAGACACACACACACACACACACACACACACACACACACACACACACACACACACACACACACACACACCAGTTGACTAATATCAGAATGGAACCTCTGCTTAAGTACACTGATTAGAGAACTCTGTTTTTAATGCAAGCACCAATGGACAAGTTTAACTTGAAAAGTGTCAGACAGCACTATATAGATGATGACATCATCAGTGTCTGGTGAGGAGAAGATGGTAATAGCAGTGTCCTACATCAAGTGTAAAATGCTCTCTCTAATGTCAAGCAAGTGGACAAACACAGACACACACACACACACATGCATGCACACACACACACACACACACACACACACACACACACACACACACACACACACACACACACACACACACACACACACCAGTTGACTGCAGTGAGATTAGACCCCCTACCTATCTAGGTACATAGAGAAGAGAACTCTGCATTTTACTTAAGCATCACAGCACAAGTCTGACTTTTACAAAGCTGCAGGGCAACTTAGAGTGGATGACATCAGCAGATAATTTTGGGGAGAAGATGTTGGAAAGCCAGCATGAAATGGATGTGTAGGCATATGCAAGTGTCTAAATATTAGCAATCCATGGGATTGGAGTGGTAACTGCAAGATACAGACTTATGTTCCTCTTACTAGAACAGAATACCTACCTATCTAAATACACAAATTCAAACTAGCTATATTTGAATTGTCACCTACACAAAGAGGGGGTGACAGCAATGCAATAATTGTGTATAGTCAATTGGATCAAATCAAGGATGTCAAAAAGACATGTGAAATGGAGAGCTATGTATGGGATGATATTTTTTTGTAGGACAGGTGCCCGTTTTTTTTTTTTTTTTTTTTACTTCAGTAAGATAGGAATGGTAAGTTGGATAAGTGAAGAAGCAAATGCAAGCAAAGAGGACAAACAAGACAAGACACAGGGACAGTGATGGACAGAAAAGTTTGGTGGACACCATGATTGGGGTAAAAGAGGTGACAACACACCTCCATGCCCACCAAACCCAGGAACAGTGAAAATCTAGTCCCCATCCACAGAACTGTTATTTATGTCCCCTTACTCTGCTGGCTGCTGGAATGCTTGACCTCTCTTCCTCCTATGGACCATAAGGGAGAGCTGTCTCTCCATTCAGCACAGGCATATGCTAGTGGTGTTGTACACAATCTTATGCACTAATCCTGGCATGTCCGGGGGGGAGGGGTGGGAAGTCACCACTTCTCTCAGTACATTTGGAAGGTACCACAACATCAGCAACTGCTGGAGTACTGCTAGCTGAGGGTGCAGGTAGTACAGGGGCAACAGAGGCAGTACTGCCAGGTTGGGTCCCCAGATGTGCTGGGTGTTGGTGACAAAAGCGGTGGAGTGTGGTCAGACTGAACCACTGGAGTTGGCCTACCTCCTTGTGCTGTGAAGTATTCAGTGATTTATTACAGCTGTATGACATGGAGGCATGTTGATGACATATAATAGAAAATAAGAAAAAAGATATAAGGGTTGGGATGAGAAAAAACAAAGAGATAAAATTAGTACCATCATATGTGACATACAATGCATTTATGACAATAATACAACTATTTTATCTAAAGTTTTGTATGTATGTATACTTCCTAACAACTACAAACTGTAACTACAGATTGCTCAAAGCAATCATTGCAATGTGCAGATATTGCAAGTAGGCTTGATCCAATTATATAGATTAAAGTTAACAACAGGGCATTTATGCCATTTGTGTAGAATTTAATTTCTGTATATTATTAAAGAATTGCAGTATTTTATACTTGTTATTTATGGTAATTGAACCCAAACCTTTGACTGCAGTCTTACACATGACTCCTACAGTTGGTTTGTGCTACAGACTGATGCATGCATACTTGCTTTTACAGTTAGGATATGCATGCTTACTTTGCTACTACTACATACAAAAGAAAATTCTTCTTTAAAATTTAAAGCTGCAATACTACTTCTCTTGTGCTGTATACATACCACTTGCTTCCCTCGGTCTCTCTAGATGCTCCGCATGGGCCTGCCTATTCACATATATTTCAAAATTTGCTGCGAAAAAAAGAAAATAAAAGAACAGAAAAGCATTATGCATACCAGTCTTGCCTATATTTAGCTTTCTAGGTATAATAAATTCTCTTTATGAGCATACTTACACAACTGTGAGATTTTGCTAGTTCAGAACTTCTTGAACAACTGATTGAGTGCCTTCCTCAAGTGCCTATCAGTGCATACACTGTTCCCCAATGCATGAGATGCCAGTCACACTGGATACAGCCCTGGCCAGACTATCGAAAGCTTCAGATTTGTACTGGGAGCCAGAATAATCCCCCCTGCAAAAGCCTTTGGCTGTATCACTTTACCAGCAGTCCAATAAATATTCTAGTCTCCTGAACACACCACCTCTGTGCCCTAAATTAGGCACCTTCCCCTCTAATACCAGACATGTCTGAACCCAAAGCAGTGCAATAGCAAAAATGTTACTGGTGGTGTGCAAACCTAAGCAACAATGCCAGCTGTGATTACACAATGTTAAGTGGAGAGCAACCATGCAAAACAGAGAGGAAAATGACTTTTGAAATTGGAAGATTAATCTGATACCTGATACTAGTTAGACGGGTGTCTGCTGCTGTAATGGTTATGTGATTTAACTTTACAGACATGCACTTGGGGCATAAATTTTATGACCTGACTCATGTTTGTTTGGCTTTATACACTGCTAACATTGATTGTTACAGTGTGGGATATAAATTTATGCATAAGGGACAAAACAGTTTCTTCTATAGTGATGATTTTCCATCTTTGCCACAGAAGAAGTGTTTCTCAGACATAGTCAAAAATCAATTCTAAATCCAGATGGCAGATTGAGGTGTTAACCAAGTATGTGTGTGATCTTACAAGATCCTTGTATATACATTCATGTATGTATAAGTCTTATTTAAGTGTGAAGGCCATCCAAGTCCAAATAGCAGAAAAATAGTAGACAGTATACCTTCAGTCATACATCTGAACCTTCAAAAGGCAGTAAGGGTGTCTTAACCCTCATACATATAATTCATATCAGCTCTGCTATTTATACTTATATATAAATTGTTATAAGTGATATTTAATATAATGTGAAATTGAGCAACAGTAATAATGCCTGGCATTTCCTGTATTAGAATAAAGGACCATGTGTATGGCAGCACTACACTTATACCCATTGTCACAGGAATATTGAGATAACACTTGATATTTTCCTGTTCATTACTATAAACTGAACTGTCACAACAGTAAAACATATATTGCACTTCCTGTATTAGAACCCAGGACCATCTGCATTTCAGGTCTACAGTTACACCTGCTGCCACTGGAATACTTAAATAACAGTTGTATATTTCCATATTCATTATTAACTTGTGCATGTTAACTGCTGGGCAACACTGCTTACTATGTTTGTGCAGTGCCCAACACACAGTTGACACAATGCATCCATTTTACCATTGTTGACTGTCTGCTTCCTCCATGCAGATGTTCAATGGCTGCAGGTGTTGGGAAAAATGCTTACTGCCGTGCAACATTGCTTAGTGCTATTGTGAGATGGAAATCAAAAACTGCAAGAATATATCCTTATTGACATTTAGAGTGCCTACACCCCATCTGCAGGTGTTCTGTCTGCTTTCTGTGTGGGTCACTAGTCCAGGTTTGTGCACTGCTATCCATCGTGCAAATGAGATAAGCAAAGCTAAGCATGACATTTATTGTATTTCTCCATTTTTCTGTTTGAGCTAAGCCACACACTGCACAAGCATTGGCATTAAAAGAATAAAAAAATGGAAAATTCTAAGAAAGAAATAAAAGAAATCTATTAAATAAACAGCACTGCAAATGTTTAAGTTGGTACATATAAAATACTTTTACCCAAGTCTGGCTTTGAGCTCTCACTCCAACAAATGTTCAAAACACAGTAAGGGTGTCTTATCCCTCTTTGCCAAAGAAACATCTTTGCAGCAGAGAATTAAAATCATTGGGCATGCAAGCAACTGCAACACCATCCACAGTATTAATAAAACATATGACAGTTATTTATACATGTATTTATTTCAGATCTGGTGCACTGTGTGATCACAAAACCATTTATGACTATTGCATAAATGCAGCTCTGTCTTACCTCTCTGTGTTTCTTGGTCATTCTTGTCTTATCTGACTAGTAATATGAGACATGCAGTCTTTAAGGCATTCTGTATCATTTCTTTAAACTGTGTGAGGATATTAAATGGCAATACTCTATAGCTGTCAAGAAATAAAGGGGAGGTTGGAGGTTACTGAGCAGAAACTGTGAAATATGTGCTGCTTACTTACATTTAAAACCTTGATACAATACTTCTACACTTTGTAAGTCTAACCTGGCTGACACACCCATTGGAGGTAAGGGGGTCTGAATTGCTGCTGTGTTTTCATTCTCCCTATCAGTAATCATTCACAGTACCAATCCATTAGCAAGAAACACTGAGGGAGAACCTGCACTATGTTTATATCTACTGCACAGACCCAAGTATTTGGGATTCAGCAATTCTAATGAATTCACGCCCCATTTGCATCTTCACCTTGCTCACAGCCCTGAATTTAAATTATAAAAAGGGAACAGTGTAGCTAAGGAATCTGAAGGTTAGGAAACATGTATATATGTATAAGACAGAAGAAGATATTACTCTGGAATTTATCTGTACAGAAGACTACTGATCCTGACAAAGTATGCTTATATACTGGATATGCTCAAATGTCACTAAGACAAATTTTATATATATATATATATATATATATATATATATATATATATATATATATATATATGTGTGTGTGGGTGTATGTGAGTGTGTGTGTGTGTGTGTGTGTGTATATATACATATATATATATATATATATATATATATATATATATATATATATATATAAATTATACTTTTATCTGTATGCACTTCTTAAGAGTTTTACTGAAGCATGGAAATGCTTGTCAGGGCATTTTACTTTCTTAGCTGCACAGCCTTATTAACTGTCATCACATGTGCTAATATTACAACTATTTTCTCTTTACACTCTTCTGTTATTTCAGTGAAATGTAATCATTCTATACTGTCAATGACACAGAGGTGTTTGCCTTTTAAGATGGCCCATAGTCACCCCTAGGGGAGTGCTCGCCACAGGTAGACATGATTGGCCATTGCATAAAATTGAATGTTATATGGTAAATGTGCACACCTGTTCTTTGGAAAGTTTATTTGATAGCACTTTTAGCAGTTCCCTTATGGTTTGTTAGCAACATGTGTCATTTGCTTGTAGTTATGGGGGTGGGGAAGCCACGTTCCATTTCATTGTTGGCATGAACAAAATCTGCTATTGTTAATCTCATTGTTTTGGACCCAACCTTGCTTTGTGTTTAATTATAATATGTTACAACCACATAATTCTTTTTTTTATATTTGAATATCTTGACTGTTGTTTCTCTAGTGGGTAATATTGAAACACTACCTTCATTACATAGAGAAGTTGGAAAGTAATGAGACACATTGCAGTTTCTGACTTCACAACCCTCACAAGCTCAAACAGGCAGGATGCAAAACAAGGAGAGTAAAAGAGCAACATATCCTTGTTTGTGCCATAAGAGTAGCTCAGCTTGATCTGTCCCTTGAAAGAACAGTGTACCCTTACATGTGTCATAACATTAACTCACCTTTGCACTCCCCCACAAAAGAGCATTCTATGCTTGTTTGTGCCAGCCAACCTGCCCTTCATTTGATGGCCACTGCATATCATAGTATTCCCAGTTAATATTCTCACACATTTTAGGGTAAATGATATAGACTGGCTTACACACTGCATGTCTCTGAGTACTGGTCAGATAAGTGATGAATGACCAAGAAACACAGAAAGGTAAGACAGAGCTGTATATTTGTAAGCAATAATCATAACAGATTATGCAATCACTAAGTGCACTACATCCAAATATATTAAATATAATAAATGTGCAAATAACAGCTTATACTTTTATATTATTGTACATTCAGTTGCACTTGGTTATGTGAGAAATTACTTCATTTCTTTGCTGCAAAGCTGTTTGTGTGGCAAAGATGGATAGAGCACCCATCCTGTTTTCTGAAGGTGCAACATTGGAGTGATAGTTGAAATCCAGACCTATGTAGCTATATCTTATGTGTACTAACATTTTCTACTGTTTATGCCATGGATTGATTTTCCTCATTTCAACCATTTATCAGTTTGTTTTGGGGAGGCACTGTTTGTGTGTTGTGCCCCTTAGCATAAATGGGTTTGGCTATGCTCATCTGGTTTGCGTGTAGAGCAATAGTGCACAAAATGGATGAATGGATCACCCAATTAGCAGACAGAACCCAGACAGCCACAAACATAAACCGGATGCATTCAGTTAATACTATTGGCCATTGAGCAAAACATGTTAAGCATAATTGTGCTGCAATTAACCTTGTGCACTGTGTTCACGTGATGATTAGCAATGTGCAACATTTTCAAATTTTGAAAACCAAAAAGCGGACACTCTCAGTAAGAGCAATACCTGCAATTTGGAAAACAGCATTCTACATTGGCCTTGATCTGTGGTAGGTGTGGCAGGTGTCTGTGGAGAGAATTTACTCAAAAATGGGGTATCCAGGAGTCAAAATTGTATGTTGCACCCCTAGTGAATGAACATGGGCTCAGGCTATTGCAGAGGGACTATTGTAGCTTGCATTACAATTCAGAGACATGGAATAGCCTTGCCTGGGGTTTGGCCAGTGCTACCAGTATTCCCCACAATTTGGATCAATGTAGGAATCACTACAGAGACCTCCAGATGAGGAAGAGAGATACCCTCAAATAATGGATCAAGGAATGCAGGACTGGGGGCACCACATAGATTTGTAAATATCACTTACAAAGACTACTTGTAACAGTTAAATGCTGGATATAATCAGGACTGGTATTCATAATGTTATTCTGTTCTATTTTTTCTTCAGCTGTCACAGACCAAGAACAGAATGCACAAACCAATGCTGCTATATTGGCACAAATGTGAGAAGCATGTGGTATGTATGCATCCAAACAGTACTGTTATTGTAGCATTAAAAGTAAAGAGACCTTTGTTGGTTTATTATACAGTTGTATCCCACTGAGCATGCATCTCTCAACTGTAACAGGAAAGTATGCATGCATTAGTCTGTAGGCCAAAACGAGAGTTCAATATTAAAAAGTAGTCAAACGCTGAGGATTCAAAAACCATACTTCCCAAATATACAATACTGTTAAGTTTTCAACAATATTGCAACATAATGTCAGACCTCTAAAGCAGTGGCACCAATTGTGTAAATGTTTTAGTCACTGGACTATTATAATTGACATCTCACTGCGCCAATGGCTGCAGTGTCTGATGTCTGCATCTCTCATGTTATTCAGTACAATGAAGAAGAGCAGACACTCCGTGTGGCATAGGCATGCAGCCACAGTGTGGCACACAATCCTATGCACCATGCCTGGCATTTCTTCTCTGGTGATAAAAATCACCATCTACACCACTGCTCTAGGAGGAAACCACAGGCCTATCCTCCAGGGCAGAACTACTTGAGGGACCAGGTAGTGCAGAGGGAGCAGAGAGGGTATTTTCAGGTCACAAGCCAGACGTGCTGGGCAGCTGTGCTGTATCCGATGATATGGTGACAGGAGGATCCTGTGGGACAAGTCTAGCCCACTGTGCTGTAGGGGAAAAACAACAAATAAAATAAAATAAATGAAAAAAAAGAGAAGATACGGGTTGGGGTGTGAGAAAAAAGGGAGAGCATTAATAACTTCATATGTGACATATGAAGCCTTGATACAATTATTTGACTGTAGTCTGTTACTTTTACATTTAACACTAAAATATCCTAACAAATTTCTTTATTACTTTTAAGACTACACAGTTCATAACATATGCACAATATAGTATAGATTGCAGCCATCACCCCTTGATGTGTGCATATATTGCACATATACATGTTTCAATTATACTGATTACAGTTTGCAGCCAGCCATTTGCACCACTAGTATAGATGTCTGAAATTACATTGCAATAATGATGAAACCCTGACAGTATTGTATATTCGGGAAGTGTGGTTTTGAATCCATAACCGCTGATTACTCTGTAATACTGTACTCTTATTTTGACCTACAAACTACTGAATGCATACTGTCATTTTACAGTTTAGAGATGCATTCTAACTGTTATTTGAGAATATGGAACCTTTGCTTTGTGCTACAGACTATGGCATGCATCCTTTCTTTTATAGTTGAGATATGCATGCTGAGTTTGATACAATTGTATGAAATACCAACTAAGCTATCTTTAACTTTTAAAACTTCAATAACAGTACTGTTCTGATGCATACATACCACATGCTTTTCATATCCTTGTCAATCACATGGCATGGGATCTCACATTCGTTGCTTGCTCCTTGGCAGCTATGGAAAAATCAGAATGGAACAGCATACCATTATGAATACCAGTCTTGACTATATTCAGCTTTTAACTCTTAAAATGAGTTACCGTAATTGATACTTACACATCAGTGGGGTGTCCCCCATACTAAATTCCCCTATCCAATGATTGAGGTATCCTGAGTCTTCCTCCTTCAGAGATTATCAAAATGATGTCAGCACTGTTCACTAGTATGGGGGACACCTGTAGCACTAGTCAAAGCCCTAACAATACTATTCCAGGCCACAAATTTGTATTCTGAGCCTAAATAGTCCTGCTGCAGCAACTGGGGCCCATGCTCATTAACTAGGAATTTAATAAACACTTTGGACTTCTGAACACCCCACCGTTGCACTTAGAAGTGCATTCCCTGACTACAAACACCAGACATGACTATCAAAGATCAAGCCCAATGTAGAATGAGCATTTCCCACCAATTGCATTTTGTATCCTGATGTTTTGCAGCCAATTGCACATATCATGCATGCTGAGAGTGTGCACTTTTTGGTTTTACAACATTTGAAAAAGTTGCGCATTGCTTAGCATCATACAAATATGTAGGGTCCACACTGCAGTGCAATGTGTTTGCGCAATGTTAAGCAATGTGAAACTGTGGCAAGCAATGCAATCTCAAGGTTTTTGATATACAAGCACTTGTGTAAATGTGTAAGTCAAATGGGAAGCCCATGCTAGGCCAGATATTACAAATATACTTGCATGAACTAAGTACACAGTATACCCACATTCATACTTGTGATAATAAATGGACAATACATAGATAAATAAATATGTAAATAACTGACACAATATTAGTGTCTCAGCCCTCATACATATAAATATTAATATCAGCTACACTATGTCAAGTATTATAATTGAGAGTCACTATAATGTGAAGTGGAACAGTATTAAAAGTGTATGGAATATGCTGTATTCAAAATCTGGACCATGTGTACAATAGTCCTACACTTACAGCTGTTGCCACAAGAATGCTGAAAAAACAGTTGTGTATGTTACACTTTATTGTTATAATCTGCAATGTCACAACATGAAAGCAAAGTTTGCACACCTTCTACCAGAACCCAGGACCATCTGCACTCCAGATCTATGATAAGCACCTGCTACCATAGGACTATTTACATGACATTCCCTATCTTAGTATTCATTGTAAAGTTCTCACTGTTAATCACAGAGCAATTCCACTTACCAGGTTTGTGTGATAGCCAATAATATTAATTGAATGCAGTCAGTTTATGTTTGTGGCTGTCTGGGTCCTGTCTGCAACTTGCATGGTTCATTTGTCCAGTTTGTGCACTGCCGCCCTTCATGCAAACCACACAGCCAAACACATTTTTGCTAAGTGGCACATCACACAAACATTGCCTCTCCCCCCAATAAAATTTGGAGAAATAGTTGAAATGAAGAAAAAGTATCTATGGCAGAGCCCCAAGCAAATTTTAATGAAGAAAACTCAAGAAAGGGAAAAAAAGAAAGGGAAAAGCAATTGCCATGCTGTCATACAATCTGCTTTCACGGCCAGCATCCTTACATGGAAATGCTATTCACATCATACCTCTCAACTGTCCATATTTTTACAGAACATCTAGATTTTTGCCTCATATTTTTGGGCTGTTCCTTGTAAAATTTGTGGTTTTCTGGAAAATTACTGAAGATTGAAGTCAATAAATAATGACATATATTTGAGTTTCTTACTTCATATCCTTCAGAAAATGCATGCTAACCCAAATCCTATTATTCTAGCTACTAAGTTTATAAGAACAATATTTAAAATCTGTCCCTATTTTTGGGCCTTTGTCCCCCATTATTTTAGTCTTTGCCCACATTTCTTGCACTAAGAGGTTGAGAGGTATGATCCACATTCATATTAGCAGTTTTGTGGCCAGGAAACCTTGCTTATGTGCACTGGGCCTCATTAATATGCATGGTGCAATACCACACGATGAGGAACATAGTGTACATGAAAACACTCTATGTAGACTCTGCGCAGAACCTACACTGAGTTCTTGAATTCCCCTAATAATTTAATAAATGATGTGGGAGATTGAACAAAACAAATTATTAGATTCTACTTTTAAAATATTTATTATATTGATGCTTTCATTGAGACCAGGAACTCTGTCAGCTTGCAGTTTTACTACCCACCCCAATTCTTTAATTTCTAATAAATTATTAAACCTGCCACCCTGTTGTCCATAGCTACGTGGTAAATTACATTAAATATGAATGTTTTCAAATTCTTACAATAACAACTGTGCTTATATAAAGCATCATTTTTATTTCACATTATCTACATGCTCATATATTCTTGCTGATAGTTTTCTAGTGATCTCGCCCTCATAATAACTATCTATAGCTAAGCAAGTTGCCAAGTAGACCATACCAGTAGAATCACTTACAAAATGACCAGGTACCACCAAAAATGTCTACAAATAGCTAGCAAAAATGTTATAGCCTTGCTAATATAATGAAACAAAGAACTTTTAAAAGAATATGCTCCCTTTTTATTAGTACAGAAACCTTTATTTACAGTTTACATCATAGCTGGTCTCAAGAAGGCATTTTATATAATTTCCAGCTTTGTTAATAAATAATGATTCACTGCCTAGAGCATTAGCAAAATCAAGATTTGCCAAGCCAATTGTCCAATTATTTTAAATTATATATATATATATATATATATATAGAGAGAGAGAGAGAGAGAGAGAGCAAACCTCCCAACTGTACAGATTTTTGCAGAATGTCCAGATGTTTACTTCTTATTTTTGGTCTGTTTCTCATAAAATTTTGTTTTTTTTGGCAAATCACTAGCAAATCATTGAAGAGGGAAGTCAGAAAATAATGACATACATTTGAGATTCAGACTTTGTACCTTTCAGAAAATTCATGCTAACACAAAATCTGTTATTCTATGAACTTCCTAAGCCTGTAAGAGCAATTTTTAAAAAATATCCCTATTTTGAGGCATTTGTCCCTTTTTTTATTTATGGCTTTGTCAAGATTTTTGCTCTAAGAGGTTGAGAGGTATGATTTACAGAGGAAGTAATGTCTAAGGCATATTTAAAAACTTCAACACTCGTCTTATTTTTATTCATTTCTTTCCTGGCATAACCTCATAAAATTGTCCTTTATAAATCATGTTTTTTATTAACCACTTCTTGTACTTAAAAATTCATTAAAAATCACATGACAAATGTGACACTCTGATTATATGGCTTTTAATCGCATTTCTTTTCATATACTCTGGATGACATTTGGTAAAATGTAACAGTATATTGATATAAGTTGTTTTTCTATAGATTCTAGATTTAAAACTTTCCAATCTGTGTATCAAGATTGCTCTCCATATCTAAATACTGTGCCTTATTATTTAACTGTCCATCGGTAAAGAGTAAACAATCAGTACTATTATTCAAATCTAACTAAAATTGTTCAAATTGATCAACTATTCCAATCAGATATAAAGTGTAAAATTTTACACATTCAAATAGTTCCTTTTTATATAAAACTTATTTTCCCACCAGGACATCCAACCCATTAAAAACTGGCAAAAGATGGAGCATACTTTCTCCCATTGCCACTCCTTGATATATAAGTATCCTGTTTTTTGCTTATTTTTACTAATTATTTATAGCACTTTTATTGTGTGATACATACTTTTACTGTATTTTATAGCTATAAACTAATCTACATGGTTGTATTAATATTGCCTACCTCACAGGGCCTGATAAATAAGGTTTTTACTGTCACACTGTTTGTAAATCTTCCCTAGCTAGTTTCACTGTGTGTGAGGTATTAACTGGAAATTTTCTCCATTTGTTAAACATCAGTTTGTGTTTGTTTGTTCTGATTTCCTGCCAAAGAGTGTATCATATAACTGATTTAGATCCCCCCTATTGGTAACCTGTTCTTATACTTGGTGGCTTTGCAGTTGCCCACCCCCACTGTAAATTTGACCTGGAAATTCCTCCCAGTCTAGTGTCAAATACAGAGAGAACATTTGAAAAGGCCAACCCACTTAGTTTCTTAACCTTGAATTATCTTCTGCTCCTCCTCTCTCCCTTTCCACTTTACTAAAAAAAAAAATTCTAAGGTTGTTTCCTGCCTTTCCTGTAACTAGTCTAGTTACAGATTTGCTGTATCTAGGACTATTTGTAAGCTTCTGAGCCCCGCAAATGCCTTTCTGTGTTGGAGGGAAGCCTTCTAGCTTATCAGAGGGAGTGGTAAGCACTAGGTAGCCTATCTCCCACAAGACGAGTGGGTTCTGGCCCAGAAATTGTAGTTTATTGGCCCTCTGGGCAGTTTTTCCATCTCTTTCAACTTTCTGGTTTAAAAGCCCATGTTTGCACTTGTTTCCCACCTTCCCTGTAACTAGCCTAGTCCAGATACAGATTTGCTGTATCCAGGACTGTTTGTAAGCTTCTGAGCAATGCCAAAGTCTGCATTTCAATTTTTCTCTTAGATCTACTAGTTTACTCCTCTCCTGCACTTTTACTAGCTTATTAGTCTTGCATTTTACAGACTTCTTGTAGCAATTACTGTAACACACAAAAGTGCTGCACTAAACATTCTACAAGGAACCAGCTCCAGTACATATTATTAATGGCCACCCCTCCAGGCATGTCTAAATGTCAGTTCCCTGTGAATTCTCCTATTAACCTGGTGAACTTGGGCATTCTGAGGCAATGTAACAACTGCCTCATGTACACTGACAACCCTCTCCTCTTACCTATGAACACTCAAACTTGCGAGAGGTGCACTTATATATCCAAATTGGAAGCCACGCACTCTCCAGCCAAGACTGGAATAGCTGGTCAAGAGGAGAAGGTCAACACTTGCACGACACCACATGGAACACATAGCCCTCCAGAACACAAACCAGTACTGCCTTCATATAAAAACACAAACCACACACCCACCTTTGCAGAGGCTCTCAATAAAAATCTACCTAAACAGCAGAGACTTTCAAGGCAGAAATGCACTCAACCACCAGAGCACAACACTAATCATGGGACAAATAACTCTCCTAAACAGTGTGCCCCTCAACCAAAGCCCCTAAGGCAAAACAGCATGCCCAACACACTAGTCATAGGTGACTCAATAGTGATGCACACTGATGTCTCACTCACTAGGCTGAATAAAGAGAAAGTAACAGTCAATTGCATGTCAGGCGCCAGGATCTGCCACATAACATATGCACTCAGGTCTCTCAACAACAGGTACAAATATGACTCTGCCATTGTACATGTGGGTGTGAATGACCTGAGACGTACCTTGTTGGATTACATGAAAAGAGACATGGAGAAGCTCTCGGATTATGTAGCCCAGGCAGGTATGACCCCAGCCCTGAGCAGCATCCTACCATTACCCAGAATGATACCACAGTACAAGCAGAAAAGGACTGATTTCAACAGTTGACTAAGTTTGTGGTGTCATTCTAAGGAGATCCAGTATCTGTCTGTCTGGGATGACATGATTGACAGTCCTCAATGCTTTGCCAGAGATGGCCTGCATCTGTCACCCCTGGGCTTCCAGATACTGGCCAAGGCTCTTGCCATCCCTATAGTGCCTTTTTTAGGCGGTGGTCCAGAGACCAAATTACCACTGCAACAGTTACAAACAAATAAAATCTGAGGGTTATGCTGCTCAATGCTAGAAGTCTAAATCTCAAAATGCAATCACTCAAAGCACTCTTTAAAATGGAGAACATCAACATTTGTGCTGTAACAGAGACCTGGCTCAAGGCAGCAGAAAGTGCCCCTGCACTACCAGGCTATAACTCATTCCACACCTTTCAGCCCCAGAAACTGGAATGAAGCTCCAAAGGTGGTGGTGTTTCCATATTCATAAAGGATGTGCACACCTCCGGACTAGTAGCCCAACATAACTCATCTTAGACACTTTAGGTGCAGGTAACACTGGGTAAGACAGCGATTCAGGTCATAGCCTGCTATAGATCCCCAACCATGTCCCAAGACTCACACTCAATATTCCTAAGCACCCTGGAGAATATTAGGGTCCAACCTAACACTTTCATACAGGGTGACTTCATCTACCCCTCCATTAACTGGGAAAACTACTCATGTACCACTACACTTGCCCAATATTTCCTGGAATTCGTTAATTCCAATGCCCTGGACCAGCTCATTGTTATCCCCACTAGAGGTAGCAACATCCTTGACCTGGTCATGACTAACATGGATGACCATTGCTCTACACCAATAGTCAACTCCTCCCTGATTATATTCGACCACAAACTAATCACCTTGGAAATCCACATCCCTCCCACCCCCTCCACAAAGGTAACCACCATGATAAACTTCTCCAAAGATAACTTTGGGCTCCTAAAAACAGAGGTGGTTAACTTCACGACACCCATGCAAATGGAGATCATTTACATGACCACCAAATCATGCACCAATGCACTGTACGAACACGTACACAAATGCATGGATCTCCCGATACCCAACAGAACCAAGATGCTGTCCTCCAAAAAAAAGAAGCCAATCTAGTGGTCCTCTGCCATAAACAAACTCTGCAACAGAAGGAGGAAACTGATGTGGAATAAGGTGAAGTCCCAAGATTGGAAAAACTCCCTTATCAGCCTCAACAAAAAGTTGAGATCCCTCATCAAATCCTCTAAAGCTAGCTATGAAAACAGAATTGCAGCAGATAGTAAAGAAAACTACAAGGCCTTCTATAGTTATGTAAAGAACCTCCATGGCAATACCCAGATTTGCTCTGAGCTACTGCACAATGGTACCTCCCATACCAAGCCAACAGATATTGCCGATATACTGGCCGACAGATTCAGTGCCAGCTTTACCCCTCTCTACCAGTCGATTGCCAGGCACCCAGTATTATTGCTGCACAGGTTAAAACATCACTGTCCAAGACCAAGAATGCATCTTCTATGGGACCTGACAATATCCCTGGTTGTGTTTTACATGAACTACAGAGTGAACTGTCACCTCACCTGTGTCCCCTGTTCAGTCACAGCCTCACCTCAGTCTTTGTCCCTACCAAATGACGCACTACTACAGTTATCCCTCTCCACAAAGGAAGAGTGACTACAGACCCTGGGAACTATTGCCCATTAGCCTGATGAGTCTAATATGCAAAGCTATGGAAAGCATCATTATGGACCTAATAAACCAGGATATAGGGAATCTCCAAACTCTGGATCCCACACAATTTGGTTTTGTGAAGGGTAGTTCATGCCTGATCAACTTGGTCAACTTCTTTGAATCAGTCACCAGAGCTGTGGATGAAGGCAAGGTGGTTCATACAGCCTACCTTTCTTCTGGCCAAGGCCTTTGATAGCATTCCCCACTCATGAATCATAGAAAAACTCACTAAGCTAGGCATCAACCCCTATATCACTAGGTGTGTTGCAAACTGGCTCACAGGTAGAACCCACAGTGTGAAAGTAGCTGACTCCAAGTCAGACTGCTGACCAGTCATGAGTGGAGTCTCACTGGGTTCGGTCCTGGGTCCTCTCCTGTTTGGTATATACTTCTTTGAAGTCCAGGCCAACATGAAGGGACTCTGGCTGACAAAGTTTGCAGATGATTGCAAGTTGGGAGCTATTATTAACTCCCCGATTGATGTTTACATCCTACAGAAAGGCCTGACATAGACCAATGACTGGTATCAGAACCATGGCCTTAAGCTCAATGCCAAAAAATGTGTCATCATCCCCTTTGGGAAAAACCCATTTCCCATGAATTACCACATTGATGGTAGTCCACTGAACACAGAAGGTGTTATAAAAGATCTGGGAACACAGGTTGACAGCAACCTCTCTTTTGACCACCACATTGCCACTATGGTCAGAAAGTCCTTCTATGTGGCACATCTCATTACTAAGGGTTTTGCATCCAGGAAGAAAGAGGTAATTGTTTCCCTTTACTCTTCCCTCATTAAGCCAATCATTGAGTACAATGTCCCATTTGGCATGTACCTCACTAAACACCTGCAACAATTGGAGAGGCTGCAAAAGTACCACACAAAAAGGATCCTAGGCCTTAAACATTTGTCCTATATGGGCAGACTAAAAAAACTCCAACTACTCTCTGTCTCATATTGCCTACTTAGAGGTGATCTCTGCTTGACTTACAAAGCCATGTCTGACCCAGCACTGTTAGAAATGCTACATCTAAAGAAATCCCAATTCCTCTGCACCATACGCTATAGAGACCTCAACCTCATTACCATGATGAACAGAACATGCTGGATGGACAGGTTCATAACCCAGAGATTGCCCATGCTATGGAATAGACTTCCCATACATGTCAAGCAGAGCACCTCACTGGCCCTCTTCAAGAGAAATCTGGATGAGTGGATGGGAAATAGAAAATTCACCTCAGGGATCACTCCAGTGGCTTTACTTGACAGAGGCACTGGGAACTAAGATCGCGTGGCACGATGCCAGGGTAATTCTATTTGCTAGATTTGTAAAGGCCCCCAGGGCCATTAGCCTAGTTCACACTTAAGAACCCTTGAACCTATTTACCATATTTAAAATAGTTATTCTCAAAAACAAATGAATTATTATGTAAAATCAAATCTATCAATGTACACAGGGTACAAATATCATAGTTCAACAAATGATGATGTATATTTCAAATGCCACTTTCCTACAGTGCAGCATTAGTTCATTTTCACAGCACTGGTATAACCATCAGCACTAGTGTCTTGCCAATGGCTCAAAGCACAACCTTGCATCCTACCCCTAAAAGAGGTGACCAGTCTCCATGCCATCATTCCTCTTCCCTCCATGTAAGCTCTAGCAAGTACCTAATCCGCTAATTGAACTCATGTTGCTTGAGTCTAATTCAGGGCTTTATCTGTCTTCTTCAGCAAACCTGCTCTGGAAACTCTTTTAGTGTAACTCATGTCATATACATAGTAACACAATCTAGGTTATGATTTATAGCAGGTTAATCAGCAACCTTGGTACTTTGAGTCAGTTTACCTCATCGTATTCCTCACAAAATTAATTGTTGATTGATCCACTATAAATACATATTATATTGTAATCATGGTTTGTCTAATATAACACATTGATATTTAGTCTGTTGAAGCCTCCTGCTATGTGAAAAGGGTGAAGAAGAAAGCTGTTGATTTTATTTAAAATAACTAAAAGCAAAGAAGCTACTAAGTCTAATAAAACACAATAATAATTTTAGGCTGATCCAGTCAATATGTCAAACATTGAAAAAATGCCAAATGCATTTGTGTGTCTTGCATAATGTCAGAGTTCATGTATGAGACTTAGGAAATGTTTCTGATTTTAAATAACACCTATTTTAAGCTCTGATGCTAAAAACTATTAAACACACTGTGACTTTGTGAGGTACTTCCAGCTATGCCAGGAGAAATACGACAGTGCATGTGTGGCATATGCCAGCATGGCTGGCTGAAGTTTTGTTAATACTCATGTCTTTTGACTTCCACATTGATTTGTACAGATTCTTATATTACAAATGTATTTGCAATGGTTGCTTATCTTAAAAATGCTGCAACAGAATCTTAACAGAGTACTGAAGGTGAATAATACCAGAGTCAGATGACTAGATTTGATGTATTTCTATAACAAGCTGAAGGACAGAACTCCGGCAGCAGCAGTTTGTTGTTTTTCTTTGGAATCTAATATAAAAGATCTATGTAATTTATCACAGTTCAGTTGTTCAGTTGTTAGTTATTTCTGGCAGTGTGTAGTATATCATCTTGCCTTGTGGAAGTGAACATCTCAGCAGTATATCTTGCCTTGCTATCTGAGTTAACTAGGGACAGTTTCTCTTTAGTTTAGTTAGGAAAATTACAGTGAGATTAGTTAATGTTATTTCTTTTTCTGCATCTGTGAAATTCTATCCAACTGTGTTATTTTTATATTTCATATGAATGAAAACTCTGTTGTTTATTGTAACAAAATATTAAGAATTCTTTGAATTCTCCTGTTTTCTGTTTTCTGTTTTATTATCCATTAATAAATATGTTATACCTTTACATTGTGGTTGTTTTTTTAAAGAATACTTTTAACATCTTAAGACTACTTGTGCTTATTTTAGTGACACAATGGCCACTCAGGAAAGCCATACTGCTTCAGTCACACTCTACCATTTATATCAGTATTAATTTGACACAGTATAATTGGTAACCCTTTGTAAGACCCTTAGACTATCTGGCTGGTGGCAGCAAGCAGGACTGGAGGCTGGAGCATGTTCCCTGTGTGCTCTTGAGGGAAATTGTACGTGATACAGGAGCTGCATTCGAAATACTGTGTAAATCCATTCCTGTTTTTTACTGACTGCCTCTCACAGGTGTCAGTGGTGAGGATTGAAGCTCCTTGATTACTGGCTCAGGGTACACACACCATCACATAAAAGGAGAAATCGATATGTTGAGTAATGGCCTGGTTAGATGTTTTTTCATGTAAAATAGATTACCCAAAATGGAGGATATTACTATATTATTTGCTTTCATTAAATTGTGTTTGAAACCATGCCTCACATTACAAGGTTTATATTACCTGACATAACTGAAATAGTTTATTTTGCTTGTATTTGTCAAATTGGTTTCAATGCTTATATTTCTAGCAGAGCAGTGAACAAACATATGATAAAAATGATTCATAAATCCTGGCTCTGTAAAGGAAATTAACATAATGGACTCATGAGTCCGAGTTCATGTTACAGATAAAGAGATTATGAACCAGATTCTAAAGAAATCAGGGCAGCATAGAATAGGCTGTCTGCTGAGAGAAAATTGTTGCTCCTTGTTTTGGATAATGAAAAATTCCTACATTACAAAGAGCCTGGGGCTAAGCCAACCATATTTGTTCTGGAACCTTCCTTCATGAAATAACAGCACCATGACAGATATTAATCTAAATTGTTCAATATATTTCACTTGCAATCATAAAGACACATCACTCTACATCAACCATGCTTATCACTCACATATTTCATTTTTTGTCAAACTTCCTGGAAAAATACAACATTCAACCAGAGTTTTCTTTACATTTTTCTCTTGAATTCAGCCAAAACTAGTTATAAACTTCAATTTTTCATTTTACCACTAGAACCATATCACTGTCATATCACTGGTCTGTAGTACTTCTAAACTTTTTCCTTGTTCCAGTAATCCTTATCCCTACCAGTTTAGAGGTGCCAATTATCTAACACCATGAAAACTGAATGATAAACACATCAGCCCCTCTGAGTTGGTGCTTCCATCTGCATTAAGACCACTCAGTCTTTATGGGGACTTCTCCCTTCCATTACCCATACCATATAACCTGTGTCAGCATCTCTTTCACTTTCCTTCCTCTGTGGTAAGGTATGGAGACCCTCAGCTTGTTCATTTCCACTGAGAAATCTATTGTAGTTTCCAAACGTTTGGAGGTGAAAGGCTCTGAACAGAGCTGCACCCTAGCCAAGGCTTTAACATTTGCCCACAGGACCACCTTCTACTCGGTGCATGAATGGTTGATCTGTTCTCACCTGCCATGATTAAGAAGGCTATTCTAACCTGAAACCCTTGTCTGCTTCTCCTTACTCCTTTAATACTGTACCCTGTTCCTCTGTTTCACCTTAAACCATTCCCATCCTATTCTGGTCCATTTACATTATTATAGCTTCTTCTCCATTTTTAGGTTGATATCATTCCCCTGTCTCTGTTAGTATGCCCTTTCCACCAAAACATAATATTGTCCAGCAGCAAATGAACGTGTAAGTTAAACAAATCTTGGCTTGTAGCTGACATCTGGTCACCATCTGGTCAAACTTGTGTCTTTATGCAGTATCCTGTTCACATATCTCCTTGCCTGTTACATATCTCTGCTGCTTATTACCTTTTGCCATTTTAACCTAGTAATAATATTGAAAGAAGCAAATGGTGCATTTGGAGGCATTTGCTTTAAGTAATATATGTCCTTCACAATTGCTAACATCAAGTCCTTTTTTGTTATTGATCCCCAATTATTGCCTCCTAAATGCATCAAAATTAGATCAAGGGTTTGTGATCCACTGGCCATAACATGTATCCATGCTAAAAGGTGATGCAGGGGCATAACTGTTGAGGTCCAATGCATGAAAATTCAGTCCTAGCTATCTGTTCCCTGCTATCTTCTGAGTGGTCTTAAGCCCAGTAAACAAATGAGTATCCACACCTATGGAGGAAAAAAAAGACTCATTAAGAAGTTCAGTCAATGACTGCACTCAGTGGTATTAATCTCAAGAAGTTCAAATCCTTCCTTAACTGCCCTTTTGCCCCTACACTATAGGCACCATTACTTAAATCCTACCCTACCTCAGTCCCCATGGTATAAGTATATACAGTGCAAGTTAATTTCCTGTGTTTTTAGACTGCTTAATAAATGTTGGCACTTGAAATGTTGAGTGCTGGTATGCATGAAAAGAAAAATTTGAAACTACAAGAAGAGAGTGACTCTTGAGCATTGCTCTTCTCCTTTGAACTTCTTTTTCACATTGGGGCAATCCTGTCTGCACTCTCCAGTATGGGGTGCAACCCCCCACACCAACTCAAACTTATACATCCTAACTCTGAGATTGCCATACCTCAGAGAAAAAGGAATATCCCAAGAAATGACCATCATGGACCTAGTGTATGTAAGTCAATTTTTTCGGCCATTTGGTTTCTCGTTTTGGAACTTGGGGCCTGACATTTCAAATGGTTAATGTTTTATTAACCTTAAGTACTGTATATAACCTCAAGAGTTCCAACTTTCTGTTCTTTTAATAGTGTCGGAAGATGAGTCTTGCTCTGCCAAGTTGGTTACCTGACTCATCTCAAATAAATGTGTTCAAAAGTGGGTAGGATTGATAAAGCCTTAACTGTCCAGTCACATTGCTGAACATATACAAATCCTTCCCTTTAGGAGATGCAGTTACAGGTTCAGAACACCCTTTCCTGACATTGTCTCCTTGATATAACTGCTCACCTAATGGAACAGAGTAGCCTAATGTGTTGACCCCTCCTAAAGTAATCAGTCTTGTACCCCTTCTAACCACAGTATCACTTGTTCTTCAGTAATAGCATTCCTTATGTTAAAGGACATCTATCCCCTTGCAACCCCTTCCCCAGCAACTTGTTTATATGAAAAGCTTCTAGTAAATAAAAACTTCTAATGCAAACAGCATTGCATATGCTATTTAATTGTTACATATTCCTGGAAGGCTTGAAATAGTAATAGAAAAGTGGTAAAGTGCCTCTACATAGGGGCAGCCTCTGATCCTCTTGGCTGCATTGCTTCCTAGTCCAGCCTTTCAATATCCTCTTCACTGCCTAATACTTGATGTAGTCAAGCCCTGTGCTTGAAAAGCAAAACTGAAAGCTGCTGGGTGTGCCTTAATGCTTCTGAGAGCACCTCCTTTCTGTCAGCTGTGTACCAGACTTCTCACTAGACTCCTTGTGGAACGCTGACTATCCTACTAGTCTAATGAATGTGGAAATATTCCAAAAGCCTGCATGCACCATCATATGCATTCCAAGTGCTCACTATCCAGGATCTCTTATCAACCAACCTGCTTCTACTGCACAATCAACAACCATGAATCCCCAATCAACCTAACCTAGGTCTCCTGTCCAAACAGCAATGAGGAGTCACCTTTCAATCAACCTGCATCTTCTGAGCAATCAATGCTCAGGAGACTCTTTATCAACCAGCCTACTTCACCTTTCCAGTCAGAACCCAGGAGTGCCTTAATCTACTAACATAATTTTCTTTCATCTGCACCCAAAAATCTTTTATCAGCCAACCTGCTCCTTCTATTCAGTCAGCATCCAGGAGTCACTTATCAACCAACCTGTTTCAATTGTCCAATCCCCCAAGCCTTATCTGGGATAGTGGTCTCATGCATGATGCCAATAGCTACTAACCCTCAAAATCTGTACATCTGAAAATGCGAAAATCCTGTGAGGTATGTACAGCAGCAGCATATGTTAAACTTCAGACATTGCAAAACTAAATATCTTAGCACAAGTAAGACCATGCCACAGTTAGAGCTTCATCTTTTCAAGGCATAATCAACAGTTAATTGTCTGCCTGTAAGTCATTTCCCTTGTTAGGCAAATCCACATGCCACAGTAAAATGCTGACCCATATGAACATTAATTCTTAGAATATAATGCCATTCTGGGCACCATAGTGATCCCATTGTTTTGGACAAGGAACATCTAACCATTTTACTTTGAGGAATCCTCCCTAATCCCTATTGACCCTGCTATATTCAGGAAGAGTTCCAGACCATTGCTTTCAATTCAATCCTCTTGTCAGAATGAAGCCCCATTAAAATCCTTTAGACATTTTTTCCAGATCACTATACTTCACCCATCTATGGACATGAATCTTATGGTATTTTTTTACTTCTACCTTTCAGCAGCAATGTCCAGATCTATGGTAGAAATACTTCACAATGGTAAAGCATTCCTTTTAATACATGTCTCTTTTGGCAACATAAAACCAATTTCTCATTCAATGTTCTCATCTTGTCTGCTAGAAATATATATGCCTTAGCCTAAATATGTGCCTTTAGAGAAAAGCCTTTCCAACTTATCTGAAGCCAGTGGTGCACTTATTTCACTATATAGCTGTTTCAGTCTCATAATCACTGGCTGTGTATGCCATCTCCCTTAGCCTACAATTAAATGTCATTTATATTATCCACTGCTTTCCTGCTTGGGTTAATAATTTCCCAGATACAGTGTGAGGCTGCACTAAACATTTCAAAAGTAGCAAAAGCAACTGGACAGCTCATTGGCATGACCTTATCAGATGAATATGTTCTCTTCAGTCTCACTTCCAACAGATGTCAGTTCAAGTGCTGAAATGGCAGCAGTCAAAGGGATTATTCTGTGTTTGAGTTTGTCAATCAGGGGTAACAGACTAACTCAATAATTTCAATTGCGCCATCCAGTGGAGCATACTGCACCCCAGAAGCTTTCTCATCAATGCTGTCATTGACCAAGCCTCTCCCTTTGGTTATGACATGATGTAACACATGGAACTCCCCCAAAGCATTTTTAGGTACTAAGCAGAGTGGAGAAATCTTAAAATTTTAAAGAAATGTACTCCCACCACCAGTTCCTTCCACGACAAAAGCTTAACAGTACTTTCTTTTCTCTTAATGGACTTCAAAATTCTGCAAGGCATTGCTGATACTATCTGGCCTGTCTGGAGGGAAATTATCCATCTAAACTCTTCCACTAAAGTATCTGATACTGCCCTGTCTGGACAATCCTTTAAGGAATGTTGGAGTACAAGTCGTTTTATGGGTTTTTCCATTCCAATCCATGATACCCAAAGACTTTGGTGACTTAACCTCTGTCACTCCTAAAGGAACTTCCTACCCCCATCAAGACAAGCACTGGCAATTTTCACCTTTCCCTTTTCTGAAACTATCCCTGTTCACTGGGGAACTCCTTCTTCCTCATCCTTGAAACATATTTTTCCCACATGGAGGCCTCCACAGCTTTAGGCAGATGGGTTTAATTTTATAGTTTGTCCAGTTGTGTATGGCTCTGTTAAACACCCAACCTGGCTCACATCTTTTACAAGCCTCCCCTGAATTCATTATTTCATTGATTATAACTGCCAACCATGTATTCTGATACTGCACTTTAAATGGTTGTATTCAATTTTTTAAATATCGTATAAACTAACCAAACTCCCCTAATTCTTTGGATATTTTTTTTTCCTCAAAATTTTTTTATTTTTCAAATACAGTTGAATAAATTCCATAGTATTTGTATATAACATCTAAAATAACTATGTACACTATTTACATCAGCTTGACACTATAACAGAGCTCAATATATACAATTACTCTATAGGTATAACAATCCGGTTATCAGAGTGCATCTATTCAGTTATTGTAAAGTGTGAATCACTGCTAAGACTTTTTTTCCATGGATTGTTATAAATGCCTTAGGATGAAACCTTAATTCTTTAATTTCGATTTCCAACAATGCTGTGGTCTTCAGTATGCTGTAGAAGTCTTCCAAAGTCGGTATTGTGTTTGTATTCCAGCTTCTTGTTATACACTTCCTTGAGTCTGCAAGTATTGTCCATACTAGATACATATTTGACTCATTCAAATGAGGACCGTCATACACATTTAATAATACTAGAGCTTTAGATAAGTTAAATGATTCATTAAATAAAGCTTGTAAAAAGTTTTTAATACCATTCCAAAATGGCTTAATTTTAGCACAGTTGAAAAAATGTGATTCCAATCTGCATTGTGTATTTGCTCACACCTCCAACATATTCCCTTTGTGGAAGAATTAATTTTAGCAATTCTATCTGAAGTTAAGAATGCTCTGTGCAAGCATTTCCAATTAAAAACTTTCCAGTATTGTGTACAGGATGTATGCTTTATTGATAATAATATATTTGATTTAATTTCTTCAGTTAGCTGTGATGAGTGTCCTTTTGTTATATAATTCCAATATGAGGATGTGGGTGTTGTTTTATAATTTATCAATATCTTGTAAAATTTTGAAATACTATTTCCCATGTGATAATCATTATATATAATTTCATAAAGGTATTTCGTAAGTTTAGGTATTTCATTAAATGAAGAATTACTAATTATTCTGGATAAATCTTGCAAATATGTCAGAATGTTTTGCATAGTTAGCCAATCTTCTTGTGGAATTTTGTATGTTGTTTCTATTGTTTTCATATCCAGAACTTTTAGTTCTTTGATACATTGAAGCCAACAAACAAATCCTTTCTGTTTCCAGAAATTATTTATCTGTATATTTTATGTGGATAACTCTTTATAACTATGAATGGTGTTAAAAGATCAAACCAGATTTTTAAATCTATATTTGCATTAATAATTTTCCTAAATGAGTAAATGTAATAATTAATCATACGAGTTTTACTGGGCTTAGTTATGTTATATTGTATACTAATACATAATATGTGCCATGGCAAATTATCTGTTATTTGAATTTTTTTTGTAAATCAAATTCATTTATTGATATTACAGTTAGTAATTCTTCCAATTTGCAGAATAATTTGGACTTATCTAATCTGAGATTGTTTTAGATATTGATGCTTTTATATATGTTTATATATTAGAAAAGCTGAATCCTCCATTTCCACGGTCTGATATGATGTACTAAAGCTATTCTGTTTCTTTTGGGAAACCATAGAAGTTTTATTAGGCATGAGTTTATTTCTTTGAGTATATTAATTTCTGGTAACAGTTGTATTGCCAAAGCTATATATAGAATCTTGGGTAGTAAAACTATTTTTATTAATTGTAGTCTATCTTCAAATGTTAATATTATTTTGTTCCACTTTTCCACAGAGATTTTAATTGTATTGATGATAATATTGTAGTTTTATTTTAGACTGAGTCATTATTATCCTTGTATAACTCAATTCCTAGGTATTTTTAGGTAATTTCTTGTTTCCCTATAATGTGATTCACATTTGTCTCCAATTCTTTTTTTTTATTTAAAAATAAAAATGTTGATTTGGATTTATTGAAATGGAGTCATGAAGTCCTGTAAAATGTGTCAATTAAAATATCTAATTCTTCTAATGTCTCTTTAGTATTGGATAATGTTAATAATATGTCATCAGCAAAGAGCATTACTTTAGAGTTGTATTGTTCATAAGCATCTACTCCTTTGATTTTTGTATTGTTATGTATTGCATCTCCCAATATTTCAATAGCCAAAGCAAATAGAATTGGTGACATAGGACATCCTTGTTTAGTACCCTTTGTTATATGTATAGATTCAGAGGTGAAAGGACCTAGCTTAACATACTAAATTATTTGTATATATATATATATATATATATATATATATATATATATATATATATATATATATATATATATATATATATATTCTTTAGTGGATGAACAAAGGAAGGAGGAAATTCAAATAACACCAGCATTTTGAATAAATAGTCCCAGTTTAGGGAATCAAAGGCTTTTTCTATATCTAAGCCAATTATGAGTGCTTTTTATTTTCTTTATTAACATAATCTATAAGAGAAGTTATCCTTTTAAAATTGTCATGTGTGTGTCTACAATATATAAATCCAGTTTGATCATTATATATTGTTTTGGATAGTGGTTTTTCATTAAGTTAGTTAATATTGTCATAAATATCTTATAGTCATTATTTAATAATGATATAGGTCTACATGAGGTACAGAGGTTTAGGGATTTGTTTCCTTTATGATTGTTGTGATTAAGGAATATCTCCAAGAGGGTGGTATTAAAGCTTGTGACTGAATTTCTAATAGAGTTTTATGGAAGAGGGATAGTATCCTTGAAGTAAAAAGTTTAGATATTTCAATAATTATGCCATCTATACCTGGACCTTTATTATTTTTACCCTCTTTTATTGTATCTGTAATTTCTTTGTAGGATACGGGTGCTTGCAGATCTAGTTTTAATTTTTGTGTTTTTTTTTATATTAGAACATTTTTATTTTTATTTTTTGGGGTCAGTAGTTCAGAGTAATGTTGAGTGTGGAACAGAGGTGAAGAAGAGAGTACAGGTGGGATGGAGTGGGTGGAGAAGAGTGTCAGGAGTGATTTGTGACAAACGAGTACCTGTAGGAGTGAAAGGGAAGGTCTACAAGAGGGTAATGAGACCAGCTATGTTATATGGGTTGGAGAATGTGGCATTGACAAAAAGGCAGGAGTTTGAGCTGGATGTGGCAAAATTAAAGATGTTAAGATTTGCACTGGGTGTGACGAGGATGGACAGGATTAGGAATAAGTATATTAGAGGGTCAGCCCAGGTTGGAAGGTTTGGAGATAAAGCCAGAGAGGCATGATTACGTTGGTTTGGACATGTGTTGAGGAGGGATGCTGAGTATATTGAGAAAAAGATGCTAAGGATGAAGCTACCAGGTAACAGGAAAAGAGGAAGGCCTAAGATAAGGTTTATGGATGTGGTGAGAGGGGACATGCAGGTGGTTGGTGTGACAGAGCAAGATGCAAAGGACATGAAGAAATGGAAACAGGTGATCTGCTGTGGTGACCCCTAATGGGAACAGCCGAAAGAAGATGATGAGAACATTTTTATCTAGATTTAATTGATCAATATGTATATTTTCTTTTTGGAAATGTTCCATATTGTGATTTCTATAGGCATCAAGAATGTCACCTATATCTGAGACATTTTTTCCTTTCTTTTTATGGAAGATACTTTTAATGTTATTAGCTTTTGATTGTATTCTGATTTCTGTGGATAAATTATGTAGATATTTGGGAGAAGTGGTCAATGTATTAATTTTTAGTTTTTCTAAAGCTAAACTATTTTTATGTATTAGAGTTTCATTGTATTTATTGTTTAATACTTCTACTTTCTTTTTCATCTCCAAATGATTTTGATTTTTTTCAGCTTTTACTGGCAAAAGTTTGGATTGTAGCTCTAATAATTCATTATCCCATTATCTGTTTTTTACCATGTTAGGGTTTTACCATATATGTAAGCTTTTAATGAGTCTTTTATCATTATTTTATTTATCTCTGTGGTGTAATTAATATCTAAGAAGAACTGTAATTCAGATAATAACCAGGGTTTGAGCTCTTTAATTTTAGTTATATATGCTGGAATTCTGGAGTTAAAGATTAAAGGTTTGTATCCATTTTGAAGTTTTAGTATCAATGAACTGTGGTCTGAAAAGGGGCAGGGAGTGATTGAAAAATAATGATTTTAGAATGTAAGTCATGGGCAACAAATATTTTATCTATTCTAGTTTGGGTGCCAAATCTTTGATCTTGATGGGAAAACAACAAAGGTTTTTCTTCTTTAAATTTGAAAGTATCTACAAGATGAAATGATTCTACCCACTTGTTTAAAGCTTTTGATATAGCAGGTGTACACAGCAGTCTTTTATTAGTAGTTTCAGAAATATCAAATATACAGCTAAAATCTCCTCCTAATATTGAGTTGCCTTTATAATTATTGAAAATGAAATCCAAGTGTTTTTAAGAGTTCCTGATCCAATGCCTGGGAACCAGTATAGATTGGCTAGGGTCCATGTTCTGTTGCTATATTTAACTATTACTAATGCCATAAGGCCTTCTTTATAGTCATACTTATAAATGATTTCTGGGTTAATCACATTTGTTTTCCATGAAATTGTTACCCCTTTTGTCTTTGTCTTATAAGTGGATTCCACCAATATCATATATTCCTTAGGATTCCATTTGTAATTTTCATTTGTTTTGAAATGAGTTTCTTGAAGGAAGACAATTTCTGCTTTGCTCAGTTTTAAATATTTCAGTAGATTTGATCTCTTTCTAGAATTGTTTATGCCATTGATATTTAAAGATAATAAAGTTAAATCCATCCTAGGTTATTTAGACTATATTTTTTGTTTTATTGTGACTATTAAACATTTTCCTCTGATAACTATAAAGTATATGGTTGAACTTTTAAAGGAAATTATCAGTTTTATACTTTGAGTTTTTTCCAGCAAAGTAATGTTTTGGTCAGGCATACTACAAATGTTTTTGTGAAATAAATTTAAATTAATAAATGTTAACAAAACCAATATCCGGACTAGACACTGAATGAAAATCATTCCTAATCTGATGGATAAAGCTAAGTCCATCAGATTATCTCTCATACCTTGACAATCCAGAACATCTGAGCTCAATAAACTGAATTATCATATGGAGAAAATTTGTAATAGGAATAAGCAATATTTTTATTATGTTGAACAGATATATTACTATTGTAGATTAAACAGAATTCTAATACAATATAAATGTCTACTTATTGCATAAACAATTAATATTTACATGAAAGATAGATGACAAGCAATTCAGTCATAGTAAAGTAGGATGTATCATATATAAAACCTCTGTAAAAGATTATAGCACACAGTTAATTAACATACTCACACTTACTGATGAATTATTTCAAAAACATATTACTTAATATAAATATTTATACCTAATGTTTATAATACAATGTATTTTAGTGGATATATCAGAAGTTATATTTCATTGTTTGCCAGCATTTAAGTAATCACTTTGTTTGTTGCTAACTTACTTAAATCATCAAGTTTGTTTTATGTAAATATTGATGAAAGTTAGTACATTTTAATTATCAGTGCATCCCTCTTCTCCCATTTCCTACACATAAGGATTTTCATATCTGTCACTTCTTATTATAAAATGAGTGAAATTATAGGTTACAAGCAAAAAATTCAGTTATTGTAATTAATGATTACAAGTTCCCTTTCCAAATTCATAAATTTCCATTTTATGGCATATACTGAAAGTTTTTAGATTTTAATGGCAACATTCTATTTTGTATAATCAGCAAAGGTTAAACTGAGTGATTATTGTCAATTTAATACTATTGATTCAGAATGTGATTGTTACATTCTGTGACATTCCTAGTTCAGGCTTCTATTGTTTCCCTTGAACAACTTTGTCCGTTTGATGTCATGTATAAAACATTAGTTACCTTGGTAACAGCTTAAGTATTATGTATGGTGAAGATGTATTACAAAACCACAATTCAAGTTAAAGTAATTATATGACTTGTTATGCACATTTACTTATATGAGAAAATCATGCTTCCCCTTGATTTTCAAATATAGTGTATGTCATTTATGAGAAGTTAAAACAGTAATGTTATTATTATCAAGCCCATGTTATTAAACTAAGTGTCTAGTGTCAGTTTATTACTATTTGTTCATAATATGATTGTTACATTCTGTGACATTTCAAGTTTAAACTTCTACTGTTTCTCTTGAACAACTTTGTCAGTTTGATGTCATGTATAAAACATTAGTTACCTTGGTAACCGCTTAAGTATTATATATGGTCAAGATGAGTTACAAAAACTACAATTCAAATTAAAGCAATTACATGACTTGTTATGAATATTTAATTATATAAGAAAATCATCATGCTTCCCTTTGATGTTCAATGTAGTGTATGTAATTTATGACAAGTTAAGACATTAGTGTTATTATACACAAGCCCATGTTATTAAATCCTGTCTTTAATATCTAAATTTAGCAAACTGCTTAATCTTATATGACAATTATATTATTTATTGATTTATTTTTTTGTATCAAGAATCAACTTAATGAGCTAAATGAAGTGTTGGGAGACCATCAATATGTGTACATGTGGTTTAAAACAGCCCTTATATATATATATATATATATATATATATATATATATATATATATATATATATATATTTTTTTTTTTTTTTTAAACCAAAACCGAGCTGCTAAGTATTATCGTCACTCTGTCTCTGTTACCATAGCAACCTGGGAGAGTCTGTTTCTGTTAGCGTGTCTGTATACTGCATACCAGAGGCTCGCAATGCACCTGAAGCAAAGCTTTACTTCACAGCATCTTCAAGCCTAAATTCCCTCCCTTTCAGTGGGGCACCAGCCAGGAATGAACAGAGAGCAAACAGATTAAAAAAAAACCCTCCCAACAAGCTGCCACAACAAGAGACAACACACTCCTACAGCCCTCCCATCTCTCACTCATTATGTACAAACAAACTATTTTCTGCCAAAATTTCCCACATCACAGTTCTATCCACCCCCTTTCCCTGGATCCAGACTAAAACACCAAATGTCTCTTCCTAATACACAAGCATCAGTAAACCTCGATCAAAAGCCGCAAACCACAGCTTCTCAGAGACAAAAACAGCAACATATAACAGCTGCCTGACACAGATGCATCCACATACACCATGTCAGACTTAATCAAACAGCACTCAAAGGTATACCTGCCTTAACTGATATTAACTATGTTTAGACAGAATAATAATGGCATTTGTACTAACTGGCAGATACAGCTGCATCCACGCACACCATATCAGGATTGATCAAACAACACCCGTAGCTGTGATACCTGCCATAATTGATATTAACTATATTTAGACAGAATAATGATGACATTTGTACTTTTGTGGGCCTTCCCACCTTCTTGGCTCTTCCCGCTCCATTCGCCCTGCGGGCTCACTCTGCTCCCCTACCCTGCCCCCAATTCCCACCTGCCCCCAGTGGTTCTAAATTTATCCCCTGCCTACTAGTCCCACCCTCTTCACCAACCAATTGGGATACACCTTTCCCCTCGTCTTCCTCCACCCTACCTAATTCTCTCCACCACACCCCCAACACACCTAATATTACATCACCCTTTCTTTCTATCTTTTCTAACTGTCTCCAATTACCATGCTCAGCCTTTCTTCCAAAGTCCTTCTCTTCTCATCCTTCCCCTTCCTTCTACTATCTCTATACCAAATCACCTCCTATACTGATTTCCATTTACTCTCTCCTCCTTTTCCTCCCCTGCACCTCCTTACATCCCACTTCCACAACATCTCAGCTTCTTTAGTTCCCTCTCTTTCTCTTAAAAGTAAAATTTTTCCCTATCTCAAACAATAACTACAAACTTAAACCAAATCACTACCAGCCTCTTCTATCAAAATACAAAACTAATAAACGTATCCCCAATCCCACTTTCCTTCACTTAGCTGGTGATATACACCCCAATCCAGGTCCAAACTTCTCTCCTACAAATCACCCATGCACCAACAACAAATCCTCTAATAAAAACCTCAAGTTCCTCACTATCAATGCCCAAAGCTTAAAAAATAAATTAACCCTCTTCCATGCCTTGCTCACTCACAACTCTCCTGACATAGCAGCCATCTCTGAAACCTGGCTAAAACCTCACATTAATGACTCTGAATTCCTACCTCCAGGATTTCATTCTGTCCGTTCTGACCGCCCTAATAGAAGAGGTGGTGGAGTTGCTTTAATCTACTCCATCCTCTTGACTATGACCCATTACCCTAACCCCATCCTTTCTTTCAATAATGCTGAACTAGTAATTGGCATACTAAAAATAAACAACCACAAAAGCATCTGCATTATTTCCCTCTATATTCCTCCTGGTAACAATACCAATACACTGGAAGACATCCACTCATGGTCCTCCTCCAATATTAAGCTAAAAACCTTCATTTTTGGAGATGTAAATATTGGCTGGGGAAAAATCAGTAAGCCTAATCCCTCCATAACTATCAACCTATTTAACTTCACTCAACTTACTAACTCTATTACTAGACCTAACAAAACTAATCCCCCTGGCACCATACTGGATCCTAGTATCTCATCCTAACAAAGTTATAAAATCTGGTGTCACTCCTGACCCATTAGGAGACCACCTCCCTGCCTTCTCCATTTGAGCCACTCCCACCTCCCCCCACTCTCACCACTACATTCAAACTCGTAACCTAACTAACTTTAATCCTACTTCTTTCTCTAACTCCCTTAAGCTAACTAACTGGAACCCCCTAAAAACACTGCCATTAGATGAAGCCGTTGACTATTTCAATTCTACATTCATAACTGTCCTTAACTCCCTAGCTACTATAAGAAGAAAAAGAGTTAAAATAAAAACCACCCCTTGGCTCACCAATGATACAAAAAAGATTATGCTACAAAGGGATAAAACCTGGAAAGCCTACCTTAAACACAAACAGCCTGAAATCTTCCTTAAGTTTAAGCAGTTAAGAAACCTTGCCAAAAAACTAGTCATTACAGATAAAAAGTTTTACTACATCAAACTACAAGAAAGCCATACAAGAAATCCCAAACAGTTCTGGAATTCTATTAATTCCCTCCTTAGGCCGGGTACAAAAAACAACCCCTGTCCTGATACCAGCAAATCTGACCCAGAAATTGCCTCACTATTCAATTCCTTCTTCACCTCTTCCATCGCTGAGCTAACCAAGACTTTCAACAACAATAACCCTCCTCCCCTCCCTGCTCAATCTTCCCTTCCCTTCTCCCCCCTCTTTTGAACTCAAACCTGTATCCACCGACCTAATAAAGAAATTGCAATATAAACTAAAGCCTTGCTCCAATGCCCCTGACAGCATTCCATCCTCCTTCCTAAAAATAGCTTCTGATGCTATTGCTCTACCTATCTGCATCCTAATTAATAGGTCTCTACTAGAATCCTATGTACCTAAACTATGGTGCTATCCTTTCATTCTTCCTCTCCATAAAGGTGGCAAAAATTGTAATGTCTCCAATTTCCGCCCCATAGCCATCCTCTCCCCTATATCCAAAATCCTTGAAAAATGCATCCACCTGCAGCTCTTGCCATTCCTTACCAAACACCAACTACTCTCTCCTACCCAACACAGCTTCCACCTAGGACACAGTACTAACACCAGCCTTCTCTCCTTCTTACATTCTGTCAATTCTGCACGTGACTCCGGTAACATAGTATCCTCCATTCTACTAGACTTATCCAAAGCTTTTGACACCATCTCCCACACCCACCTTCTAAACTATCTCTCTAGTTTCAACCTTAGCCAAAAAACTCTTTCCTGTTTCTCTAGCTACCTTTCAAACAGGTACCAAGCTGTGAAATGGGGCCAAGCCACCTCTACTTTCCTTCCTACCCCTACTGGAGTACCTCAAGGTTCCATACTTGGCCCGTTACTATTCAATATCTGTATTAACAACTTCCACAAAGCATTCCCAACACCACAATTGTGCAATATGCTGACGATTCCACTTTGATCTGCTCCACCTCTAACCTAACAGAGCTCCAAGCTCTAACATAAAGTGCCTTTTCAACCACTGAAAAGTGGATGCTCCAAAATCACCTCTCCCTAAATGCAAACAAAACTAAGATCCTCCTTTTCTCCCCCTCTAAATCCTCATCTCTTGATAAAAACTCATTTCAAATTACCAGCCTTAACAACTCCACTATCAAGATCGTAACCTCCACCAAACATCTTGGTGTTATGATTGATGACCAACTAAAATTTAATACTCATATCCAGCAAAACATCAAAAAACACACATAAAACTTGGCTTACTGTATAAAAACAACCACTTTCTCCCTCCTCCCACCAGGCTAACCCTTGCCTCTACCTACCCCTTTCCCTCTCTACTATATGGCGCACCTCTTCTTACTAATTTATCATCCACACTTACCTCCAAATTGGAACAATGTTACAACAAAATCTCCAAATTTGCCACAAATGCCAAATCCTCCTCTCATCACTGCACCTCCCTTCACTCTCTACACTGGCTTGAACTCCCCCATCAACTTGACTTTCTCCAAGTCACCACAACCCACAAATTATTGTTCCATCCTACTAACTGCCCTACTCTTTCCAATATTCTACAACCTTATACTCCCCTTAGATCTCTTAGATCTTCTCACCAAAACCTGATCACAGTACAAAAACCCAAGCACCCAGCAGGTCAGCTGCTCTTATCCTTTACCCTAGCTAAAAAATGTAATGCCCTGCCCACCTCACTAAGAACCTGCAACAACCTAAATAACTTCAAAACCCAACTTCATTCTTACCTCTATCTAAATAGGATATGCAACTGCACTCTTCAGCCCACACCTCTCAAGCTATCTTCCCCCTTCTCTCCAGGCTAACCTCTTTACCTTCCTAACCTCTTTTAAAATATTGATTGCACAGGTAACTAAACAGTAAATTCTTGTTTTTATACTATATGCCTGTTTTTTTCCTCCTGAACATGACAGAAATTGTTAGTATTTTTTGCTTTTTGTAGCAATCTGTTATTTGTAATGCAAACTGTGTTTGAAATTTTCATGTAATTAAAATTATTGTTTCCTGTGGAGCTTTTCTCCCCGGGCCTCCACTGAAAACGGGCCCCCAAGCCCAGTGGACCTCCCCGGTAATCAAACAAAATAAATAATAAATAAATAAATAAATAAATAAGAGCTTGCTACTATTATTTAACCAGGATATACATGACATTTCGAAATCATACTTTAACTGAAGAAGGCATTAGTCTCCATGACAGCACTTTTTTTTTTCAAAACACTCTACTGTTACTACTATTATATATGATGATCATTTGTTACATTTGAGTCTGATCTCTGATGAATGGTACCTTGTTGAATTAGTTACTTAATTACTTAAATTATTATAAGTAAAATCAATGAAAAATGAACAAGATAAGTATTCACTGAGTTCAAGTAGGGGGAATAGAAAATTCTATGTTTGTATTATATGTTGCTTTGTTTGACTTATATATAATGTAAATAGTAATCCATCTTGACCTACCTTTGTTGTGAAGAATTATTGGACTCTTTGAACATTCTGAATAAATTATTACTGTTTCTCAGTTGTTTAAGAACTCCTCCTTTTTTAAATAAAAACAGATGACACATGACGTACTATATCAGTTGATACTTTGAGAGATGTAGTTGTTAAAGAGTTATCTTTTAAGGACAGCTATCTTGGAATCAGTTTTTTGTTTCTTCTTTCTAGCATCAGTCCAAGGATTTGTTTATTTTATTCTTCTAAGAGTAAGGGCCATCTATTCCATTTCTTCTGGGATAGACACTGGGCCGGATTCACGAAACCTCCGTGTAAGAGTTAATATGTCTTACACGGTGGCTGCAGTCTAACGGTATGACATCAGCATGCCATGCATATTCATGAGGGCATGCTGAATCATACCCTAGGCTAACACGGTCAATGTAAGAATGTAGGGGGCATGTCCGAATGCCGAGTTCTGCAAAGGGACACGCCCCCAGAAGAGTCAGAGTCCTGAAAGTAAACACCCACGAGCAAGTCCGCGGCAATGTCAAGGAACACAACACCACACATGCCCTCACAGACTATAAACCCAACTGTAATGTAAAACGTAAAAATAGCAGTTTAATTTTTTTTTTTATAATTTCCAAAATGTTTGCCCGTAGTTGCACTCGTTTAGGCGGGTATGCCCTCCGCTCAGCCACAGTTAGAAGACATTGAAAAGCATATAAGATCTAAATATGCAAATTAAGCCAAGTAGCAATAGCGTAGCGGTAGAGATGTTGGCCAAAGAGGAGGTAGTCACGGTTCGAGCCCCCACAACATCATTTTCCATTTTTATTTAAATAAGCATGAAACAATCCCCTGACACATATATATATATATATATATATATATATATATATATATATATATATATATCAAACTATAATTTAAGTAAAATGTAATGAAATGGGCCATGTATTTTTGGAGAAATCCGACATAATAAAATATAAAAAAGGATCATAATTGCCCATATCTTAGCAAGGCTTTAGCAAGCTGAATATGGGTGCCCGTAGGTGAGCAGCGCTTTAACAAGCTTAATATGAGTGCCTGCAGGTGGGCAGTGGTTTAACAGGTTTAATATGAGTGCCCGGAGTTGAGCAGTGCTTTAACATGGTTAAATTGAGTGCCCGTAGTTCAGCAGTGCTTCACCTAGCATAATATGAGTGCTTATAACTAAATAACACGTTACCCAGCGTAAGCCATTTGCGTGGAGCTATGCAGCGCGCCAACCAGCTTACCGTCGGGCAACATTGGGCAAGCTGTATCAAAGCCGCCTTTACACAGACACATCTCCTAGCCTGTCTAGACAGTAGTAAAATAAAAAAAGCAATGCCCAGGGTCGAAGCTGGGATACTGTGCACCATAGTCAAAGTACTGAACCACTAAGCCATGACAGTTGTACTGAGCAATGCAGTATTAGCATATATATAGGAATGAATGGAAATAGAAGCATGACAAAGCAGGTTTTTTTAAGCTGATAAATATCCAAAACGGCCAATCACAGATAAATGCGGGAAAACCGGCATATATAAGCCCCATAGGTGGGAATACACAGCATAACTGATTGTGGTACCCATTTGCAGTCAGGATTGCAAGTGCAGGAGAGGGAAGTCACTTTAGAGCACAAAGGTGGGGTGTTGAGGAGTCAAAATATATGGTTTGGCTCCTAGTCCATGATCATGAAGCACAACTCATGCAGGGCCAGGTTCACTGGGGTGCGTACAAGGCAGAGGAGTGGAACCGGTTGGCACACGATCTCACCAGTGCCACAGGCATTCCGAGGACTGGTGAACAGGTCCATCACCACCATGTGGACCTGAAGCGACGGAAGGAGGACCAACTGAACTGTTGGATCCAGGAGGCCCGCCAAATGCCCAATGCCCCACTACTGAGTAAGTATCCATGTAATTAAGTATGTAAGAAATGCTATCCTAGCCTATAGTATGGAGACGTATGTTCCAATATTACTTCCTTTATATTACAGCTGCAGGTGTTCGTTCCGCAAATCAGCAAGCCTATGCTGATAGGCTGCTGAGGTTGCGCCACCTGGCAGGTTAGTAATTATTTAGCTGGTATTGTCATAGAATATAAGTGAGACAGATGGTAAAAGAGTTCAGTGTTGTAACCCACTAATAAAGGTCAAATAAGCATAGAAGAAAGATTCTGCTAGTATTGTAAGATTAGATAATTGATGCAACCTGGAAAAGAGTGTAATGCAATCCAGTAATAAAGATTAAACAAGTCTCAAATAGAGTTTCCACCTGTATTGTAATATCAGATAACTGCTGCAGCCAGAAAATGAGTGGTAATCAATCAACAAAGGATAGACAAGTGTCAAATACATCCTTGTAAATTCTGCCATATGAAATAAGTGAGTCAGCTGGAAAGGGTTGTTGTAAACCAGTAATAAATGTTAATAAAGCCTAGAATTAAGTACCATTCTGAAATGTAAATATAAAATAATTGAGAGAGTGTGAGAAAGACAGTTTGAAGCTACCAAGAAAGCTGTAATAAGTCTGGAATAAAGGTATACTGCAGCCACAACATAATGAAATGAATGAGACAGCCACAACCAAAGAGTGTAATGTGTTAAATAAAATACAGAATATGGACTGTGTCCATCCCACAAATTGGATATGTTGCTGTACCCTTGCATTATGGAAATAGTATGGTTGTATGAAATGCTGAACATCCACAGATGTCTAGACCCATATAAATCAAATGTAGCAGGATGCTGTACCTGAACACAGCCAGATATGAACATATATGAATAAAAATGGAATGTATATTAATGTAGCAGTAACATCCCCATCACCAACATTCCTAAGGTTACATACAGGAAACTGTACTAATACATGTAGGGGATATATATCTGCATCTACTAGGAATGTACAGTATATGTATAGGAAGTTTTAGTTGTTAATGTAAAATTTCTCCACCTTACCCTATTTTCACAAATGATGCCATTCCACACCAAACCGGGTATGTGTATTCACAATTAATTCCCATGGACATTTGTCCTGTTGGTTCATACATATTTGCATGTACGTCGATGCATGTGCCCCGTTCACATATCCAAACCTGATGGCCTGTTGCCACCAATCAACCCTGCATGCTGTTGGAATGAGCACTGTTGTTCTAAATATGCATGTGTTATGCTTGCTGCTCAATGTCCGGAATTCATGGGTGTTTGGTTAATGGGAATACTGATGCATGCTGTTACAACTAATTTTGAATGGTGTTGTTTGTTACTAACCCAAAATGCCATAAAATACTGCTAAACATAGGACAACAGGGAACGCGGGTTCCAGCGGACCCACCTCTGCTACCTCAGCTGGCGAGTGCACCTGGCACCAGTGCCCAGGCCGGGACCTCCTCCTCCGGTGGCCCTGTGCCACCTTCGAGTGGAAGCGCTGCAGGGGATGGGGCTCGCCCCCCCTCTGCAAGAGTGGCTGGAGAAGAGCCTCCACTCACCCTCCATAGGGTCCGGTCTGTGGTGCGTAGTGAGATCAGGCGTTCTGTGACTGATCCCCTATGCCAGCTTGAGGCGAGGGTGGCGCAACTCATGGGTGTGCCTGCCCGTCCTATCCAGCCCCCAGCACAGCCCCAGCCTGGGCTGTGAAGGCGCAGTGGTAACTGCCTCTGGGTGGGGATTTCAGTTCCACTGTTGCCATCTGTGGGCTCATGGGCTTGTGATATCCAAACATCCATCCCCGTCATTTGTGTTTACCCCCCACGTGTCATACTCCGCCCCTGTATGCGTCTTGTTTGTCTTGTCTGTTAACCTCCCCAACCTACCTCCCCAAATATACCTACTTCCTGTACCTCACATTCCACTCTCACCTGAAAAAAAAAATAAAAAAAGGGCACTCTGTTCCCACAAAAAAATTACGCCCCATAGATAGCTGCCCAATTCGCACACATGTCCACTGGACATGTAAACTGATAATTCTAATTGGCAGTACAACATATTTTGTTGTTCTCCCCCCTCTCTCAGGGGTGGAAGGTTTCAAATTTCACACATATGCACAGCTGTTGCTGATAAAGAAATGGGCAGCTATGGGCCTTCCCTACATCCTTCCTGCACATCCCGAGCTTGTTTTCCTACTGTCCTACCCTCTTTGTGCCCCCTTTTTCACCACTTTCCTATCTCCCCATTTTCTTTTCTTTAAAAGAAATTAGAGCGGGTGTTAGCGGGAGTAAGCACTTTTAAGCAGTAGTCAGTGGGTGTGCGCTTGTGTGCGCTTAGCTAAGCGAGTGTGCGCTTAACTAAGTGAGTGTGCGCATGTGTAAGCATCGCGCAAACCAGTGCAAACCCACTTGCAACTGCTTAAAAGTGCCTTAGTCACTCTATATGACAAGGCCTGTAGTCTGCTCATCAGCAAAATAAAATACCCCTGTCAGTCTCGAACCCTGGACCTTGGAAACACTAGTTTGCATGAATTACCACTGAGCCACGGCAGATATACAAGAACTTGGTGCTGAAAGAAATATATCATTAAATACAAGGAGTGAATGTAAAGGGAATATAGGAAGGCCATTACACAAAGCTTGTTCCCTGAATCCTTACTGGCAATTCTTGTGGAATTGCATTACATTAGTGTGATAAGAGAAACAGCCATGCTAGGAGGTAATAATGTTACAGTAGCACCTTACAAACCCCACACAGTATCAGAGCAGGATAAACACCGCCATATTTGAATAGGTATGGGGCCAGACTTCCCAACTGTGACTGATTTACAGTGATGTCCCTGATTTGCAAAAAAATGTTACCTGTGCCCCACTGACTCCCTGTGAAATGTACTAACAGTAGGCAGAAAGGTGGGGTATCCCATGTAATGGTGACTGTCAATAAATTAAAGTAGACACTACTTGCATGTCAGAAATGGTGTAGTAATACATATGCTCAAAATGGCCCACAGTCACAACTGCAGAATATCTAAAATATATCACGGGTGTATCCCACTGATATGTACCTTTCCCTGAGGCTGGTCAAATACATACCTGAGAGTATCTGAGGCCTGCAAGTGTCAGAAATACACTGGCATATCAGCCTGTCTGTTGTTACACACTCTGCGAATAGGTGTAGAATTACTCCCACAAACACACCCTCATGTAGGAGTACAACACAGAAATATCAAAGGATGTAGCCATCTAACAAACTAATGACAGTATAGCAGGTTTACAAGCACTGCATGTGCCTGATATTCATAATTGTTAGTACAAAATACAAGGCCCTAGTACTGCTCAGCAGCAAAATAAAATACCCTTGTAAGTGTCAAACCCCAGACCTTGAGCTCACCAGACTGCATGCAGTGCCACCAAGTCACAGCAAACATATAAGAACTTACTGCTGAAAGAAATATATCATGCATTACAAGGAGTGAATGTAAATGGAAAATAGGAACGCCATAGCAACACATTCCAGTAAAGACAAATATCAGGCCTTCAAGGAGTGAATGTAAAGGGAAAATAGAGAAGCCATAGCAACACATTGCAAGAACTACTGTTGTATACCAGTTAATCCACAACTCCCACAGGAAAGTACATACTCCTATGTAAACAGTGTTAGCATTAGCAGGTGTGAGTTAACATACACACTGAGAAGAGTGAACTGGAAAAAGCAACAGTCAGGTTTCAGTACAACATGCATTTCAGTGGCTACCACACAGCCTTAGATATGAGAGACATACCAACCTTCTGACTGACACAACAGTGTCCACAGCAAACTAGCATGGTCCCCACCTTGCAAAACTGAAAGGCCTACGCCTACCTAACCTAACATTTTATAGCAGTGTCCTGAAATCACAGTGAGAACTGCAATTACCACACAGCAGGCTGCATGCAATTAGTAAATGCTGGCCACCAATTGGTGCAGAGGCCATCACATGCACATGTGCAGATACCTACAAAAGCAGCCTGTACTGCCAGTCCACACATGCAATAATATTATTGCAGCAACTGGAGGGAGAGAGAGAGATAGAGAGAGAGACAGACAGACAGACAGAGAGGTAGAGAGACAGACAGACAGACCAAAATAAAACAAAAGAAAAAAAAAAGAAAAACCAAGCCAGCCAGCCATCCAGCCAGCCATCCAGGCATCCAGGCAGCCAGCCATCCAGCCACCCAGGCAGCCATCCAGGCATCCAGGCATCCAGGCATCCAGGCAGCCATCCATCCAGCCACCCAGGCAGCCATCCAGCCATCCAGGCAGCCATCCAGCCAGCCATCCAGGCATCCAGGCAGCCAGCTATCCAGCCAGCCATCCAGGCAGCCATCCAGCCAACCATCCAGGCAGCCATCCAGCCCGCCAGGCATCCAGCCAGCCATCCAGGCAGCCAGCCAGCCATCCAGGCAGCCATCCAGCCAGCCATCCAGGCATCCAGGCAGCCAGCCATCCAGCCACACAGCCAGCCAGCCCAGCCATCCAGGCAGCTATCCAGACAGCCATCCAGGCATCCAGGCAGCCAGCCATCCAGCCACCCAGGCAGCCAGCCAGCCATCCAGGCAGCCATCCAGCCAGCCATCCAGGCAGCCAGCCAGCCATCCAGCCAGCCATCCAGCAAGCCAGCAAGATAGCAAGCCAGCAATCCAAAAAAAAAAGCTGTCAGAGACAAAGGTAATGTAAACTACATAATCTAACAATCTACATACTGTGAACAATCTATATGTGTTAGCAGTCTGTATCTATATGCATATGAAGATGTGCATAGGGCAAGGGACATACTGCAACTGTTAGTGAAGGCTGGACATACATATGTAGTTGAAGATTGCTATGTGTACATATAAATGTAGGTTGTAGTGTGTGGCATTGAAAACAGCATGCAGTGCAGGTATATGTCATGTGGTGGTGAATTTCTGTGGGACTGAGCCAGTGAGGCCTGCTACAGCTATATGGCTTGAGGACAGCATAATGCATTATGCACAACAGTGTGCAATATCATTACAGAATGGTATGTCTCACAACTGTTGCAGAAGTGATATTCCCACCATGAAAGGTGGGCAGTCCATATACCTACATGTGCATGTATATGTACAGCAATGGATGTTAAGAAGTGTGTGTGTGTGTATATATATATATATATATATATATATATATATATACGTATATCTATATATCGATATACATATATATATATATATCTATATATCTACATATCTATATATCTGCATATATATATATATATATATATATATATATATATATATATATATATATATATATTATATGTGTACATAGACAGAGAGGTCTGTATAGATATATAGAGATATATGGATAGATAGATAGATAGAGCATATGTATATACATATAGATATAATAGACAAATACATATATAGATATAAATTTAGATACATACATGTATACAGATAGATATGAATATCTATAGATATGTATATACATATATATATATATATATATATATATATATATATATATATATATATATATATATATATGCTTATATATAGTGGTGTGTATATAGATATATATACATATATGTAGATATGTATATATATTTACATATATATATATATATATATATATATATATATATATATTGATATATATATATTTATTTGTATATATATAAATATAAGCAAAGAATAATCCACGACCTTGAAGAAAGGAACCGGAACTCTGCTAAAGTCCAAAAGGCTGTATTTTTATTTCTGAAGTATTCCAAAAGTCATAGATAAAATCACACAATATATATATAAAGAGAGAGTAAGAGAGGGGGACATCGGGGCAGATGTACTGCAACAGGTGCCTGGTGACCAAGGCATGGACAGAACACCAGTGTTGATACTGCAGTACCATACCCCATTCCAAAACATGTTACCCACTAACTACCACATAGGTGGTTGCCTGCCTACCACTGGAGGTGTCAGAAGGGAACATGGGATACAGGTGTACAATAGCCTCCCCTTTGATATCCACAGTGGCACACTAGTCTTGTAATCCCTGTACATGGTATGTGTCATCACAAAAGGTGTGTCAGCTAGGGAAATGTAAGTCAGTGTACCCCTGTACACCTCACAATGACCTATGCAGTATGTACCTCCCATGAGAACTACAGCAAGTGGAAAGGCCACAGACATACCTAACAAAGACTGATAATGGCCACAAACACATTCCCTATGCAGACTGACTCACAAAACCACAGCTAGAGTGCCTCGCATACTGCCTATACAGAGGTTACCAGTGCTGGACATACAGAGTTATGTCACACCCATACCAGTTGGCCAACCACCATGGCAACACCTCACAATCCGTCCAGCCTACATGACCTAGGGCCCTAATCCCTGTCACCGCACTAAACAGCACATGCTGGAGGTACAGGTTTCTGTACACAAATATGCCATACCCTGGACTAAACCACCCAGCATTAACAAACAAGGCTCATCATTAGTAGATGTCATACATACCCCTGATGAATGTCATGGAGATAGGTAATATGCCCTGTGAGTCACGTGTGTGTAACCGATTCACAGGAGCAAGTAAAATCACAGTACATGTGTACCAAAGGGCAGGGTAGCATATGGCTAGGCTGCCCTAGGCCCAGGGTCAATAGCATAGTACCTACCTATGACACAATGCACACACATATGTACTCAGTGCAATACCAGCTGTGTGACATTGAATGAGTGTGACACTGACTGTGTGCAAGGTCTATAAAGGTGTGATAGCTTAACGAGTGTTTGTGTCTTTCATGGTAGTTGGTGTCCTTGGTGTGAGGCCAGAGAAAGATGTGTCAGTTATTGGGATGCAAACATAGTAGATTGGCATATGTTGTGCCGTAGTTCCCTGTGTATGACTGCGGTGTCCCATCATAGGCAGAAGCAATACACGTATGCTTAGTAAGTGGTACTGCTGTTGAATCCAGCTCACATATGAACTGTTGTACTACCTGATGTTGTAGGCCTAAACACTACAGTATGGTGTATGTTCACATTCTGTGGTAACACTGTTTGATGTGTTACCTGTAGTCTGCACAGATTACATACCTCATGCATAGGTATCTGTAAGTAGGGGCACACAGTACTATAAGGTACACAGTTAATGCTCATCTGTGTCGACATACATTTGTGTGTTGTATGTATGTGTAATGTCTGTGTAATGATGCCTGTACCATGGCCGCAATCACATGTGTGTTACAGGGTATGTGTGTGTACCTGGCAGCATGTATACTCTGTGACAGCAGTATGCTGGCTTTAGTAGCAACTGTGCACATATGTCAGGTAGGGGTATGGCATCAAAGACTAGGGTGGATTACCATTGAAACTGTACATGTGTATTGCATTCATTGCATGGGATGACAATATTCTTCATCCATTAGCTGGATACATACCCCAGTGTGAGGTTGTGCATTGTATCCCAAACAGTGTGCCGAGTGCTGGTGTATACTAGTTTGTTGTATGGAGTGTGGCAGGCACTGTCAGACAGTTGTGGGCTGAGCACTGATATGTGGTATCGAACATGTGTATCCCCTGATAGACAGACAGATGCTATATATGGCAGTGAAGTGATATCAGTACATTTGAATATTAAGTGTGCCGCATGACTTGCTCACATATTTTTCTTTTCCTTCCTTCCAGGGTGATGGTGTATCAGAGAAACCCACCGTATACAGCAGCAAAGGATCAGGAGATCCACCAGAGCCTGGTGCAGAATTACTGTGTGCTGTTTTCCAGGACCAGCCAGAACCAGCATGAGAGGGCTGCACTGTGGCAAGAACTTGTCCGTCGGGTAAATGACATAGGCATGCATAACCGGACATATGAGCAGGTACGCCATCACTGCAGTGATTTAATTAGACATGTCCAGCAGCATGCGTCTGATATCCACAGACAACAGCTTGCCACAGGTAGTGGGGTACCTATCCACCCCCCCCCACCAGTGTGGAGGAGTACCTCCTAAGTGTTGTGGCTCCAGGCCAACAACAAGAACATCCACAAACATGTGTCATCATGGAGGCCGGAGCCACCCAGCATGTTGAAATGGAGTGTGCAGGTAACATGCCATATTTGTAGTTGACTGTTCTCTGTACTGGTAGTCTATGCATGTGTGAGATATGTACTGTTTGTGTAGCTGTTAACCTGCCCATTCTTCTGCAAGATTGATATTCTGAGCATAATCTGTACACCTGTGAAAGCCTCCTGTTGTACTACTGTACTTTATCATACTCACAGTATCAAAAGCACAGTTATGGCCACTGGCAATCACTCTCATATGTTTGCAGGTCCCTCTGGAGTGACAACAAGGCAGCCAATCCATGCTGGTAAGTGTGTAATAACAATACTATTGCTAATGACATGTGCATGTCATATGGAGGTGTAGTGTGTGCACAAGTAACACACCTACACATAATGCATGCTGTGCATGTTTGCTATGAGACGATTCATATCCCATTATTCTCAGTAGCTGCCTCACTCACATGCAATACACAGAGCATGACACACATGTGTGGCAACACAGTACTGGACATTGTATTGGCATACCAGATACACATGTACACAACACACACGTTTGGCATACACACTACACCTTAGCCTGCTACACATGTCCAATTATGACATCTGCTGTATGGCCAGCCTTCAGCATCCCACTTTTCTATGCAGCACACATAATATACCTGAGGGGTAGAGGCCTATCATGTCTTTGTGCAACAGTCTGGAACAAATAATATATTCATGTTAGGCAATGCTCACTATTGGCCACCTTACACACCCATGTAACAAGTGGCTGTGTAATTGTGGATGTAGTCATGTTACTGCACTTCAGGTACAGCATGCTAGCTGCCTGTCTGGCACACATTATTATTGTTGACTGACCACAAGAAGCATGTTGATCATGGCTCACGTTACTACACCACATCCAATTCCACTGACCACAAAAGTAGACATAGCTGTTATTGCATAGCACCGTCATGTGTTTTGTGTGTGTGTGTGTGTGTGTGTGTGTGTGTGTGTGTGTGTGTGTGTGTGTGTGTGTGTGTGTGTGCAAATCTATGCACCCACAGCTTGTAACACTTGCACAACATTGTTATGTCCTTGTACACATTGTGTCCCAGGGTGGAGACAATCACTGAACAACTACACACAAGCATCAAGTACACGTATACTGTTATTAACAATGGCTGTCGACACTTGCACTGCATGTTCCTGTGCAACACATAACCTGCATGCTGACACATGTGCAGTGATGTTTTTCATTGTGAAACGGTCACCCACCCTAAAACAGTATTGTGTATGTGTTGGATTGCAGGTGTGTCTGTGTTTGTATCTGCTGTACTGAGGAGTGTGCCTGTGTGCTTGTGTGCCTGTGTGCATGTGTGCATGTGCACCTGTGTGCATGTGCGCCTGTGTGCATGTGTGCATGTGTGCATGTGCGCCTGTCATACCTCTCAACCTGGAAACATCAAAAATCTGGACAAGGACCATGAAAAATAGGTACAAATCTGTACGCTGATTAACATATAATTTGCATACATAATTATGTAACCCCACCCACTCCAATGGAATTGTGGGATAAACAAACGCAAACTGAACAGAACTAAAATATGGCATCAGAGCCCCCCTGCAGCCATTCCAATATCTCATTACCTAGTTATTTTGCCCTATTTACCATAAACACTATAATGTGCATACTGCTTTACTTCTACAATGTTTATTTGGATTCATTTAAACATTTTATTTTATATTTTATAGCATAAACACTATTCGACCTCTGCTAAACAAAGCAATACAGTCTCACAATGACAATAGACTTGGCACAGCATTAACTTCTCTGCCGAAACTCACATTCATTGAAACAGCATTGATACCCACATTCAAAGAAAATGCATCTGGCCAGTGGTGGATAAAGACTAGCTTTGCGGTGTTTTTAAATCATAGCCCCCCTTGCACACAAAACATACATGTGTTCTTTGATACACCCTCCTGACAGTATTGAGTTATATTCCTTGTATAATACAGCACACTTGTTACAGCGCATTTTAGAAGTAAAAATCACATAATTCCACATTAAGGAGATATATAACTAATGAAGAGGTTGCTGCAAGCAAACAACTTAAGTCTTCATTGTTTCATCTACAAATAAAGTGCCTGTTGCCCTTGAGATATAAATTGCATAAAAAAATGCTAAGCTAGTAATATTACAACAGGAAATGGATGGCAAATTAATAACAGGTTCATAATTACTAGGTATCTCCGCCAAAGAGGACATTTTCAAGGCTGCAAAGTACAACAGAATACAGTGTCAGCAATCTATCTACATGCTGTGGGACTAGAACCCACAGCCTTCTATATCAAAAACAAGTATTGTATCTGTCATACTACTGACAACACAAACACACCATAAGCAGCATTACACATCTCTCCCCCTGAAGACCTATGCAGCATAAGAAATCTGTAAATAGCCAAAATTTATTGGGAAGGGGACAAAAGCCCAAACCAGGGACACAAACATTGCTTGTATGATCTTAGAAAAGTTGCTACTATAAAATGTTTTGTGTTACCAACCATGCATTTCCTGACAGACAGAAAGACAAACTTAAATGGAGAGAGAGAGAGAGAGAGAGAGAGAGAGACCGAGAGAGAGACCATGAACAGACCTTATAAAATGCAAATAACACAGCTTGAACAGACCTTGCAGACTGCTTAATTGCAATTGGCTAATGGCTTGAATGCCACAAACAAGGAATATGTATAACTTCCCAATACTATCAACTGACACACACAGACACCAGAAGAAAAAAATACTAACATCACACAGTGAAACTCTCTGAAATTTTTAAAGCATAAATATAATCACTAGAACATTAATATGCATGTGCCAGAAAAAGTAGACATGCAGCTGAAAATTATACATTATATACAAACTAAAGCTTAAATGAGCATTAATAACAATTTGCTGTCTAATGCTTTTCATGTTATATCCAGTAAATTGTACTTTAAGCAAAATGTAAACAATACTCTTGAAGACAAAAGAGGCATCTGAATGCACTTTACTCTATGATAATATACAAGACAACACATAGTCAACATTACCCCCCCCCCACACACACACACACTGAGAACCCCTTTTTTTAAAACAAGTTAAGTAGTTTTCAAACAAGCTGGCCAATGGAAATGCTCAATATTGAGTTATATTCCAACAATCTCTAGCACACATGGGTCCTTTGCTTCACTTGCTTTTTTTGTCAACAGTTGCACCTTATGCAAATTTTAGTTTCACAAAATGTCATCAGAGTTATGCCCAACAAATATCACAACACACCACCTTCTGTGTTGCAGAAATTGACCCCCTTCACTGTCTTGCAGACATATATTTTATGCTTGCAACAAATTCTTGTATAGACACAAGGTATTTATCTTTCTTCAATAAGAATGACAGCTGTTTAGTTTTAAAAGTTAAGCGCATTAAATACTTGCTTTTTTTGTTTATTCCTATGTACTTTGCCACAATTTAGAAACAGGAAGCAACGTCAGACTGCATTCTGTATAATCATCTTGTCTTATTAAGTCCCAGCACTCTTACAAATCTTTTTATACACTACCAATCATTCTTTCTTTAGCTTTAGAGAGCATTCCTTGCACATTTGCAAAACAGACCTAGATAAATGTAGATTCTCCCAAGCTTCTCTTTAGGAGACAGTGATTTTTTAGATCCTCTTAACAAAGGACAATTCGCAAAGAAAAAAAAAAAAAAAAACACCTGGTCCTTGTAAGCAATATTTTTTCCATGACATACTCTGAATAACCTTGACCAAAAGGTTGAGATTTAGTGCTGCCATTCACTGCAAAACTATCAGCTTTGAACTCAAGTTACCATCTTTTGTTTCTCTATAAATGGTCACATTTTTCTTTTTCCAGCACATAGGCAATTCGAATGCAGTAAAGTACCCCAGGTAAAACATTTGTCAGTACACTCTAGTGACAGCTAACACTAAAACCAAACATTGCTAGAATAGTGTTTTTAGTACTGCAGTATTAATATTAATGTTAGAATACAGCACCAACGTGTTCTTATTTTGTACAGTAACCATACACTCTCAGTGAACTTTCTTAATCTGTACTACTACTCATTAATTGCCCTGTTATTTTAAACACAACACAAATACACAAGTTAGACAGTATATCCGCAATCCGAGTACTTCTTAAAAACTTAACTTTTTGAAACTGTTTTATATTTCTTATTCCTTTGCTTACACACACCAAGCCAGCAATTTATTTTCTAAATGGAGAAAGAATTTCAGCAGAGTCACCCCCCACAAAAAATGTTTTACACAGCAGATAAAATAAAATCGGGCTTTCATACAAACAGTTCCCGCCCAGAACTGTGTGCATGAAAGTCCGATTTTATTTTATCTGCTGTAGGAAAAAGTTAAAACAGATTCTCTCCCAGACACACACACCTTACCTGTAAATAATTCCCATCCCAGCAAAGTCCCAAGCCAGCAGCGAAAACGGCAGAAGATCTAACCTCAAAGCCAGCATTCTTCTCTCGGCAGCAGTTTCAGTCCAAAACAGCATCCTTCCTCTCAGCAGCAGCAGTAACGTCTTCACTTTCTTTCAAATTCTTCTCGGCAGAAAAGCACTTCCCGCCTGCTCACAGCCAGCCGGAAATGATGACGTGAGCTCCTTGAGCTCAATTCCGGCTGGCTGGTAGTGCTGACGGAGCTGACGTCATCACGTACGTGATGATGTCAGCTCCGATAGCGTGAAAATTAAAAAAATAAAAAAAGAAAAGGAAAGAAATCGGAAATGAAGGGGTGCCACTCGGGAATCGTGGCACCCCTTAATTTAGACCCCAAAACTCAGTAAAAACCGAGTAATTCGGGACGGTTGGGAGGTCTGGCGCCTGTGTACATGTGCGCCTGTGTGCATGTGTGCATGTGTGCATGTGTGCCTGTGTGCATGTGTGCATGTGTGCCTGTGTGCATGTGTGCATGTGTGCATGTGCACCTGTGTGCATGTGCACCTGTGTGCATGTGTGCATGTGTGCATGTGTGCCTGTGTGCTAATATCGTGTACACATTTGTAAACTGTGTTTCCTATCTTCCTCTCACAGGTTCTGATGTTGCTCTGGTGGAGTGCAGCAGGGAACCTGAAGCCACTGCTGGGGATAGTGCTAATGATGATACATGTGTAATGGCACAGGGAGGTGTGACAGGGTCTGTTGTTAGTCATCCAATTGACAGTACACAGCAGTCAACCCCATCAATGCACACAGTCATCCTGCCGATACATCCATTGTCACCAATGTCCTTAGCTGAGGTACAGCATACAGTGGGCATTGACCAGGGTAGTGTGGTATCATTGGCACATGCATCCCCTCACAGCAGCCATGGCCAGATTCCTGACATGGTACCACACAGGCAGATGTCCAGGGGTTCTCGTGGGAGCATCCGTGGTCGTACTGCCCCTGTCAGACATGCACACAGAGGTCTATCAACCTCAGCTATGTTCCGGGCTGTAATGCAGGCACAGGCACATATGGAATGGTACACCAGACAGGGTCTGAGGGAGCTTAGAGCACATCACACCGCTATGAATGACACTATGTGTGACGTTGCATCTGCCATCCGTAACATCAGCGAGTCATTGATAGACGTTGGGGGGACACATTAGATCTGTTCCACAACTACATGTCCAGGAGCCAGGACAGTGCAGGACGGTTGAGGCATTGACGTGGACATCTGCCAGCAACATTATCAGCTGCCAGTCGTTGTGGACAACAACAAACCTGCAGCCGCTCCCATAGTGCCAGTACCAGCCCCAGCAATGCTGGGTCTGTGCTGTCATTAGACCGTCCTAGAAGACCACGTGCACGTGGCTCTGGATAGTCCCAGCAGGGACATGTGTCCAGTCAACAACCCACTGCTTCTAATGACAGTACCCAGTCTGGCTTAGTACTTGATACTGTCCGTAGCACCCCTGCCAGGCACAGGTACTGTGTCCATGGCCAGAGACAGTGACCTGTATGACCTGGCAGGTACAGTCTGTGGCTGTCCACAAACACCCGTGTATGGCAGCCACATGGTGGAACTGTGTGCATGCATACACACACACATAATGCTAACACCTAGGGCTAACACATACAAACACACATCGCAGCAACGTTGCCCCATCTTGTACTGTTGTCCCTCACTAACACACACACACACATACATGTCGATTGGATGTGGCAATGGCACACTCTGGCAAACCAAGTACACACCCTGTGCATATGATGAAACTGTGCCACCTCCTGCCATCTGTAACATTGATGCTGGAACAGGATAGCATGGTACTGATGCACAGGGTGACTACATAGCACTGTAGTAATATTATCATGTTGTTAACAGTACAGTGTAATGATATTGTTGTGGGTATATTCGAGCATGCATGATGCATTAACTATGTTTGTCATTGCAGTTTTGTATACACCAGTGTTAATTCCCAAAGTGTACTGTCTGCACATGTGCCACATGGCTGTTGTGTGTACCTGTGGCTGCATGTGTTGGGGTGTGGACAGTACATGTGTGATGTTTGCATCACCGATTTGCAGGTGTACATTTGTGAACATGGTCAGCATGGAACATGACATGGTTTGACAGTATGCTGTGGGTGATATGGTTTCCACATGTCAATGGTCTGCATTCTGGTAGTATACATAGCCTGACATTCAGTGGTCATTACATGGTGTCTCCTCAACTGATACACAGACGTAGGAACCTGGTGTCAGTGATATCCCTGCAGTACTACACTATACCAGTAGCCATTGTTACTGAGCCCCACACATCCCTGGGAACAATACCCTTTGGCATATAGCAGTCTCATGTACATGCCAACACACTATGGATATGTCCATCCATGACTGCAAATACATACAGTGGCCTACAATGCATTCTACACATGACACACCTAACCACCACAAGGGTATCATACAGACAGATACCTGTTGTCCAAGCCATGGTATATTGCTGTAACGCTACTGTGGCATTGTCATCGGCATGTAGTTAACATAGTATTCCAACAGTACCATGTAGATGGTAGCACCCATCATGTAGAATGAGTAATGGTGTGTACATGTGGACAGGTGTTATCTTGTCTATCCTGTGATATTCACATTTCCAAAGGTATTCTGCAGTCCCTCTGTGTATCACCTAAGCAAGAAGGTGTCTGTATGCATATCAGCAACAGTTGTCATACACCTACACTGGATGGCCATCACTCACAGACTTTGCTGTGTTTTAACATGTCTGACATATACTGCAGACATGAACCATCACCCACATTAATCTATCAAAGCTTTCATGGGTGTGTGTCACATAGTTGGCCTAGGACACAGATCACTGCAGTAGCTTGCATTGTCACCAACATACATGTATGGCCTAAGGTCTGGTAAGCTGTGGCACATGGCGGCAAAGGTAACAACTGTATTCATATGGGGCAGGCTTCACACAGGAATTATTAAAGGTCACAGGTACATATCTGTATGTGGCAAACACATACCTGATGTGTGCATGGCAATTACTGTTATAATAATATGTCATACAATAATGAAAGCAAAACACACAACACATTCACAAACGCACACATGGCATTTATAGGATTCAAACCCCTACCTAACTAGGTTACGGCACTTAAGAGAGATGCATTAGCACAGCATGCTATTTGCATTACTGGATCATTTATCTTCTCCTGCTATATTTATAGGGTGCTGACATTATCAGTGTTTCCAAAGAAGAATGTACATCTTTTAGTGTGTTATCCCAGTCTTCAAAATGGCCATTCCTTTCACAAAGAATTGCAGACATACACACAGCGTTTGCAGGATTCAAACCCCTACCTAACTATGTTATGACACTTGAGACAGACGCATTAGTGCAGCGTGCCATTTGCATTACTGGACAGTTTCGCTTCTCCTGCTGTATTTATAGGGTGCTGACATCATCAGTGTTTCCAAAGAAGAATGTACATCTTTTAGTGTGTTATCCCAGTCTTCAAAATGGCCATTCCTTTCACAAAGGATTGCAGACATACACACACCCCTGCTCCCCCCACCACACAGTATTCACAGGATTCAAACCCCTGCCTAGCTATGTTATGATACTTGACACAGACACATTAGCACAGCGTGCTATTCACATCACTGGGTGAGTTCTCTTCTCCTGCTGTATTTATAGGGTGCTGATATCATCAGTCTTTCCAAAGAAGAATGTACATCTTTAACTATCCCTCAGTATGGGGGATAACAATATCTGTACATTCACAGAAACCTAGTTCAGGGTCACATATGCACACTGGCACTGCCAGGTTATGTTCTATACCATGCTTTGTGACCACAGGACTTGTGATACAGAACACAAGTAGGAGGTGTATCCATATACATCACAAATACACACACCTTTGGGTTGGTCCCACTGCACTAAGCATGACAGGCCATACATATACACCTACCATTGTGCAAAACTGCCTTTTGGTTTGGTGTGTAGTTCAGACCACCCACCCATACCCAGTAACCACACTTGGCTTTCCTGGGAACAGTGTCGGATATGAAGATCTTCACACACACCATTATAGTGGTTGACTTCAGGTACACAAATATTGACTGGGGATACTACTCAAGCCCTCAACATCACCCTACAGCCACTACAATTTGTGAATCCATGTGCTATGGCACAACCAGTCACCACACCCACTAGGGGGAATACATATTGGACCTGATCATCACCAACATGGGGACTCTATGTTCCACACCAGAGGTAGAACTGTCATTGTTAAGATCAGACCATGATCAACTTTCCCTGGACATCCATATCCCGTCCCCACACCCAGCCAAGGAAATCACTGTAAAGTATTTCTCAAAAACAGACTTTGCACTTGTGAAGACTGGGGTGGAATACTTCAGAGGCCCCATGCTGTAGGTTAATACAGACCAATCTGCAGAATTCTTTACAAATGCATTGTATGAGCAGCTGCAGGTATGCATTGATCATGCTATCCCACATAAAACCATGACTCCTCCAAAACAGGAGACCTGTCTGGTTGACCCCAGCCATATATAAGCTGTACAACAGAAGGAGGAAGCTACTACATAACATAGCAATATCCCACAGACCCAGATAGATCATAACCTCTCCTTTGCTAATCACATTGACAGAGAGTCATTGCTAAGAACTTTGTATAGCCCTCCTTCTCACATGGGTGTTTGCATGTAGATCATGTGAGGTCATTGTGGCCCTCTACTACTCACTCATCAGGACCATGTTTGACTACAATGCCCCTTTTGGGGTGTACCTTACCCAACACCTGCAGCAACTACAGTGAACACAACAGTACCTCCGCAAGAGAATCATGGGCTACACACAGATGTCCTATGCAGCTCAGCTAAAGGATCTCCAGCTCTTCTCAGTTGCTTAACGCCTACTCAGAGGTAATCTATGCCTGACGTACACAGCCATTTCAAACCCAGAAGTAATGGACATGCTCCACCTCATAACATCCAAGACCCTTACAGCTACACACTCCAGGGATGTAAACCTCAGCACAAACATAAATAGGACATGCTGCAGGAACAGATTCATTACTCACAGGCTCCCCTCACTCTGGAATTGAATCCCAACTAAAGTTAGACATAGCCCCTCACCAACCCTCTTCCAGCAAAATACAGCCGCATGGATGGGAAATTGCAAATTCTCCCCTGGGATCTCCACTGTGTCCCTGCTTGACAGAGGCACAGCAAAGTAGCCTTAAAGGGTGCCTTCTGTGACCTACTTTACAGAGGCACAGTAGGCTACTCTACTGGGGAGGCAGACGCCAAATACACTCTGCCTAGGCTTATGAATTCCCTAGGGCAGACAGCCTAGTATTCACCTCTGCACCTATGTTTATGTTTGGGATGCACAATATTTGTTGCTGCTACTGTTTGCAGGTCTTTATTGCCATAGCTTTCACAGTTTCTGTGAACAACTTGTGTATCTGCATAACATGTTCGATCATGACAGGGTTCTGGAATATTAATATATGTGTCTGCTGTCATTTAACTGTGTGCACAGGGTGGATTGCTGGATCGTGGGAGGTTCCTGGCTTAACACATACAACTGCCAGATATGTGTGACTAACTGCTATACTCAGACATGGCCTAAGTGTGTGAGCATGCCCAGTTCAGGCTTTCAATGGTTTGTTGCCTGACATGTGTCTCATTTATCCAAGTGTGTGAGCATGCCCAGTGTGACCTTTCCATATGTTGTGATCTGAAGTCCACTACATTTGTGGTTGTGTGTGAACATGACCAATATTGACATTAATACTGTGTGTGTTGGAAGTCATGTTGTGTTCTTACTGCCAGACTCCTTTGTGTCATAACTCAACAGGGATTATGCTGTGCTTGCAGGGTTTCCATGGGATAGTTTGCAAAGACTTGGCAACATTCTCTCATACTGGTTGAATACTGCAATACTGTCATGGTGCAGTGGTTCAATATTTTCACTATGGTGCACAGTATCATGGGTTTGAGTCCCATCACTGCTGTAAATGCTCATACTGACCAGACTAGTTAAGGGCCAGTTGGGCAACTATGATCATGTTGCATTTTGTTCAGCTATGGCCTACTTAAACTAGGCTTGTCCGACATTGCTGTGTATTCACCAACTTGGGTGGACATTGGCAAACATTACTCCACAGTGACCACAGCTGTACTACTTGGTGTGTGTGATTCTGTTCATAGATTCATACTAGGCTATCTGCCCTAGGGTATTTATAATCCTAGCCAGAGTGTGTTTGGCTTTCAATACACATTGTAAGTGGAGTTTGCCATTACATTTTTCATGGTTAGTATACTGTGCCTCTGGCTAACAGTGACATAGAAGTGATACCCAGGGTAAACCTACAATCTCCCATCCACTCATCAGGATTCCTCTTGAAGAGAGTCATTGAGGGACTCTGGCCAACCTGGAGTGGGAGTTTACTCAAGAGTGGGGGGAGCCTCTGGGTTATGTATCTGTCACTCCAGCATGTCCTATTTATTTCAGTCCTGAGGTTCAGGTCTCTTGAGCACATAGCTTGATGGGATTCTGATTTTCCAAGGTGCGGAATGTCCATTGATTCCAGGTTGGACATGGCTTTATACATCTGGCACAGATCGCCTCTGGGCAGGCAGTATGCCACTGAGTGGAGCTGCAGTTTCTTTAACCGGGCAGTGAATGGCATGTGTTTGAGCCCTTTGATCCTCCTGGTGAGGTACTTTTCTGGTCTTTCTAGCTGCTGCAGGTGTCTGAAAAGGTACATCCCACAAGGGGCATTGTACTCAATTATGGGCCTGATGAGGGATGAGTTAAGAGGCACAATGATCTCCACTGATGTAGATGTGATTACCTTCATGATTACGTGGGCTATATGAAATGTTTCTCTGAACACTTTGGCCACATGGTTGTCGAATGCGAGATTGCTATCGACTTGGGTTCCCAGGTCCCTTATCACTTCTTCCATACTTAATGGGTTACCACATATGTAGTTGTGGGCACTTAGTTTTTGACAAAGGGGAGGACTATACACTGTTTTGTGTTTAGCTTGAGGACATGGCTCTGGCACCAGTTGTCTGTTTCTATGAGGCCCTTTTGTAGGATGCTTGTGTCAGCTGGAGGGTCGATTATGGCACCCAGTTTGCAGTCATCTACAAACTTGTTCACCAACAGTCCTTCTGTGTTGGCCTGTACGTCTGAGAAATATATACCAAACAAGGGAGGTCCCAGGACTGAGCCTTGTGGGATGCCGCTTGTAGCTGGTTTGTGGTCTGACATGGCTCCAGCATTTCAGACCATGTGGGTTCTGTCCTTGAGCCAGTTTGCAACCCATCTATTGATATAGGGGTTTCTGTTGAAGTTGGTGATCTTATCTATGATGACCAAGTGGGTTACTGTATGGAAGGCTTTTGCAAGGTCCAGGTAGGCTGTGTGGACCACCATCCCCTAGTCAATGGCCTTGGTGACTGTTTCAAATGACTCAACCAGGTTTAAGAGGCAGGATCTGCCCTTAAGAAAGCCAAAATGGGTAGGATCCAGTGTCTGTGTGTCCCCAATATGTCTATTTCTGAGGTCCATGATGATCCTTTCCATAGCTTTGCAGACCAACCTAGTCAGACTTCTGGGGCGATTGTTTGCAGTATCCGTTGAAGCACCACCTTTGTGCAGAGGGTCCACTGTTGCTGTACACTGCTCTTTGGGTACATATCGTGTGTTAAGGCTGACATTGAGCAGTGGTTTTATGTGTGTGTTCAATTCTTCTTGGGGTTCATGTTGGACACAGCCCAGGACACCGTCTGGTCCCATTGATGCTGTGTGTTTTGCTTTGGAGAGGCTGGCTGTTACCTGAGCATCTGCAATGTCAGGGGGCCAGCACTCTGCTGGATAGATATTTGCCCTTTTGGTGGGGAGAGGGGGAGAAGTTTGCACTGAACCTGTCAGCTTGGATGTTGGCAATGTCTGTGGGTTTGTTGTATTGTTTGTCATTTTGGACTAATTCTGAACATATCTGGGGATTCCTACACAGGTTCTTACAATAAGTTAAGAATGCCTTGTGATTATCCTTGGTGTTCTGTACAATTTCTATCTCACAGATGGCTTTAGACAATTTTATGTGTGGATGTTATTTTTCAATAATACTGGTCAGAGATGGCTTCCCTTTTTGTGATTTGGATCTATCATATAGTAGCTTCCTCCTTGTATTGTATGGTTTGTTTATGGCTGGGGTCCACCAAACAGGATGCCTGCCTTTGGAGGATTTGGTCTTGGTTTTATTTGGGATTGCATGATCCATGCATTCCTGATGGTGTTCATAGAATGCGTTTATAAAGGGTTATGAGGTCTGGGCCGTATTTTCCACAGACACAGGGGCTGTGAAGGATTCCACCTCAGTTTTGAGGTGTATGACATATGCTTTAGTGAACATTTTTCACTGTGGTTTTCTGGCCATGGGCTGGGGTGGGGATGTGAATATCCAGTGAGATTACTATCTGGTGTGATCGTACCAGTGAGGGATACACTTCTGGTCTTGGGCATAGAGTCCCCATGTTGGTGATGATCAGGTCCAGTATGTTTTCCCCTCTTGTGGGAGTGGTAGCAAGTTGTTCCATAGCATTTTGGTTTATAAATTCTGGGAACCTTTGGCCTAGGGTGTTGGCGCTAGGGTAATGCCCCCAGTGTATGTTTGGGTAGTTGAAGCCGCCCAATATAATGGTGTTTGGGGAGATCTTCATATTTTCATGTGTTCTCCAGTCGGCCAAGTGTGGTTCCTGGGTTTAGGAGGGTGGTCTGTAGCAGGCTATGAACTGGAAGGTGGTTTTACCCACTGTTGGTTACACATGGGTAGTCTCTGATGCTTCATGCTGTGCCACCAACCTGGTGGTGTGGGTATCTTTGACAAATATTGATACTCACCCTCCTTTTGTAGTTAGTTCCATGTTTTGCAGCTGTAAAGCATGGTATGAGGTGTACCTGTGAATGCTAGGGTGCTCTTGGGAGCCTTGAACCAGGTTTCTGTTACTGCACAGATATCAACATTCTCCATGCTGAGGAGTGTTTGGAGTGCGTGCATCTTGCAGTTTAGACTTCTGACATTGAGTAGCATTACTTATACTTTATTATCCCTTGTGATACCTATGGAGGTGGGTTTGTCTTTTGAGCCTTACCTAGAAAAGGCACTATGGGGGTGACAAGAGCCTTTGGCAATATCCAATAGGCCACAGGTGATAGGTGAAATCTATCCCTAGCAAAGCATCATGTCTTGTCGAGCATCTCATCCCAGGCTGACAGGCATTGAATCCCCTTTCACTGACACCAATACTTAAGCCAATTGTTGTAATTGATCATCTTGTCTTCATATTGTGGCCTCATGTTTGGTGAGGGTAGGATGCTACTGAAGGTCATCAAGTTTGCATATACGACATGGTGGTAAATGCTGTTTAGCACTACCTTACATTGCTTAACACATGGCAATCATGCCTCAGGTGGTGCTGCAGGGCAGCCTTTGTTGGATGCACATACTGCACTCCCTATACATGTTTGGAAACAGGTAGTGCCAAGTTAGGCATCCCTTTTACTATATGTGGGAGTCAAAGAGAGGTATCATAGGTTCATAGGTTCATACTAGGCTATCTGCCCTAGGGCATTTATAAGCCTAGCTAGAGTGTGCTTGGCTTTCGCCACCCATTTTAAATTAATTTTGCTATGCCCTTTTTCGAGGTTAGTATACTGTACCTCTGACTAACAGTGACACAGAAGTGATACCCGGGGTAAACCTATGATCTCCCATCCACTCATCAAGATTCCTCTTGAAGATAGTCAATGAGGGCCTCTGCCTAACCTGGACTGGGGTTTTATTCCAGAGTGAAGGGAGCCTCTGGGTTGTGAATCTGTCCTTCCAGCATGTCCTATTTATTTCAGTGCTGAGGTTCAAGTCTCTCGAGCGTGTAGCTCGATGGGATTTGGATTTTCTGAGGTGCAGCATGCCCATTAATTCCAGGTTGGACATGGCTTTATACGTCAGGCACAGATTGCCTCTGTGCAGGCGGTATGCCACTGAGTAGAGCTGGAGTTTCTTTAACCGGGCAGCATATGGCATCTGTTTGAGCCCTTTGATCCTCTGTGTGAGGTACGTTTGGGGTCTTTCCAGTTGCTGCAGGTGTTTGGTAAGGTTCCAGGGTTCCTACTGAGCCAGTGTATGTGCTATGCGTTGCCTCTTTGCCAAGGCCAAGGCATACTGGGCACACCTCCTTCTGCCTACTGGGGCAGGCTCAGGATGTTCCTCCTCTAAGTCATAAGTCACGCTCTGCCTGTGATGGCCTTGGCACTGGTGGGGGGCTGTTTGGCCCAGGCCTATGCTGGTCCTGTTGCAGCTGTTTTTGCAGGATCATATTATGTAGCATAGCACATACCATGACAATTTGGGTACATGTAGTTGGTGAGTATTGCAAGGCTCTACCAGATGTGTCCAGGCACCGGAACCATGACTTGGGCAACCCAAACACATTTCGTGTTTGTGCGTGTGCCTCATTATGGCATTCTTGTTCAGGTGTGTCTGCGTTTCTGATGGGTGTCATCAGCCACGGCTCCAGTGCATAGCCAGCATCCCCCACTACGTGACCATGTGGGATGTCCCCACTAGCAAATGGCTGGTACAGCCGCGTCAGATGCCAGATATGGGAATCATGGTAGCTTCCATGGCAGCCAGCACACACATTCATTATTAAGCCCTGGGCATCACACACGACCTGGCAGTTGATGGAGGGGAAGCCCTTGCAGTTAATGTAGGCCCTATCCCGCTCACCGGCTGGTGCTTTGATGCGTATATGCGTGCAGTCTATTGCACCCACTACCTCAGGGTATTCTGCTATTTTCTGGAAGAGACGCATATTGCTGGCCAATACCTCACAGGAATTGGGGAAATATACATGATCACCGACATGTGCTGACATGGCATCCAGGAACTGGTGCAGTACCCTGGATGCTGATGCCTGTGATATCCCCATCATATCACCAGTTGGTCTCTGAAAGGTACCTGTTGCTAGTATTCTTAGGCCAACACATACCTTGGTTTCCACTGGAATGCGTTCCCCTCTGTTGGTTCTGTGTGTGAGGCGTGGCCTGCACAGCTCAACAATTTGCTGCAGGAGGTCTCTGTCCACTCTATAGCGCTCCACTATCTCCAGCTCATGTAACCCCTGGTAGGTGACCCTGGGCCTGTACACTCTTCTCCGTCTCCTCACTGTGGGTTGTCCGGCAGCATTTGCATTGTCACTACCCTCAGCATGTTGCATATGTCGTCTTATAACAGCAATGGCAGCCCCTAGCATTTTTTGTCTGAGTGAAGCTTTTTCAGTTTTCACTTCTAGTAGCATACTCCAGTGTTTCAGTGTCTCTTGTGAGAAACAAACTGCACTGTTGTTTGCAGAGTTTTAAGTGCTGGGCTGGGTTAGGCTAGTGTTCTGCCTGTGTTATTGCCTGATTCAGGTTGTTTTCACCTGCTAGCTCTACTAGTATCACCTGGTAGCTTCCTGCTATTTGTTGTGCTTCCTTTTTCCTTTCTGTTTCCTCAGGGGGGAGCGACGCGCATACAAGCGCAAACATGCTCACAGCAGTTCACATGCACGCACACATGCTTAGATGGACTAATACTTGCTTATTCGGGTTAAAATGTGCGCACACCAGCGCAAATGCGCTTACAGGTCTTTAAACAGCCTTATACATGCTTACTCCGGCTTAAAAGTGCGCACTCTGTGTTACCTGAGCTTACAGGTGTGCACACACATGCATACCCGCTCAGCAAGAAATTCTGGTGTTATCCACAGTATACACCTTCCATTTCTTGGCTTTCCCTGGCCTACCTGTTGACACACCTCTTTCCATGATATCTAACTGACATCTAACAGATGCCACTGTCCTCCTATGAGCTGCACTACTTTCATGCACACCCCCCTTGTAATGTCACCTATCTCCTACTCTGTTCCTCCCCATATCCTACTCCTACACTCCACTGACTGTGCTCATTTGCTATGTAAAAGTGCGATTCACTATCCTAACACTCATTTACATATGATTGCCTACTAATGCTTGGTTACATGTCTTAGACTGGGCTTCTCCCCTTAGCAACCCCTTCTCGGTGGCCATGTTGTCTTCAGCCTGCTATTCCCTTACATTGTAATTTGACAATTTTCATAAATTCCATGTTTGTGGCTTTTATTACCTTATTTTATGATTTTTATAGCGCACCCCATTTGCGCGGCGCTGCGCTACACTTAAACATCAGAAATCGGTGAAAAAAAAATATTTTTATTTTAATTTTGCATCAGGGAAACTTTCCAATGGCCATATATTTGGCCATTGGCATGCTTCCTCAACCATATGCAACCTTTATTTGGAGCTGACAAGGCTCCATTGTGCTATTTGCAGAACGGTACTCAGTTGTCAACACGTCTCCTACTCGGACAGGTTTCTGCTTCCTGGATCGCAAATTTACCTCATTTGCATGCCTTTCGGCTGCAAGTGAGGTCATTTGCATATCACAGCCCTCTCCGTGTAGGAGACGTGTTAGGAGCTCTCTTACATGCTCCTACAAGCTGTTTGTGGATCGCTCGTCGGACATGATGGCTGCATGGGGTCTTACTCTACTCGTAGACTCCGTGCAAGCCATCATGAATTCGGCCCACTATGTTGTTGTTTTTGATGAATATTGTAGCTTCTTCTAAGTCATTAAAGGTTCTCATCTCATCAGCAAAAAGTATTTTTATCTTGACTGGAAAGGCCAACTGTGCTTTAATGTTGTTTTGTTTCAACAGTTTTATTATTGGCCAGACTTTTTCCCTTTGTTCTAGTATTCTGGAAGAATAATCACTGTCAAATCTTATCAGGCTTTGGTTGAATTTTAAGGGTGATTTTCTCCAAGCCAATGTTAATATTAGTTCCTTGTCCAGAAATGAAAGACATTTTATAACTATGGATCTAGGTAGAGTATTTGTTGAGTTAGAAGCAAGTTTTCTCAGTGGTCTATCTGCCCTTTCAATTCCAAATGAAAGTCCTTCCTTCAAGTCTAAAAATTCAGGAATCCAGGTTGTTAAGAATGAAATAATGTCTTCTCCTTCAGTGTTTTCAGGCAGACCAAAGATCCTTATGTTGTTTCTCCATTCCCTGTTTTCTAAGGCATCTATTTTGTTAAGCAGTCATGTATTCTGTTTAAGCAGAAATTCGTTTTGGAATTTTTCCTCTTTGAGTCTCCCTTCAATGTCATTTAGAGAAGTTTCTATATTTGTTATTTTTGTATGGTGTTGCTGTAATAGTTCCTTAGGAGTATCAGTCTGTTTTTGAGAATTGAATTTGAGGTTTTCTATGTCATTTTTAAAGTCTTCCATCTTCAAAGATAGTTCCTGTAGGGTAGATGTCATCAATTAAAGTTATTTTTTCAAAGCAGTATCTGGATGAGAATTCCTTGAGTTGTTCATATTCAGTGAGTGACTCAATATATCTTCAAGTTACTTGACAGGAAACTTTTTGTATATCTCCACCAAAACTGATATTTATGTAGTTTGGTAGTTTATATATAGATTACAGATGTTTTAAACTTGAAAAATGATCACATTCCCCTATATTATTATACTAATTTATGGAGCTCTCAAAATTCACTGATCTCAGTTGCCCCCTCATCTTTGGATATTCTGAATGATAAAAAAAAAATATGCCAACAATGGTACAGACATCTCTGGTTTCTTTTCAGCCATGACTGTCAGAGGTACAAGTTGCTGTGCCACATTTGTCCCATTTCCCAGCTGTGTACTTGAATGGCCTATGTTTATCTGAAGCTGCTAATGCTGTTGTGAGATTTTTGGCCTTTTCACCCCATCTTGAGTCAATAAATTAAAAGCATTTATAAACTCCCTCTCCAAATCTTCTCCATCAGTTTACTCTATTAACAGTATAAAAGGTATTGACCACATGCATATATACCCTGACAGTCTCTTCTGCCAGTGTTTTAGGCTCCATCATGAAGGCCTCCAAGTACAATCCAAAGATCCTATTTGATAGGCCAGCCAACAAATCACCTCCTGCCATTTCACCACTCATCTGCCCTCTTTCTTGGGCCTCTTAACGTTTTTTCCACCAATGTCTTAAGCTTTTCCCACTCAAATCTTAGATGTATTCCATGACTAAATTAAGGATCATCCAAACCATCTACATATAGTTCTGCAACTTCTTCTGTCATTCAGACTCAGCAATAAGGCAAGTTGGTCCTGCTTTCTCAAAACACCACTTAGTTGTTTTATAGAATCTTTTTTTATTCTTGCTTCTAGAATCTGCTTGTGCCCTGTGAAGACTGGAATGCTGGTCCTTCCTTTCATTCCCTCTAGCATTTATTGACTGTTCACTTGGTGTCTGTCACAACATGGCCAATAACTCACTGGCCTGCTTCATAAACAATTCTAATAATGGTGCTACATCTGCCCTAATAGTGATACACGTATAAATGTAAATATGGGTCAGGTGCTCACCTCTAATAATAAAAATACACATATCCCCATATCTTACCCTTACAGTTAAAACTGCCACAGAGAGAAAAAAACTCTGTTACAGCCTCTATTACAGTGTCTTGTGAGATAGGGGTGAAGTTCCCCTCCTTTGGGAAGCAGGGAGGAGAGACTGTGCCTCCCCATGACTCACCTCCTTATTCTCATGATGTAATGCTGTATAGCATTCATTTCATTATTATTATTATTTACATATTTTAAAACAATGGTACTGTCCCCATTCTGATTTATTCATCTACTATCACACTTTTCCTTCACAGTCAGTTACCTCTGCTGTTTCTTTTCCTTTCCTTTTTTCTTACATCCAAGCCTGTGTGCATTATATCCTGTTGAGTTTATTATTTCTTTCTGAAGTCTTCTTGAGGTTGAGTGCCTCTCATCTATCCAGCTAATATGTTTTTTCAGTAGTATTTTTCCTTCTCCCACTCCAACACCCCCACCCTGAGAAGACAGGTACTAGCACTATTTTCACATGCATGACTCATACAATATCTCTCCTCACTCTTCTCTTCTTTTGGATCAATCTAATCACTCAGATCATGCACCTGCGGCTGAAAGATCAAACAGCTATGCAATCTGTCAGCTGCTAATCTTCTAAACTATTTGCTTGTTTTTTCTCTGCAAACTGCTTTTAAAAATCCATTGATCTTTCCATTCATGGTATGGTGGCCACCACCTGACTTCACATACTTCCTACAACCTCATCATACCTCTCAACTGTCCAGATTTTTTCACAATGTCCAGACTTTTGCCTCATATTTATGCTCTGTCTATCATAAAATTTGTGGTTTTCCAGATTTTTGTGGCAAATCACTGCGGATTCAAAAGGAACCTTGACGATTGGATGGGAGATAGGAAATTCACCCCAGGGATCACGTCAGTCACCCTGCTAGACAGGGGTCCAGGGAAGTAAATACTGTTGGAAGAAATATCCAGGATACTGTTATGGCTAGGCTTGTATAGACCCTAGGGCCAATAGCCTAGTACCAACCTATGAACCTATGATTGAATTTGCTATATAATGACAGACATTTGAGTTTCTGACTTCATTATCCTTCAGAAATGCATGGTAACACAAGGCCTTTAATTCTAGCATCTTTCTAAGTGTATAAGAACAATATTTAAAACGTGTCCTTATTTTTAGAGCTTTGGGCCCCCATCGTTTTTGGCTTTGACCAGATTTGTTGTGCAAAGAGTTTGAGAGCTATGAACCTCATTCATCCGACCTTAAGAAGCTCTTCTACTTTCTGGATGGCTATTTAGTCATTTGCTAACCACAGTTTAATATAAGGCTTCACTTTTAACCTTGATGCCATAAGACATCCAAAAGTCATGGTGTCAGCTGTCAGTATGCATGCCACACTGAAACAGTGTTACAGACATGTTTTAACTAAGAAATAACAAGAAACTACTGCCTAAACATTAAAAACTGCTATTTATTTTGGATTGCAAAGAAGGCATTTTGAACTGAACTGCAAAATGGTACTGTAAGCCATTGCTTTTCTTATCCTACCAGAAACCCAGAAATACCTGCCATTACAAACAGAGTCCTTGCCTACCTGCAGAAATGCTTCAAGGTAGAGCAGCAACAAACTCCACATATTTTCACTTGCCGTCCATTCTTCCAACCTCTTTTTTTTCAAAGCACTTCACTGCTATCTGTATAAAACACAGCTGGGAACTTCAGCAACAAATGCTCCCGCTTAAGCTTACTGTGCTCTTGGTAATTATGCCAGGCAGACTCCAATAGTTTTAACATATAAATGTGTATCTGCACTCACACACACACACACACACACACACACACACACACACACACACACACACACTCACGCGACTGCACATTCACACATACACAGTCACACTTATAATTAAAAAGCATGTCTTCCAGCTGTTTATCAAATTCAGCACCCAATATATATCAAGATTCTAGAAATATCCTGAAAACTGCCCCCAGATATATCCATATTGATATTACAAGCATTCCCAGAATGTATAATATTAAATTAAACATTTTACTTTAAATTCTTTCATGTACAACAAGGGAGCACCATGCAGCTTATACTATGTCCACATATTCCATCTTTCTACAAATTATATTATCAAACAGTGCTCCTCTCTTTTTATAAGCTTATGCACATCTATATGTAAACTCATTCACAAAAAGAAATTCATTATCACCTGTGCTATGAAATCATCCAAATTTTTCTAAGAAAATACCTAGGCCTTATCTCACTGATACACTCTTTAGTATTCCCAAGCCAGTCTTTTTGCTGCAATATCTCTAGTCATGGATAAAACAAATCAACTGCTTGTTTCACCATTTTTAGTATAAAAGAGGATTACCTTTTTTGTACCTCATGTTTTACACCATCTGATCCCTTTCTCTGTACTATGTAGTTCCAGCCCACTGAATCTTGGTTTACATCTCAGTCATCCTCCCCAGTAGTGTAACCTAGTTCTTTACTTTCCAATGTGCCTTCTAGTCAAAGATACAGAAATAAGGAGAAGAGGAAAGGGAGGCCATGACTAAACAGCCTGTTCTAGAACTGCCTTCATCATGCTAAAATGATTCCCATGAATGTTGAACACTTGAGCATGCAGGTGGTTTTCTACTAAATGAAATGGTTGCTGCCTCCCTCCTACTTATGCTTATATAACATAATATGGTTTAATAATGAGCAATGCAAATGCATCTCAGTTTTGTATGCACTGCACCTCTTTATTTTTCAACCACTTAGTAGTTTAACATTTGTTAACCAGATAAGTGAAGTGGTCCAAACAACCTTTTCAGGTCATGACATTGGCCAAATAGTCAAGACAAGATACTCCAGCAGCATCATATGACCAGGAATAGTTTATAATTGGTAATCAGAGAAATAGATGGCAAAGCATGTATCAATGGCAAAGCAGTACATCACTGATTGTCTTGAAATAGAAAATAAAAAGATTGTGAAATAGAGAAATGAATTACAAAATAGGACAGTCAATACAAATTATAGTTGCAGAGGGGCAAACCTAAATTGCCCACACCAGAGTACATAACGCATACAATACATACTGTATGTACAAAAATAAGACACACGTAGTGCCTTTAATAAACATTTTTTTTCATGGACAGCAGGTAACAATCAGAAATAAGAAGTCCAGCAATGTTAATACAAGCAATGAAAGCATTGTTATAGTACGTCTCTATGACATTTGCAGTCTTTTTTTTTTCAGTAAGGATGCTTTTCATTTTTTATTCTTAAGCTCATGTAGTTTGTCAACACATTTTACAATATTTGAGAGGTTGTTCTTGCAAGCCTTTTTCCAAGCTGGAGAGCACTGTTGTTTTAGAGCAAATGAGTGTGTTTCCCAACTAGCAGCATGCTTGGTAAAGAGAGGGCATTACTACTCCTTGGGATTTTTTAACTAAATAAGCCCCAATGTTCTGTTTTCTGCTGTTTACAGTAGGGTTACATAATGTGAGGAAACTGATGAAATAATGTGGCGTGCATAATCTTGGGAGTAACTCGTTAGTGGCTATTGCACAACTTGTCTCAGGAGTAATGAAACTTGGCATCTTGGAAATATGCACCTGGTTGATAAAAGAGCTTTAGTATGGGAACTAAAGCTTAAATGTACATTTGCTTAGTTGTGTAAGGTAGTGGCGTACCTGTGGGGTCTATAACAGCAGCAGTACCAACACCTTGAGTATTCAAGGTGTTTCAGACAACATGATGGCCTTGATTGTGTTTATAGTAAGTTTGTTTGGGTCCAGCCATTTCTATATTGATTTATACCTATTTTGCATTTCAGAGGTGATAATGCTTGTATCAACAACAACAGATGTGAATACCACTTTGGCTGCATAAAGGAAATGGCTAAGATTTGGTAGGTCCCAGAAGGTCATTGATATATAAGCACAAGAATAGCAAGCCTAGAATGGACCACTGAGGGAAATCCTTGGTAATGTCACCAGCCATGGTGGTATATCCTTTACCCTCGAGGGTGAATGGCCTGTTGATTAGATAGTTATGTAATCAAAATGTGACTTCATTAGAGAAACCAGAAATGATAACTTATCAAATAATAATGAGTGAGCAACCATTTCAAATAAAACCTCTCAGCTGTCCAGAATTTTACAGAAAGACTGGATTTTTGCCCCATATTTTTGATCGGTTCCTCATAAAATTTGTGGTTTTCTGACAAAACATTAGTCACTAAATAATGGCAGACATGTATGTTTCAGACTAAACATCCTTCAGTAAACACATGCTAACACAAAACCTGTAATTCTAGCATCTTTTTAGTTTATACAAACAATATTTGAAATCTGTCCCTGATTTTTGAGCTCTGCCCTAATTATTTTTGGCTTTGCCTAAAATTCTTGGGCTAAGAGTATGAGAGGTGTGTACCAAATGCACTTTTCGTACTGAAAGATAAAGTGCCATTTAGTAGCCATGTGTCCATGTTACTGCAAATTTGTTAATGACAGCGCAGATTACTGTTATGATACTGTAACTGTGCTGGAATCAATGTTGATTATCAGTAGGAATATCATAGTTTATTTACTGCAGTCTAACAGTTGCTCATACAGTATTTTTTTCAAAAACTTTAGCTACAGGACATAGATTGGTGAGTCATCTATTGTCATAGGCAGCCGTAGGTATTGGAGTCTTGGGCAAAGGTTTAATGTGGGCATGTTTAAAGCAATAAGGTATAACCCTGTGGGTAAGAGACAAATTCTGAATGTGTGTGTGCGTGTATTTGTGTGTGTGTGTGTGTGTGTGTGTGTAAGAGTCTTGATTAGAACATGACTACCTAATCTAAGTCTGCAAGTACACTGAGTGAAATTCTTGCATATAAATGCATTATACTTTGTCTAATTGTTTTCGCATGTTTTTTTTCAATTATGACCTTATATATAACCTTTTAAATTATATGACTGAGCACTAAGCAAGTCTACCTTTGGTGGTATGGAACCAAGTAACTGCAGAGTAAGATTATATAGATGTGTGCTGTATCATGTGTGCATTTATGACACTGTAAAATGTGTGTTTGTGTGTGTGTGTGTGTGTGTGTGTGTGTGTGTGTGTGTGTGTGTGTGTGTGTGTGTGTGTGTGTGTGCTTATATACAAAGAGAGTGATACATTTTCTCTTGGAAGGATTAAACTATTAAAGATTTACTTACATATAATAATTTGCCCTTTTATTAATTTCCCATACCATGTATGTAGTGAACGAAATACCATGACTACACTCTGAGTACAGGAAGAAGATAAACATGTTAAGCACCCTTCAAATGTCCATAGCATGAAACTGAATCTTAACAACACTTATATGTGTTTAATAAAAGTTATTAAGTACACTTAAGCACCGTAAATTGGGTTTTGTGCTAAGGTCTAACAGCAGACAGTGCTAGTCAGTAAAGAATAGTAAAGGTAAAAGAACTTTAAAATCTGCAATATACTTGCCTCTGCTGTATATAAACAAAGTCCTCAGCTCTTCAGACTGCCACTTTGTTTTTGCCTGCTGTCTGTTTGGGTCTATATTATAATCGCAAAAACTGTCTTTTGTGAATACATGTTCATTGACACATAAACGTCGAAGAATGAGAACAGTGAAGTACCAAAAAAGCAAAACGGAGAATGTTGAATGCATTCCCGGAAGTAACAGTGCCATACAGGTAAGGTAAACCTAACTGTACAAACCTTACCTAAAACGCTTTTTCAAATGTTTTTGCAGGGGGGGCAAGCCCTTCTGCACCGCCCACACCCCCCTACTTATATATACTAACTCCGAGCCCTCACTACAGTGGGGAAAAGGATTAATTTCCTCATCCCCACAATTGCCCTGCTGGCCAAGAAAATCCATTTGGCATTCTCCATTTCGCTCTTTTGGTACTTTGCTGTTCTTGTTCTTCAACGTATATGTGTTAATGATCACGTATTTGCAAAAGACAGCTTTCACGATTCTGATATAGACCCATCTGTTTGGTAGCACTAAGAGGGGTCCTTATTACATCATCGAAAATTCAGTTCAGCGAATGGCATTTTTGGTGCACTTACATTGAACATGCCGTTCATCAAACTGTTCATAGTGAGATCGCAGTACATTGAAGATTGGAAAATGTGCCCTTTCCTCACTGTAGTGCAATCTCAGAGTTGGTATATATAATTAGCAGGGGATATGGGGGGGGTGCAGCTCCCTCATGAGAGCAGAATTTGATGAACAACATTTTTGATGAAATGCCACTCGATCAAGAGAGTTTTCGATGATGTAATAGAGACCCCACTAAGTGTTTTACCAGCTATTAAAGTCTTTGAAACCAGGTAAAACACATCGTGATCCCACACTTTTTTATTTTCTGCAACTGGAAGTACATAAAGATGATTGCACTACAAAGAATTATAATTTGCTTTTATTGATCATAGCCGTTATTATGTGTTCTTGATATGGATGTCAAGATCTGCCTCTCGAGCTTTGCTCTTAAGGTGAATTTCTTGACATCCAAATCTCACACTCATAATCTGATTATGATTGTGTGTGTGTGTGTGTGTGAGTGTGTGTGTGTGTGTGTGTGTGTGTGTGTGTGTGTGTGTGTGTGTGTGTGTGTGTGTGTGTGTGTGTGTGTGTGTGTGTAAATGGTTGCAGTCTGTAACAGAGAGAACACTCTTTCTGTGTTCACTTTTTTGAGTGCGTAACATTTGCATTTGTTGTGGAATGCTCTATTTCTTAGGATACTCAGTGTTAATTTTAACAATATGGTCTACCATAAAACCAAAATATTCATGGTTGCACAATATTCCAGACAAAGCACAACATTTAAGTGCAAATCCTTGAATGTAAAATGAATTATAAAGATATAAGAAGTATCCTGAATAAACATGAACATGTAATTGAACATACCAACAGCACGGTTTACAGAGTACTCTTTATAAAAGGTCTGTAGTGCTCAAGCATCATCTGGCTTTTATGATGTTAACAACCTCCTTCACAGCTATTATACTAATAATCCAAGAAGACTAGAGCAACCCCTTAAATGAAGTGTACAGTGATTTGTAAAAGGTGACAACATAAATACATAAAGACAAAAAATCTGTTATAACTATAACTTGTTTTTTTTTCAGTACAGAAAATCTTCATCTTTGAAAGTTCCAAATCTGGGCATTGCCAGATGACATTCATGACATTATATATATATATATATATATATATATATATATATATATATATATATATATATATTTGTAGCACAAACAGACCAGCAGTAACCAAATAACAATCAGCCAAGCCACAACGTGGTGAAGGAATAATAAGCCAAGAAAAAAAACTTTTTACGTTTGTTCACATTTAATGCCACATGAACTTCATCAGAAAAGGTTTACAAAACCCACATTGTGGTTAAGTACACTCAAAAAAGTCACATGAATTACAAACTAACCAATAAATGAAGATGCCTAAAAACTTGTCACAAAATTAAAGACATATTACAAATAATAAACATAAAAAGACTATTTAAAGTCTTTAAATATGTTTGTTAAAACATTTAAATTCTATTTAGTTGCAAGAAACATTTAATATTAATAACGTCATTCAACCCAGGTGGTTGATCTGCGTTTAACATTATCTGCCATATGGCTGCTCTGCATTCTAAATATACTTTAAAATTCCCAGCTAATAAATCAGATTTGACACTTTCCAGCACTGAAAATCTAAACTTTTTGAACAAACTACAATTTAAAGCATGTCTAGCAAGAGCATTTGACAAGTCTTTTTTCTTAATGGCCAAATTATGCTCATAAATACGTTTATGTAATTTCCTTATAGTTTTACCTACATAAAATTGTTCACAGGAATCACAAATGGCCACATAAACAACAAATTGTGTCTTACAAGTGTAATGACCGTTACTGTAGATAGTCTTTTTTAGATGTTTAAAGAAAATTGAACTATTCCCTGATATATATCTACATTGCTTGCAACCATTACACGGGAATGTACCATAACAAATAACCTCATCCTTAGGTTGCCTAACTACTTCAACTATGGTCTTAATACTAATAGTTTTTTTATATGTAAATATTGGTGCTTTCCCAATTACCGAACACAAATCGTTGTTACCAAAAATAACCTTCCAGTTGTTAGATATAATGCCCCTAATCCAGTCCATTTCATTTGATATTGGAATAGGAAAAGCCAAAGAGAAACTATTAGAACTAGTGGTTGTATTTCTACCTCTAATTGTAAAATATATTTAAAGACTTTAAATAGTCTTTTTATGTTTATTATTTGTAATATGTCTTTAATTTTGTGACAAGTTTTTAGGCATCTTCATTTATTGGTTAGTTTGTAATTCATGTGACTTTTTTGAGTGTACTTAACCACAATGTGGGTTTTGTAAACCTTTTCTGATGAAGTTCATGTGGCATTAAATGTGAACGAAACGCGTAAAAAGGTTTTTTTCTTGGCTTATTATTCCTTCACCACGTTGTGGCTTGGCTGATTGTTATTTGGTTACTGCTGGTCTGTTTGTGCTACAAGTGTTTGTTCGGTGGTCAGGCATGGCAAGTGAGGATTCTAGCCAGGATGCTTTATTAAATTTAAGTATACATTCAGTTCCTGAGTCGGGGAGTACGTTACAAGAACTTATTCAGCTAACCGTCAAGGAAGCAGTTCGTGACGCTCTGGCCCGGCAGATGGGAGCTGTTCCTTTAAATGAAAAAATGAACGCTACTTTGGTTTGCCCAGGAGCCAAAGGAGTTTCTTTCAATCAGTGTTCCAGCAATGTGAACAATGTTACATCTAGTGCTGCAGATGCTGCACCAAGTTTGGTTTCATTTCAACGTGGCGCTTCAGTTACAAGAGTGCAGGATGTCATCGGGTGTAAAGAAAAAGTTTTTGAACAGACTTTTAGAACTATGGACAATCCTTTTCTTTTACCTTCCGTCTTTAGCGACAAACAAGTAAGTCCAAATACCAGTTCATTACTTGTTGATTGTGTTTCGGAGTGCAAGAAAGACATTTTCTCCTTAGAGAAGCTTTGCTCTAAATGTGTGTCTCTCCAATTGGAGGTGTTTTACTTAGAGGAAAACGTTCGGTTAGAATATGTACCTTTTGGATTAAGATGTTTCAAGTTTCCTAATTGTGTCACGGAAGGTGACCAACTGTTTCGGCAGTTAGTTGAGTTATTCAACAACACAGGTTTGTCATTTATGAAATTGCTTATCGAGCATTATACAGAGACGTTATTGACACTTAAAAAGGAAACTGAATGTTTAGATTCCAAAATTAGGGCATCGCAAGCATTTGGTGAACTAGCAACTTTGTATTTTGGTATTGACGCTAAACTTGATAGAGTAAGAGCTTCCATAGTAGACAGGAAGCAAAAGAAATTAAAACGGGACATGTTGGCATATAAAAACAACACTGCTTATTCCATCAAGAAAAAGTCAGTTGATAACAGCACTGTTAATGGACAAAACAACAAGTTTGTGGTCAACAGTAACAACCATTTAATTAATAACATGAATACTGTTGAAGAATGTGTTTCAAGTGAGAACACTTTTTCAAATGATAACACAGTGACTAATAACACAAATGTTAATGAATCCTTTGCAAGTGTTGTTTCCACTGGCAATAAGAATGTTCCTTTTTTAATGGACAAGGAAGGGAACACCAAAGTTCCCAAATGGTCCGGGAAAGTACAAACGAGGAACAAAGGGAAGGGAAAGAACCGGAAAAGGAACTGAACTACAACATTAATGTATTAAATTTAACCCATGAAACTTTGCCGGTTAATGTTGTATCTTTGTTACAGAAAGGTTTTAATTTTGTTCCTTCAAACAATGTTAATGTCCCGAGGCTTATTGTCGACTTCAAATTATATTTGAGAAAGTTGAATTTGAAATATATTTTTGATGGGGTAGCACAATTTGAAACTGATAAAATCCAGTTGAAGAAAAAAAGCACCTACAACCCTTTGTTACATTCTACTTTGTCTGTTTTTGGAAAAATGTGTGAACATGAATTTAGGAATTTTCATCTTTACAGTAGTAATCATAGTGATAATTTGGTTTTCGAGGAAAGACAGGCCTTGAATTACATTGCTAGTAAAAACGATTGGCGTATCATGAAAGCTGACAAAGGGGGTACTATTGTAGTGATGGAAGCTATTGATTACAGTTCAGCAATGAAATGTATGCTTAGTGATGTAAGTTGCTACAAGGTAGTAACTAAGCAGTATATTTTGGCAAGCTTTAGGAAAGTTGATGTTTTATTGTTTGATTTATTAACTCAAGGGAATATAGACAGTACCACTTTTGATTTTTTGAACAATGAATGTCCAAGATTGGCCAAAGTTTTTGGTATACCCAAACTTCATAAAGCTACTGGTACCATTCCATTCAGACCAATTATTTCTGCTAGTGGGTCTAAAACGGAATTTATTTCTATGTGGATGGACAAATGGCTAAATCCAATTGTACAACAAACCAAGTCTTTTTTGAGAGATTCTTGGCATTTGTTAGAACAATTGAGTGAAATTAGTACTGATGACAACATTTTTCACTTTTCTTCCTTAGATGTCGTGTCTTTATACACGAGTATCAATCAGGAAGTTGGTGTTGAATATCTAAGAGAATATCTAATTGGGTACACGAACATGGATAATAGTTTTGTTAACACTCTGTGCACCTTGATGGATGTTATTTTAGAGAATAATTTTTTTCAATTTGAGGATTTGTATTACCAACAAATTTCTGGAATAGCAATGGGTGCACGTGTTGCGCCAAGTTTTGCCAACTTAGTTATGGCAATGTGGGAAATCAAATTCCTGTTTCCTCATTATTTAGCCAATCATATTGTTTTCTACAGAAGATACATAGATGATTTGTTTTTTCTGTGGAGTGGAGACGAGGTGACATTTCATGAATTTGTTGAATATTTAAATACTTCAACAGAGTTTTTGAAATTTACTATTGGTCACTTTGGAGACACTATAGATTTTTTGGATCTACATTTAGAAATAAATACAGACAACAATGGTTTTGTTAGTAATATTTTTAGAAAATCTAGTTTCGTCAATCAGTATTTACATTATGATAGCTTGCATCCTAAATTCATGAAAAAAGGAGTTGTGAAGGGACAATTCATTTGTTTAAGTAGATTAACCAGTAAAGATGTGGTATTCCATAGAGAGGCTAATAGGTTAGCTTCTTTTTTTGTTGATAGAGGTTATGACAGTAATTGGGTTAAGAAAATATTGGATGAAGTTCTGGGTTTGAGATCCCGTGTTGCATGTCCTATTCTATCTACCACTCATTTTACAATTAGAGGTAGAAACACAACCACTAGTTCTAATAGTTTCTCTTTGGCTTTTCCTATTCCAATATCAAATGAAATGGACTGGATTAGGGGCATTATATCTAACAATTGGAAGGTTATTTTTGGTAACAACGATTTGTGTTCGGTAATTGGGAAAGCACCAATATTTACATATAAAAAAACTATTAGTATTAAGACCACAGTTGAAGCAGTTAGGCAACCTAAGGATGAGGTTATTTGTTATGGTACATTCCCGTGTAATGGTTGCAAGCAATGTAGATATATATCAGGGAATAGTTCAATTTTCTTTAAACATCTAAAAAAGACTATCTACAGTAACGGTCATTACACTTGTAAGACACAATTTGTTGTTTATGTGGCCATTTGTGATTCCTGTGAACAATTTTATGTAGGTAAAACTATAAGGGAATTACATAAACGTATTTATGAGCATAATTTGGCCATTAAGAAAAAAGACTTGTCAAATGCTCTTGCTAGACATGCTTTAAATTGTAGTTTGTTCAAAAAGTTTAGATTTTCAGTGCTGGAAAGTGTCAAATCTGATTTATTAGCTGGGAATTTTAAAGTATATTTAGAATGCAGAGAAGCCATATGGCAGATAATGTTAAACGCAGATCAACCACCTGGGTTGAATGACGTTATTAATATTAAATGTTTCTTGCAACTAAATAGAATTTAAATGTTTTAACTAATATATTTAAAGACTTTAAATAGTCTTTTTATGTTTATTATTTGTAATATGTCTTTAATTTTGTGACAAGTTTTTAGGCATCTTCATTTATTGGTTAGTTTGTAATTCATGTGACTTTTTTGAGTGTACTTAACCACAATGTGGGTTTTGTAAACCTTTTCTGATGAAGTTCATGTGGCATTAAATGTGAACGAAACGCGTAAAAAGGTTTTTTTCTTGGCTTATTATTCCTTCACCACGTTGTGGCTTGGCTGATTGTTATTTGATATATATATATATATATATATATATATATATATATACATATATATATATATATATATATATATATATATATATATAAAACATTGTATAATGAACGGTGAAAATATTGACAAAAACATATTGACCATTCATTATTTTGACAGCACTGAACAATGACACAGTAGAATGAAAAAGCAAATAAAATTCAATTGCCAATGTTCTGTCCAGATCCCTATCAGTAATTCAGCTGAAATTTGAATAGTGATAGTGTTACAGAAAAGGCTTTTCTAAGGAAAGATGCTTTGCCACCTTGCTCCACCATAGTAATCTGTGCTGATCCTAACCTTGCCCCCTCCTACGTATAACATACACCTTACTTTACAAAAGCCCCTTTCCATAGCAGTTCCACTACACAAAACAACTCAGACACTCATCACACATGCATATGCATCCATATACACTAAATATGTCTCTTTGCCCACCCCTTACCCTAACCCTAAAGCACTCACACTTCCACACACTTTATATCTATTCCCTTACTGAATCCTTACCCTAATACTAAAAGTGTCACACTTGCAAACACACTAAATCTATCCCCATACCTAACCCTTATCCTGACCCTAATACACACACAATTGCACACAAACTCCCAACCCCACCAGTTACCTTTATCAGCCAACCAGAATTCACCTAGAATAGGATTTGTACAAATACCCCTTTGCTCAACACCTACAGCAGTTCACTTGCATCACGCAAATGAGTGTCAGCCAAATATACTGCCACTATACCTCTCAACCCCTTAGCACAAGAAATATGGACAAAGATAGAAATAATGGGGAAACAAAGGCCCAAACATAGGGACAGATTTTAAAGATTGCTCCTATAAACTTAGAAAGTTAGAATGACATATTTTGCATTATTATATATTTTCAGGACATGAATTCTGAAACTCAAATGACTGTCATAATTTACTGCTATTTAATGACTTCAGTCCTCAATGATTTGCCAGAAAACCATAAATTTTATGAAGAACAGACTGAAAGTAAGAGGCAAAAATCTGGATGTTCTGTGAAAATCTGGACAGTTCAGAGGTATGTAATTGTCTGCAACCATACATGAATATATAATCGAACCATTCAATATGGCCAAGAAAACACCTGTGCTCAACTTAGCTGTGGCAAAAAGCTATCCTTGGCACTTATCAAAGAGATATTATGGACCAGCATAAAAGCTCAATATACGACTATGTCAGAGTAGTTCCTCAAAGTACACAAATACTGCTTGCCTGGCAGTTTAGCGGTCCTGATTCAAGATCAAGATTGCTTAAATTTTTGTTTGGAGGGACAGGTTAGCACCTCAGCAGCTACAGTAACTTTCTCAATCCCTAACAGCCCCTTGCCTCAATTTTGTTATTGTTTTTGCTTAAGTCTAGAATGCATCAAGAGAAAAATACAGCAAATAACACAAATAACAAATTAGTATTATATTAAAAGTTTGGAAATAAAATGGAAAAAATTCCTAATTAAATAATCTTACAATATAGATGAGGTCATAAGCAAAATGTTGAGAAGCAATTCAAATAGTCTGAGTCATAGGAAATGCCAGAAATTAAACACGGAGTGGGTTTTTAAAACTTATTCTCAGTGTAGGCCTTACACAGGAGTAACTTACTAATGAAATGTCTGACAGAATATTTGCCCTGTGTCTTGCTTACATAATAGTTACATGTAGAAGGAGCCAGCATAGCAAAATCTATAAAAAAGCAAAAACTGTTAAATAGTACAAGGTCATTAAAAGAATGAAAATAAATCTGAATCTACATAAATGAAATTGTTTTGTGAAACAGTGCATTTCATAACAAAAGAATAACCTTGCTTCAATAATTTTGAAATTCATAACGTGTAAGCAAATAACAGAACACATTAATAGATCCTGCATGAGTTTACACAAGAACTGATGGTTGACTAAATATTCTGTAAAGAAACTTGAATATAAGATTAAAGCTGTGAAACTAAACTTAATTGTGCCTGTGTGAAATTGGATTCTCAAAAGGTTAAATAATCATGAAAGTTATCAGTATTTACCTCTGTGTGACATAGTAAGTTTAGGATTTGTCCAATAAAATATTGTTCTGAATTTATTAAATGAATATGCTGTAATTCTAACTTGCATATCCCTTAGCAAAACAGTTTGTTGAAAGACAGACACTCATCTTTTGGCAGATAAGATTTTTCTTACATATTACTGGTCAAGACGGAGGTAATAACTTGGGTGGGATACTATAGATAAGGCAATACTGCTCACATGAATGGCATAGATTATTCCTAGAATAGTATGTTAAATGTTAAAAAAGGTCCTTCATTTCCTGCTCATTGGAGTCATATGGAATCAGTTATGTGTCTTTTGAAACAGAAATGCGAATGCTAAATTCTGAAAGCATAAGTTCCCATTCAGAAACATTTCATTTGCAGATATTTGAGTTATGTATATGTCTTTGCCTTTTTTCCTTTTTTCTTTTTAGAGTGAAAGATGTAGTTAATATTTATTTTACATATATGAATGACACAGTTGGCATAATAATTAAGGTCTTTGTCTCCCATGCTCACGTTACAAGGTTCGACCTCAGGCAAATATCTGTATGGAGGTTGCATGTTCTCCTTGTGTCTATTTGGGAGTTCCTCCCATTTCCCCAAAACATGCTGGGGGTTTCCAGCTCAAACTCACCCAAGAATGATTTGCACAGCAGCACGGACTCATGATGGTGTTTATCTGGGGTGTTATATAGATCATCCACTTTGGATATGTAATGTGGTGCACAGTTTTCCTGTAGATAACAGAACATGATCACAGACTTTGCACCATGTCAGGGATAGCCACTTGATAGTGTAAAATTGGCTGTTGGCACTTTGGTTGTGTTGACTAATTTTGCCAAAAATCTGCATGGGTATTTGCGGGTGGTAAGTGGGTTGGCCTACTCTGGCCTATGCCAGAGACCCATGTTAATGGTTGGAGGAGTCTATGTGCCAATATTTGTAAATAAACTACTGGCTGGCTACTGTCCAGCTGCCCAGAATGTATGTTACCTGAGACAGCAGATAGCTCTGTAGAGCAAAAACTGGATGCAAAACCAATCAAGCTGCCAAACATGAACTAATATTTGTAACAATCACTATAAGTTCACTAGAAGGATGGAGCTTGGAGGTGGATAACATGATGGTAAGAAGGAACCACTGCGTCTACGAGACAAGATGTAATTGCAGTACAGCAAAGCCACTTGGCTTGGAATCTAGAGACTGCTACTCAGGAGGAGGAGGAGGTTTCAGAAGACAGTGAAGAATGTCATCAGAATTAATGACAGACTTGTGGCAGTCAGGCTCCAGTGTAAGGAATGGGGCACTGTTCATAATCTCAGTCTATGCCCCACAGCAGGGGAGTGATAGTGGCGAGAAGAGTGCATTCAGACAGCAGTAGCAGGACTTACTAGATAGAACAGGACAGCATGAATTCTTGTTGATAATGGGCGACCTGAATGCACGTATGAGGGCAGACAGAACAGGATGACTATAGAAACGATATGTGACTGAGCCAGGTACAGAAATAAGGTGCAGAAGGAAAACTGGTAATGGAATGCTGAAGTCCAGAAAGTCAGCAAAAGAAAAAAGAAAAGAGTACAGAAAAAAGTAGGAGATAGAAAAGACAGACTAGGCTAAGAAGGAATACTGGTTGTCTAAAAGAGAGGCTAAGAGAGCAGATGCAATAGCGAAGAAGGAATCAGAGGCACTCTACCAGCTTCTGGAAAGTGTCTCAGTAGATTGCAGAAGGAAACTCTATCAGGCTGCTAGACAAAAACATAAAGAGGATAGTGATCAGACACCATTCATATAGGATGCCATCAACAACCAGCTCACTAGTCCACAGGGCTTCAAAGGTGGATGGAAGGAGTATTTCTAGCAGCTTTTGAATGAAGAAAATCCCACAGAAGATGACTTAGGCACAGTACAAATAAAACAGTTGTAATGGCAGTAGAAAGGGGAAAATATGAAAAAGGTGAGAAATTAATTTGAATGGAGAATAGTGGAGCAAGACCACAGAGCCTCAGGGTAGTGTATGACAGAAGAATGCCAGAAAAGATGAAAAGTAAGGCATACAAAACAGTGGTGCAAACAGTACTATTGTATGGTACAGAAACCCGGGCTGTGAAGGAGAGGATAGAGGTTATGGAGATGAAATGTCTGAGATGAGTGGTTGGATGCATTGTGGGTTAGATGAAGAAATGACGACATCAGACCAGAAGCCCAAGTAGCTCCAATTACAGAGAAGGTAAAAGAGAACAGATTACAGTGGTTCAGGTACATGTGCAAGAAAGCAGAAGACAATAGGGGAAGAAAGATTTAAGACAAACAGGAGGAAGGCAGGAGGAAATGAGGACATCCAACAGACACATGGATTGATTGTGTGACAGAAGACATGTGAAAGTCAGGCATGTATACTGAAGAAGACAGGGACACTGAATCAAGAGACAGATGGCAACACTTGACAGGACACCTACTCCATGTAGAAAATAAGAAAAAGGGGGTTGAAGATGATAATAATAAAATAATGTTTAACTGGGAGTTTCGTCTGATATTTATGAACCTATTTCAGCTACACTCAAGGCTTCATAGACACCAAGGAAAGAATATTGTGCAACTATGCTAGTTCAAAGGGGTGAAAGGATGTAGCTCTGAATATGACCAAGGTGATTCAGGGCCATGAAGAGGCCATGCTTGCTCGCCTATCCCAGGGGAGAATGAGTGGGAATATATGTCTGGAGTGAACATGCTATATTACAATCCCTGGCTTAGACCTCAACAGACTTGGATACATGAGTGTCAAAGAGGTTGGTCCTGTTAAGGCTTTTTTCATTTGTAAAAGTGTGTGGCGCCTATCACTGTGTCCCACTGCATGCCTAATTTTCAGAAATATATGGGCATGTGCAGTGTGATGCAGGCCAATAAAGAGAAAACTTAACTCCCACATGGAGGATGGGACTACTCCCAACATGGTCAAACTTCATGCCTGGAAAATTAGTTTGATGCAGATCCATAAAGTAAAAACTTAACTCCCACACGGATTATGGGACCATTCCCAATATGGTCAAGCTTCATGCCTGGAAAATTAATTTGTCATAGAGCTCTCTCCCTCTTATGGGAATGAATGAGTCAATTGAGTGGCCAGGATGCAGGACAAAGTTAGCATATACTGACCACAAAAAATAAAATAAAATAAAATAAAAGCAAGTAAAACAGAATAAAGAAATAATGTTACATGGTTGGCATAGAAAATATCCAGTTCATAAGTATAAATACATACAATGTAAGTACACAAATAAAAGCAGATAGATACTGTAGGTGATTAGTCACATTTTAAAAATCTAAGGTGATCTAATTTGTCAGCCATGGAAGGCAGCATTAATGCACCATAGTATGGCATACCACATTATGATGTGCAGTACAGTAAAGTAGCTTCTTAATATGCATAGCTAAGGAAATTATTCTGTTGTTACAATGATATTTAATCTAATGTTCTGAAGCAATATAAAGCTAAACATTACTGGTGGTGAAAAGATAGTAAATGGAATGGGATTTCAGGACAGCATTACTCTATTATCACTAATGTTATGTGATTTAATTTGCTTTAATGTAACTGCTCAGATTAAAATGTTTAGCACTTTCATGTTGGATAGGGCACTTGCGTATGTTTCTGATTTGAACAGGCAAAAAATTAAAAGTCAGTTTACATTTACATTCTGTCTCTCTCTCTCTCCCCATGTGTTACTGGATACAGGAACTATATCATCCATGAATTTAAAAAAGTAACCTGGTTGCTGCAACTATGAAAAATAGTTTTGTTCTGTTCAATTTAAAATGTAGACAACTTTAAAAATTAACCTGTGGTGTCTGCTGATTTGAAATTTACAAATCAAAGAGCAAAAAAGTTCACCCAAACAAACTATTCAATAAAAACTGCAAGAAAAACACATTTAAGCTAGAGTTTTCACTGTGTGATACCTTAATGATCCTGTAATGAAGGCCCTTGAGATATATACCAATACCCATAAGGAGTATTTCCTACATAGCTTCTGAATGCCCTTGACTTTTTCTGCTTTTTAAGTCTTTATGGTTGCATTCAGAACAATGATCCCAAACCCCACTAGCTGCGGACATAAATGTTTAAGCCTTTTTATTAACCTTGTCGATACAGCATAAGTGGATAGTTTGGCTATACTTCAGAAACACATGACTCAGAAACTGATAATAAACATCTGACCATCAGGGCTTATCAGTTTTTATTGCATGCATGTTAACATAGTTTACAGTTATGTATTTTGCTATAAAATGTACTTAAACTTATTTATTTCTGTTATCTAGTATACGCAACTTTTTTAGAGGCCTATTAACTCACTCTGAATGTTGTGTTTAGTAATAACAGAAGTTCCATTAAGTCATTAACTTTGATTCACAGATATTTAGGGAACCATTGGTAACTATTTTTCTCTGCAGGTACATGAGAGCTACAGATATTACTTAAGGGGAATCTTAACATCTCATTGGTACAAGATTGCACAATAATATTTTTAAGTATGCTCTCCATTTGCTTGAGACAGAAATGCAGGTTTCACATGTGCTCTATGATGATTCTGATTTGTGTGTGGGTGCTGTTATACTGCAGTTTGGCCATGCTGTGTGGGTTCCATATGGGAGTCATTGGCCATGGATTCAGTGAATATCCTGCATTATCCGTAGCAGAGTGTGAACATATATATTTTGGTGAGGCTTGGGTTCAAGCTGCCTTTGGCAGTACTTATGTCATGTTACCACAGTAATTGCACTAACAGCATAGATAACTGCACGGAATTTCAATACACAGTTTGTAGCAAAATAGATGTGATAAAAAATAAAACATGCATAATGGTGACTGTCTTCTCTACTGTGTTGGTGAAACAGATATGCTCATCCACACATGGAAGTAAACTATAAATAAATTTATGGTATATTCAGCTGGTTAACACCTGTGATATTCCCTCTGTCTGTCTGTAGAAGATCCCTGTAGCTAATATACTAAGTGCTACACATACCTTAGCTCTGTTACAAAAAGTCAATACTTTCCTCTTAATCAATTTCAGTGGTGAACCAGGTAACAAACTTGCCCTTGGTATTGGAAGATCAGAAGGCCGTGAGTTCAGTTCCTACTTCAGATGGATTAATTTTTCTGTACTGATACTGCAGTGCAGCATAAGGGGGTGCCACAATCCTGAGTGTGTAGTCCTTCAGATGAGACATGAAACTGAGGCCCCATCTGCCTGAGTTGGTGCTAGCACAGATTGATGTAAAAAATTCCAACAGCATCCATCGAAGAGAAAAGGGGGGGTTGCATGATGCCTTAGCCAAATTTTCCCCAGTAGTATAAATATCACCTTTGGTCTCCAGTGAAAAGACTAGTGGGACTAACCTGGTCAACAAAGGATAAATAAACAAAAAAAATCCTGTTGTAGGTAATAAATATCAACTAAAGCCTGAATAATATCACTGCCAACTCAAAATGGTCTCTCAGCGTCTGGTTTGCTAGCTGGTAGAAGGTGATACACTGCTAGTATCATTTTCATGTATTGCCCTTGCTGCTGCATCATGCTACTAACTAGGAGATAGTGACACACAGAGACAATCAGTGCTGCTGCTGCTGTTGCATGAAGACTATTGTTGCTCTTTGTATCTTTTCTTGTTACAGCTGCTCAAATTTCTGTGTGCTTCTTGTTCTTATAGTGATTAACAAAATGCTGCCGGCTTTATCCTACAACTATGAATCAAGACTTGTTGTCATATGCACTCATTAGACTGTACACCTTCACTTATATCTCATTATATGGTCATTTGCATACTCCCATTTCCATGCTGTTTTCCTCACTGCTTAGTAGGGCTGCATGTGGCCTCTTGTCTCACTAATAGTACCAGATATAGATACAAAATAGTGCTTTGCTTAGTCTGAAAACATTTTTTCTTTGACAGTCAATGAAATGTAGTGGGACACAGAACCGGATCATGGTCAAATGAGATCACAGGCAAGGTAATGGATCAGGGTCCCCCAGGTATCCCACCCTCCCCACCAGCATCATTGCCACCCCATTCCAAACCAGCAACCATTCCAACCAAACTTGCATCAGTACTAACTTTTTTTTCTTTATGGGGCTTAGGGGCACATATGCAGTGGATTAAACTACCCCATAAAATAATCATAGTATATAGATGAGATCAATGGCAAAATTGTGAGAAGTAATTTAAACAGTATAAGTCATGCTGAATACAGAAATTAAAACTTTGAGTAGGTGTTAAAAGATGTACTCTCAGCACAGGTGAGCTACTATAACTCACTTGAAGTGAAAGTACGTCTGGCAGAATATAAACTCTGTGTCTGGCATGTTTAGCAGTTTTGAGTAGAGAAGAACCAGCACAGAAGTATCTATAAAAAAAAGCAAAAGCTGTTGAGCACTACAATGTGATTGAAAGAATAAAAAAATGAATCTATTGAATGGAAATTGTTTTGTGAAACAGTATATGTCATGATAAAAGAAAAAAAACTTTGTTTCAAAATTTCTGAAAGTTTGAAATTCGTAACTTTTGATCAAATACTATACAAATTAGTAGAATCTGTATGAGTTCTCACCAGAACTGATGGTAGACTGAATGTTTTGTAAAAAAAAAAACTTAAATATAAGATCAAAGGTGTAAAACTGAATCTGTGTCTTGTGAGATAAGATTCTGCAAGACGAAATGTCAACAGCCTCATGCACTGAGAAGTTAGCTACTGGTAAATTTTTACTTAAAGTGGCAAGAAATTCTTTAGTTTGGTACTCAGCTGGAGGTACCTTCTATGTGGAATCTGCATGTCCTTCCTATGGTCACATTTCCTTCCACAGCTAGGCTATTTGCTGGTACCTGATATTACAAACATATTACACATGCACTGAATCTTGTTCTGGCTTCTAATCCAGTTTTGCTTTAATTACAATTTGCCCCTGTATCACATAGGTACCTCTTACCTAAATGAGCTTACCATTCCATACTGTCCAGCTATGGCATTATGCTCTGCTTCCTGAAACTGATGGTAGTCCAATAGACATGATCCGAAACAGTGGGCATTCACTCATATGTGTGCCACATGTCTGTACCTCTCGTATCTATTACCTTGTTGACTCTTGGCTGTCTTCCACTCTGACCTGCTTTAAATCTTACTTATTTGACCTTGTTGTTCTTATAAAATATGTTTTAGCAGCAATTGGCTTTATTGTAATTTATTTATTTTATTGATTTCAAATTGAAATGATTGATTGTTATCTTACAGACTATTTATACATACAGTATTTTATTGTAATTTTTGTCTGAAATCATACTTTGCTGTTTTATTTTTTCTTTAGTTATTTTTCTGTATTGCTGATTATTGTTCAAGTTCTTCTGTTAAAAACACTATAGTAAATTTAAAGTCAAATTTCATGACTTTCCAAAGCCCTTTTAGGTTTCTCTGCCTGAATTTCAAGAAATCATATGAATCCATTTAATAGGCTTTTTTAATGGACTCTAAGACATTTTGGTTTTTAATAACGCATTACTGCATCATTATTTAGAGAGATGTTCTGACTTACTGTACATATTATGCACTCTCTTTCCATTTGTGTTGTTGAGGGTACTAAGAAAGGAAGTTGCCATGCACATTACTTCTTGGCTTCATTTTAAGACTTTGACCCATGGATTCAGTAGAGCTTTGAGAACAGGGTTTTTCTAGGAAATTATACCCATAAAAATCTGCTCTATACTGATGATATTCTACTGAGTTCTTTGCATTTAGTGCTTCCAGTGAGTCAGTTTAGAATTGGTCAAACAGCAGCTTTCATAAAATTAAAACAGAAATGTTACTATATAACATGTGTCTTCTTCTTCAAAAAAATGAGATTATATATCCATTAAAGTGGTGTTCTGTAAAAATTCAATAATGATATAGCTGTATAATTAGACAGGCACCCCACATCATGTACATACATCTGAGTCTTTAATTAATAGTACTAAGGTGGAGTCCTAGAATATGATGCAATTTCTGACATCTGTATGAGGCAGTAGGCTCCTTTTTCAGGTAGTGCTCCCAAGGTTATTGTTTCCTTATCTGACTTTGGCAATAATTCCCTCATTTTATTTTAATTTAATTTGAAGACTTAAGATAAATGTTATAAGATTAAGCTGCTGTGATTTTCTCCACATTTCTGTCTATTGGTCAATGAAGGAAGAGTATGTTGTTTAAGGAATTAAGGAAGAAGGGCATTTGATATAAAGAGATACAATGTTTTAAATTATTCCTGAGTATATGATTATATGTTGCAGAAAGGGGATAATGGGATGGATAAACATAAGAACTCATATATGTACAATATAAACACAAACTTTTGATAACTTGTATATTTATTTGTCTTCTTTTTTGTTGTGTCTTTCGGCTTATCCCGGTTAGGGGTCGCCATAGCAGAACGCCGGTCCACTAATGTTTGGTAGTGGATTTTATGTGCCAAGTTACCAGCCCTGACGCACAACCTTCAACGAAGGCTCGCCCATTCATGCATGCCTCCACACAGAAGATGCTCTATCTGAGAATCGAACGGGACAACATCTTGCTGTGAGGCGACAACTCTAGAATATTCATATTACTTGCCATTTTGATATCAATAACAGTTTAATGTGTTTACAAAATATCTTTGAAATTTGTATACTAATATTCTATCCTACTAGTACTCTGATATCTAAATGGATATGATAGTAAAGTGATAACTGATTGGACTGTTTTGCAAGATTTCATGATTCCAGATAAATTGCAACATATCCTCTTGAATTTTCTTAAGAGTGATTTTGCAATTATATTGTATATATATATATATATATATATATATATATATATATATATATATATATATATATATAAATCTCTTTTGGTACTTTCTATGATTATTTGAAGCTTACTTAGTATACTTACTAATAGTTAAGATCAATATGCTACAATGGGTCTTAAAGAAGAATAACACTATTTTCCATGCTCTAACAGTACCCTTCACCAGTCCTAATGTTTTAAGAGCTTTTGCCCTTGACACTTTATCATCATTAAGTACATTTAGATTGCTACTAATCAGCACAAATGTGCAACAAACAACTGCTTCTTTATAATCCCTCCCAAGGTATGTGGCCTGACTGTTTCCTATGTTTAGCTAATTTACCTGCACAGCTACCTAACTTATTTGTAAATGGCTTGAAGTCCAAGAAATTGCTGACATTATTTATTAAAAGACCAAGCAGATTTTATTATCATGTTTAACACCTGTCAGCCTGAAATCACTCAGATATAAATTAAATAAAATGCAATACTGGATTATGAGCTTCATGGGCCTAGAATTGATAATCATAAGGATCCTATTTAAATAGTGAGAGAGTAGCACAGGATCAGTGGCTGAACGGGTCTATATCAAAACATTGAACATTTAAAACTTCAAATGTTCTAATATCGACCCATTTTGAGTGAACACTAAAAATTGCGAAGCTGCAGAACACCGGATTCTTTCCTAGGGAAAGAATTCGGTTGGCCGTTTCTGTGGCTTTGCTATTTTCAGCGCTGTGGTGGAAATTTACAGGTCGGGTTCAGGTAAGTGTGCGATTGTGTGGTTGTTAGGATTAGGGCACGGGTTAGGTAAATTAGGGTTAGGGGTGGGTTAAGTGAGAAATGGGTTAGGGCGCGGGTTAGGTGAGTGTGCGATAGTGACGGACCTTAGGGTTAGGTTTGGGTTAAGGTAAGTGGATAGATAGTAGTGTATGTACAGTTTAGTGTAGGGTTAGTTGTAGGATTATAAGTGTATGTGTGTGGATTGATGTTTTTTAGCTGTGCTTGTGTTGTGTGTATGTGTTTTGGAATAGCGATTTTTTTTCCCAAGGAAAAAACTTGCTGTTCTGAATGTTCAATATTATGTGGGTTAGATATTTTACGTTAGAAGAAATAGCATTCGCTACTTTCATCTTTCGATAGCATGATATAAACGCTGGCTGAACTGGGGGTAGGAGAAGCAGGACCTTTATCAGACACGAGGGCCTGTTGTTGCAGCCCTGTCACACTCCATGTCATTCTGGCCATGAGTAAGAGTAGGAGAAAAATTATGAAAGTGTTAAGAGTATAATGAATGTGAATAGCTGAAAAAGAAAGGTATAAAATTAGGAAAAATGACATTAAATATTAATAGTAGAAGCAAGAAATTAATTTTAAGTATGTGAGGGATTTAGCACTGACCTTACTGGAATGTGAATAAAAGCAGATATTGAGAGAAGGTAAAGAGTCATCAGTACTCTTTTCTTTCATTTTTTTTATTGAGTTTTGGAAAAGAATGGTAAAAGAGAATTATAGCCTGTAAAACTAAGAATGTCTGGGATTCTGAGGAGTGGGCACATGATGACATTTTATGGGGATATTGCTGAGAAGTTGAATAACCTTAAATAAGACAACATATATGCTCCATGTGGCATGTCTCCAAAGTGATGTAGTAACTAAAACATTAGATTTGCTAGTCAGTTTCTTTTTATTTTACTATATCTTTTTATGACTGGTATAATGCATTTGTGTCTGGAATAATACCTACTGAACCTCTACTGTAAATGTCATGGAGAACACTGTTAAATACATTTTGGATCATTCCAAAGACAACAGAAATTATCAAGGTAGGCAATAGAGAAAACTGTGCTACATACAAGTCTTCCATTCTAGATTTAATTATAACTGGCATCCTTAAACTAATAATCACATTCTCCATAATGTACTAAGAGACTACTTCACAACACTTTCTTACTGGTATGTCCATCATCTGTTGTGTTTACAAGTTGGAAACATTTCATATAGTGACCATGTGAACAGCCACTACCATCCACAGCATTTCCTAATTAAGGAGGGAAATGGAAGTAGATTGCCAGGCCTTTCTTTCGTTTCACACATATTATCTATGAAACAGACACCTCACATTATGCTTGCAGAAAAACATGAGGCCTTACCATTAATAATATTACAACTAAGAGACCACTCAAATGTGTATAACTACATTTATTCTAGTTTTGCTCTAGAACATCCTTACTTCCAATCTAGATTAGATTGTTTATAATAAGAATAAATATAATTAAATATAATTAATATAATTAATGGTAAAAGACAACAGTTGGAAAGACAGGAACAGGGACATACAATACACTAATTATTTACAAGAATATCAGCATCCAAAACATGCCACTAGAATAAAACTTATCATCTCTAAAGCAGAATACCACATGAATCTACAAAAATGATTCTGGACAACTCCAACAGATTCTGGAATATCAGAAAAGTCCTTAATTCAAACAAACTCTTCCAAAAGAAGAGGAACGTCTAGGAGGAGAGGCTACTAAAATAAATACAGATACACTAAATGCTATTAAAATACAGATTCCTCCCTCCACCAGCTCATGACTTGATACTGATAATACATTAAATGATATTCTATCACTGTGTACAAGATTACTGGATACCTTCAACTCTACTTTAAATTAGAAGTAAAATAAATCTGGACTGCAAATATATCTGCACATTCTTCATGTTTCACTCAACAAATTTAAATGTAAGCTACTCTGGCCTATCCAAGACCTTAAATCATACCTAGGATCAATTCTATCTACAAAACTAATTCCATGAAGTTTTAAGAATTTCATTATTTGACTTCCAAATGTGCATTGCCCTTAAGATTTGAGTGATTACAGACAAATTGCCAGCATTTTCCAATTAGGTAAGTTAGTCATAATAGCTATCTATGATCAAACTCTGGATTGTATAAAAATGACCTCTTTTCTTACTAAAAGCATGGTTAAACTCCAAATATAGTACATAAAATTCAATATTTTTTAACCAATCAGTTTATTGTAATGTGGACAAACAACATTATCTGGGCCATTTTCAGGATATAAAAATAAGCCTGTGTTTGAACATTTATCCAGCGAGTATTCATTGGTTTGGACTGTGGATTTTTTGTTACATAGGGTTGCGATGAAGGTTAACCTCTCTTTTGGGAACTAATGAACAGTTATCACTTGATTTGGCCTGTTTAGGGCATTGAATTTAACCGGGATCCACAGGAACGGATGGTAGCGATGAATGTCGGCCTCTTACTAAGCTGGAGCTTCCTTTTAACAGGAGCATTGTAACTTTATTGTTTTTTCATAATTTTTGAAGGGTTTGTGCTTATGTATATTGTCATATCCCTTTTGGATGCCAAGTCAAGGGATATCTACCTTTTCTCATTACCCCAACCACAAACTACCTCCTCCCAGTACAACTACTCAATTACCAAACGCCCACCACATTTGAACACAAATTATCCATAAAATACAACACATTTTTTACTGTATATATAAAACATATTCTCAACACTCTCTCTAAACTTGCTCTCACTGGAGATATACACCCGAACCATGGCCCCACAATCACCAACATCTCCACAAACCCCCTTCCTAACAATTCCCCCATCACCCATATCACAAGCAACAAAAACCCAAATGACCTCCTCATTATGTCTCTAAACATCAGGAGCATCTGTAATAAAATCCAAAACCTCCATGCCTACATAAACCTCTACTCCCCTGACATCCTTATCCTAGCTGAATCTTGGCCCAAACCTCACATCAAAAGTGAGGAGATACTCCCACCTGGATACAACATCCTATGTAAGGACAGACTATCCAGAAAAGGAGGAGGTGTGGCACTGTTGTACAAACACCACCTCAATATTCAAATTCTCACCAAACCAGCTCCCTAAAACCCTAAAAAATCAATTAACATTATAGAGTGCTATTTCCCACCCGGCCAAAATATACCTCCCCTTGAAAACCTACTAGACTGGGCCAATCTCTCCCTACCCCAAGAAACTATCATCCTCGGGGACTTTAACATCAATTGGCTATCTTCAATAGCAACAACCCAGCCCTCCACCTAAATTTCCATGGTTTCTCTCAGATAATACAAACTCCCACTAGGATCAATAAAAATCCCAATAACCACACCATTCTTGACTGGGTCTTCGTTAACAAAGCCCCTCACATCTACATAGCAGTCTGTTTACCTGACTCCCTCAGTGACTATTCCTCAACCTTCCTACTAAAAAAAATCACATTAATGATTGCAGACCTATTACCCACAGACTTATTTGCAGCAAAGCCAATTTTAACCTCAACTCCTTCCCCTCCTCCCTCCAGAATGTAAACTGGTCACTTCTAAAGTACCTCAACCTAAACAAAGCAATCCATTTCTTTAACAGTACCTTCCTCAACATCCTTAACTCCCATGCCTCCTTGAGAAACACCAGAATCAGAACTAAGAGCTCCCCCTGGCTACAAAAAAACACCAGGGGCTTTATGAAAATCAGGGATAAAACATGGGAATGTCGGTGCATTACTAAAAAACCTTCAGATAGGCAACTCTTCCTTGAACTACGTAACAAGGACAAAAAACAAGTAAAAGCAAACAAAACCCTTTTCTATCAGATGTCCCTAAACTCCTCCCAAAACAACCCCAAGAAATTATTGTCCACAATTAACTCTATACTCTGCCCAGGAAAAGTAACACCCCCCCTACCAACCACCCCTCTCTCCACCAGTAGCATTGCTGATTCCTTCAATAAACAATTCACAGAATCCGTTCTATCCCTAACAAAAAAACACTTCCCTACACTAATTCCCTCCTCACCCAACCCAAAACCATTCCTCCCTACCTTCTTTTTCTCCACAGTACCCACTTCCTACATAAAAACACTCCTGCAAAACTAAAACCCACAAAACTAGCAGCCGACTACCTGCCCGCTGAATACCTAAAGATAGCAGCTGATGTCCTAGCTTATCCTAGTTCCATATTAATCAACCGCTCCACATCTGAATCCTATGTAACCATGTGATTGAAAATATCACACATCATTCCCCTCCACAAAGGTGGCTCCTCCACTGACCTCTCCAATTACCGCCCCATTGCCATCCTTTCGCCCTTCTCCAAGATACTCGAAAAATGCATCAACTCACAGGTCTCCAAATTCCTCCTTAACAATAACCTCCTCTCCAATACCCAGCATGGTTTCAGACCACACCACAGCATGGCAACTGCTCTCCTCTCCTTCACCAGCACTAGCCTCCATCACAAAAACAATGGCCTCCTCTCCTCTGCTGTATTTCTGGATCCATCTAAAGCCTTTGACATGCTGTCACACAAACTACTACTCTCTGCTCTATCTGACCTCTATTTCTCCACACCAGCCACAAACTGGTTCCACAGCTATCTAGAAGGTCACCAGCAATCAGTCATCTGGGACAACAATCTATCCACTTGTCTCCCTGTTACTGTTGGGGTTCCCCAAGGCTCCATCCTTGGCCCCCTACTTTTCTCCCTTTTCACCAACAACTTGCACACTGCCACCAAACATGCCTCTCTCACACAGTATGCAGATGATTCCACCCTCATCTGCTCAACCCCAACTCTAACAGAACACCAACAGATCACCCAAGAATCTTTCTCTTCAGTTGAAGGCTGGCTATTTAATGCCCAGCTTCTCCTCAATCCAAATAAAATCAAACTCCTCATCTTCCAATCCTCCACATCTATCCCAAACACCCCACATTTCATTATTCAAGCCAAGGATAATACCTCCATTTCACCAACGGTCCACATAAAACTATTTGACGTACAGATAGACAATAATCTCAGATTTGAAACCCACATATCACTAACCATAAAAACACTTTACAAAAAGCTGAGTACCTTATATAGAAGCCACCAATACCTCACCAAAACAGGAGAAATGTCTATCGTCAATTCCCAACTAATCTCCACCCTACTCTATGCATCACCAATGCTTACAAATCTTAGACAGTCAGACCTACACCAACTCAAAGCCTGCTACAATAAAATCACAAAATTTGCCACTGGTGCCTCTTAATGCAGCCACCACTGTGTCTCCCTTAGAGACCTTGACTGGCTTGAACTCCCACAACTCCTACACCAAACTCAACTCACCTTTGCTCATAAACTAGTAAACCACCCTCTCTGAATCCCATCGCTCCATACAATTCTCCAGCCAAACCACTCTCAAAGACCACTATGCTCCTGCAAAAAAAAAAATCTACTCCTGGTCACCAAAGCCAAAAACTCAGCAGGTGAAGCACTATTTTCCTGCGCTATATCCAAGCACTGGAACAACCTTCCCACTACCATAACTACCCTTCCTTCCTGCAGTCTTTTCAAGACTGCACTTAAATCTCACTTAAATTCTCACTGGCTTTGTCCTTGTTCAAACCCCGACTAATAACCCCCTCCAACCCTTCTCTCCTTTCCCAGGTTTAGATAGAGTATCTCCTCTATCCATACATCTCAACCTGGAAACATCAAATATCTGGACAAGGGCCATGAAAAATAGGTACAAATCTGTATGCTGATTAACATAAAATGCATACATAATTACATAACCCCACCCACTCCAATGGAATTATGGGATACCAAGTTTCAAACGCAAACTGAAGAACAGACAACCAAATTATGGCACCAGAGTCCCCCTTCAGCCATTCCAATGTCCCATTACCTGGCTATTTCACCCCATTTACCATATACACTAATGTGTGCATACTGCTTTACTTCTGCAATGATTATTTGGATTTTATTTTTACATTTTACAGCACAATGCACAAACACTAATAGACATCTGCTAAGCAAAGCAATACTATCTCACATTGAAAATAGACTTGGCATTAAAACTTCTCTGCCCTTGAAACTCATATTCATTGAAACAGCATTGAAACCCACACCACATCCAAAGAAAATGCATCTGGGCAGTGGTGGATAAAGATTACCTTTGGGCTGTTTTCAAATCATTGGTCCCTTGCACACAAAACAAGAAACATACATGTGTTCTTTGATACACCTTCCTGACTGTATTAAATTATATTCCTTGTATAATACAGCAGCACACTTGTTAGATAGAGTGCATTTTAAATTTGTTTGAACATTTTTCCAGTAGGCAATGAAACAAAATGCATGAACCAATAATGATAAAACTGCCCGATTCAGAACATTTCCATCATTAAAAGTCTACTTCCACACCCACACAATATATATAAAAATTGAATGACAGTAGTGTAAGCCATAGGCATCTTGCACAATTACCGCACTTATTTTCAATTTCAGTTTTTTTTTTTGGGGGGGGGACAAAAGGCCAAAAACCAGGGATGTATTTTTAACACTGCTTGTATAATTTTGGAAAGTTGCTAGAATAAAATGTATTATCACCATGCATTTCACTGCCAAGTCTTGAACATGGACCCTGTGCACTACAGTCAGAGCAACATACCAGTATGCCAAGAAATCATCAGTTTCCTGAAAGATAGGAAGACTGTTACTGATTGATGAATATATATAACACAGTGGGTCAAGAAGAGGAACCATCTGTGTATGATAGATTCATTTTATACACCCTCTAAAAAGGATCACAGTGCAAAAGAACTAATAACCAAAGTTTCTGTCTGAGAAAAAGCTCTCCCACCACTTGCTAGAATGCAATGCCACTTTTAACAAGAAAAGATGAAACACAGCAGCAGATCCACCTTTCTTACCATCCCAAGTACTCTGCTATGTCTGGATCTCACTGTACCTCAGTATTTGAATTCAGTTAGTATTTGAGTGGTAGGCTGGACAAGTTGCTATCTCCAGCACCCAGACACATGCTGTCAATAAACTGCAGCTTTCATAGGGCACAACCATCCCACACATCTACATAGATTTTCTTCTCCATGTTTGGCTGTCTGTGCAACCAAATCTCTCCTAAATTTCTCCTCAGTTATCTACATGACACAGGGACAATACTCATCTTTCAGAGGTGACTGGCATTGACTAAATAACTTAATCAGTTACCCATGGGGACAGATACAAGCCGTGGGAGTGAAACACAGGTATGTGCGAAGTCTAGGTCTGATGATTGTAATATGTCCCATTTAAAATACACAAACATAATCTCAGACTGCTAGCCGTGATACTCAGCCATGCTTTCAAGGAGTCTACACCACAGAAGAGGCAGCTCATAATTCACATGTGCAATTTTTAGTTGCTTCTACTCTTGAATATACACCACCATACAAAGCTGCATATCAATATGGCTGTAATCATATTATATATATATATATATATATATATATATATATATACACACACACACACACACACACACACACACACACACACACACACACACACACACACACACACACACACACATATATCCATATATACATACACACAGAAGGCAATACTACTATTATAATAACTATGCACTCTTCCAAACACTATGTACCAATACACGTTACATTATAAAATGAAATACTGATCTTACTCTATACCTGAAAGGGGTGCATTCATTTCTCTAGAAATATAAAACATAGGCACTTCAGGGCAAAACACTAAAACAGTGCTATATTTTTTCACCTCAACGTTCACCCACACTTCCCAACTCTCTCTGATTTGCAAGGAAGTTCCCAATTTGGCAGCTTGGCTCAGGATTTTAGGAGATAAGGCATTTGATTAAACCAGAGAAACAACGACAATAATTGTAGCTATAGACATATTTACTTTCCGAAAACGCAGGTTAGTTCACATTCTGTTTTCTGTCAATGTTGAAGTTAACAGCATTAATATTTTAAAAGTATCCCTGATTACTTCTCTGTCCTCCTGATTCTGGGTGTAAAGGGTGTCATCTCTCTTGTCTTTGATTACACACTGCAGTTGAAGCCCCCAAATTCTTCTTGCTTTATTTTAAAATAAAGTAGCCTTCAAGATGCAAGCCTGGAAGGAAATTTAAGCACTAACAAATCAACCAAAGTGCTCCACTCAATGCACGTTCCTTCCCAAAAAAGTGTATTTATTTTATTTATTTTTATTTATTTCAGTTTGTTAACTGGGAAAGTCCATTGAGCCAAGGTAGCCTGTTTTCAATGGAGGCCCGAGGAGAAAAGCTCCAGACAGAAAGACAATATACAATATACACTGTATTAGTACAGCATATGAGAACAACAGTTTAACATTCAATATACAGCAAGGCAAGATTTTACATATCTTGAAATATATGAGCTGAGTCAATCACTTATAAGATATTAGCAAAAACAATAAATTTATGTTCATTTAATACACTACAAGTATTTAGGCAAATGAATTTTAGAGAGATGAATTGAAGCAGTGGCAGAGATTAGAGTAGAATAGAATAAGGACATGTATCAGGAATCAGGTAGGATGGGTACAGGAGCACTCCCAGAGGGAGTAGAGGTGAGAGTGGAGTAGGGTTTTAAAGGATGGAAGGTTAGGAGTAGTTCTAATGTAAGGGGGAAGAGATTTCCATAATCTGGCTAGGGCGAATGATAGTAGAAGTTGCCCTGGTGTGTGTAAAGGCTTGTAAAGTTCTAAGAGGTTCTGATTTGTGGATCTAAGTGTTCTATGTGACTGGTGAAGTTTTAGGGAAGAGGAGAGTGGTGGACAGTTAGAAGGTTTGAAAATTAGCTTGTGTGCTGTAGTTAGTTGAGTAACATTTAGGTAGCTTGGGAGTTCCAACCAATTTAGAGCATGTGGGGAGTTGCAAAGGTGAGTAGAGGATTTGGATCCTGTGGCAAACTTTGAAATTTTGTTATAACATGAGGAAAGTTTAGATTTTAGGGATGATTGGAGGTTAGAGAGTAGCGGAGCTCCATACAAAAGGGAGGGTAGGAGGTAGGTGGTAGATAGGAGTTGTCTAGAAGACAGAGAAAGGTAGCATCTGTGTTGATAAAGCATACCAAGTTTTTGATGAGTCTTTTTAATATTGGTTTGTAGGTGGATATCAAATTTTAACTTGTCATCGATAAAAATGCCCAGAAGTTTTGTATGGGGATCTATTTCAATAGTTGTTTTGTTTAGGCTAAATATAGAGAAGGATGCTTTGTCAGCAGCAGTATGTCTAGAAGGGGTAAAGATCATTATTTTAGATTTGGAGGCATTTAAGGCTAGATGATTGTCAAGCATCCAGGACTCAGTGGAGGAGAAGGCTTCTTGCATAAGCTTTAACAGTAAAGGAAGAGTTTTGGCTGAGCAGATGATAGTGGAGTCGTCTGCGTATTGCACCAGTTTAACACTGGGGAATTTTTGGTGGAAATCATTGATGAAAATGTTAAATAGTAAAGGGCCCAAAATAGAGCCTTGGGGTACACCTGTTGGGATGTGAAGGAAAGAGGAAGTGCAGTAGTTCCATTTTACAGCTTGCTCCCTGTCTGAGAGATAGCTGGAGAACCATTTGATAGACGAAGAGGAGAGATTAAGATGGGAGAGTTTAGAAAGTAGTAGCACATGAGAGACTGTGTCGAAAGCTTTAGATAAGTCAAGGAGGAGCCTAGAAACTATGTTCCCAGAGTCATGAGCAGAGTTAATGATTTCGAGGAAGGAAAGAAGGGCAGCGCTGGTGCTATGTCCTGGTATAAACCCGAGTTGGGTAGGAGTTAGGAGTTGATTGTCCAATAGGTAGGGTAATAGTTGGAAGTTTATACATTTTTCGAGTATCTTAGAGATAGGGGATAGGATAGCAATAGGGCGAAAGTTGGAGATTGAACAGTTTTTACCTCCTTTATGGAGGGGGATGATGAAGGCTTTTTTCCAGAGGTATGGTACATAGGACTCCTGAATGGAGCGATTGATTAGGATGCTGATTGGAAGGGCTATGCCATCAGCAGCTAGTTGGAGAAAGCTGGATAGAATGTCATCTAGGGCATTACAGCAAGGTTTTAACTTTTGTAGGAGCTTTTTTATAGTGTGGGTAGGAATGGATTTGAGAGTAAAAGGGGAGGACTTAGGGTTCATGGATGTTAAGTTTTTGTTATCAGTTAAGTTGAGGGGTGTTGTTAGGGAAAGAAGAGGTGAGTTTGCTTATGGAGTCAATGAAAAAGGAGTTGAATTGGGTAGCTAGGTGTAGGTCTGGTGTGTCTGGGTCAGGGCAAAGGTTCTCTTTTTTGCCTGGGGATAATATTGATGAAATACTATTCCAAAATTTTCTGTGGTTGGTTTTATGATTATTTTGAAGTTTAAGGTAGTAGGATTTGTGGTCAGTGGTTATTTGTTTTTTTTACTTGATTTAGCAGTTGCTTGTATTTGGCAAGAGAGTTGGGAGTTTTGCATTTTTGGTAGTATTTCCAGATTTTATCTCGGTGATGCATAAGTAGTTTTGTGTCTTTAGTTAGCCAGGGGGCTGTTTTTGATCTGAGTCGTTTGGTTCTACTGGGGGCGAAGTGGTTAAGTATATCAGTGAAACTTTTATTGAAATGTGAGACTGAGGCATCTAACTTTAGAGGGTTCGAGTCTATCTGTTTTAAGGTATTAGAGAAAATTAGAGGGTTGAAGTTTTGCATGTTGCGAGTGGGGTTTCCGGAGTGTAGAAAGCGAGACGATTGCCAGCAAGCTACAATGCCGAAACAAGAAGGCCACGGCACCGCTAGACCGTAGAGCGGTGCGGCCGAAATTGAGATACGCCATTGGAACCCACGTCGGTGGGAAAACAGATAAAGAGCGATAACCCCTAAAGCAGCTACGTGGGCTGAAAACCAAAACAGTAAACAGGCGTGGAATACCAAAACCTCGTACGTCAAGTAATCGCAAGTAAAGCTATACAATCACAACCGCCCCACATATACATAGTAAGCACAGAAATAAATACAATGAATATAATAAACAACTTACCAATAGTTCAGCAGAAGTCCTCACAAACCCGAACACAAACAATCCCAGAAAGCCGGTAATATTATCCATAGTAGCTGCAGCTGCAGCACAGTGTTTGTACATGCGCATTATCAAACTGCATGTCCATGTCAATACAGTCTACATTTATAACATAGAAGTAACAGCCCTGAGCTATGCAGAATTTATGTAACTGAAATACCACACATATATGGATATCCAATAGAGTAGTGCAACAGACACATGAGTTTCAAACTTTATGCCCCTCAGAAAGCACATGCTACTGTAAGACCTGTTGGAGTAACAGCTACCAAGCATGTCACAGCATTTTAGACATAATGTGCCAGTGACTATCACTATTGGGAATATTTCCATTCCATGTCCAAGACATAGTGATGGAAAGGCATGATTGCAACAAACAGCACCTGTCCTGCTAGAGCCCCCCTAGTGCAATGGCAGGTGGGAACATGGAACCTAGGGAAACATAGACTTAATAGCCAACAGCCGGGAATACATATTGTAGTAGGGGAATACTGTCAGGCAGGAGTGTCAACCCTCCACCTAGTCCACAGCTGCATGTGTGTATTGCAGGGTCTGTCAGACCCATCCAGTGTTTACTGGAGCTGGGGTACAGAAGTATGCAGGCCCACGTAGGCAGACAAGGGTGCAACACTGAGTAACTTCCCTATGTAACCTTTATCACTGAAACTGAGACTAGGCCCCACACCCTGATTGGCCAGCAGGAACAACTGGGAGTTAAAGGGGACCTGTTCAGTACACTCAGAAACTGTGTTTAAAGCAGGCCGTGTAGGTGCTTACCACACTACAAACACTTGTTAGCCACATGGCTGTGTAAACTGCATATAGTGACTCCGTAGCAGAACAGGTAGTCAGAGCAAGGTGGAGTACAGACAGCTGCACAGGGAACTGTTGCAGGCAGCACTACAACACAGGGTCCAACACAGGGTGGTGTATAGCAAGTATTGTAACATCTGATAGTGACTTGTACCAGTGACATCTCTACATCCTGTTCCCAGCTACACTTGCAGTGATGGATACTGAGAGGCCATCAACAAGTGGCGTTACCATGATGGAATCTATGTACCTATATAACCCTGGTCAGCTTGGCAACAGATACAACACAGTGCCCAGACAACTGGGCAAACCAATGCTGGTAGTGGAGGGATACCTGTACAATTTGGAGTGTGAAGTGCCACCTAAACGGTACTGGGCATGTATTGAGTGGAGATTACAGGCCTGCAGAGGTCGTGCCATCACTGTTTGGCAGGAAGAGGGGGAGGAACTGCTGAAATCACTGCCTCGCCAGCATGGGCCAGATGCAACAATAGCCCAGGTTGCTACACTGCGAGCAGAACTGTGGCAGAGGGCAGTAACTGGCAATGATTTTCCAAGCTTGGTAATGCAGAGTGTCCTGGGCTCAGCAGATGAAAATGTACTACAAGAGATGCCTTGCCATGCCACCTTGCTCCGTAGCATAACCAGGGTATGTCAGAGGGCACGGGCATCCATGACCACACCTCCAGTAATACTCACGGATATTGATGTGAGCCAGTATCCACTCCATAGTGGCAGCTTTATCCTCCGTAGAAGGTCTGATATGGATGTGACAGATTCCTTGGTTCTACTTACAACGTCACATAATCTAAGTGATTTGTGCAGATCTGACATCATTCTTGGGGATGGCACCTTCCCTACACAGGCTGATATATGTCACCAGCTGTATACATTACATGGCTGTATTGGCACCCCCACCTCAACAAGGATTGTCCCCCGGTGTACTGTCTCATGACAAGGAAGTCAGAGTCTGCATACAACAGTATGTGGGAGATACTGAAGCATATGGCTGCAGAACAGGAGTGCTCCCTGGTTCCACAGTATATTATGACTGATTTTGAGAAAGCAGCGATCCAAGCCAGCTGTAAGGCATTCCCTAAGAGTATTCTGAAGGGATGCCTTTTCCACTTCGCACAGATCATTTGGAGCCAGATCCAGCATAACCACCTTGTGGCCCTCTATGGTATGGACACCGCTTTCTCAATTGCGTACGCAAGCTAATTGCATTGGCATTCTTACCAGTGGAAGATGTTGTCCCTGCATTTCTGGACATTGTGGCTATGTTAAAAAACCAACAAAAATCCACCAATGGAAGCAGCAAAAAATGAACAAGATGAAAAGCATTCTGAAGAAGTCTGTGACGAAAGCGGAGAATAAATTTGGAATTTGTTTGCTTTTCATCTTGTTCATTTTTTGCTGCTTCCATTGGTGGATTTTTGTTTTTTTTTGGTGTTTTCTTTGAGCACTTGTGTTGTTCATTGTGGCTATGTTACCTGACTGTGCACAGCCTATTGGCGTATTCCTGGATCATCATTATGTGTGAGGCCGACCACGCAAGTATGCATCCCGCTGCTCTGCACAGCAACTACTACCATCATCCTATCCTTTGAGGTTCTGGAATGTTTGTGATGTCTCCAGCATGGATTTCCCGTGGACTAATAACCAGGTGGAGGCATGGCATCGTCGGCTGAAGGTATTACTGGGATGCCCTACTGTGCAGATATCTGACCTTTTGTCTGTCCTGCAACAGGAACAGAACCTGACAGATACCAGATGAGAATCTCTTTTGCGGGGGATGCCTGTGACACCACGTAGGAAGGCTATTGTTGTAAGGGAGCATCTTCTAAAGCACATCTTGCAACATAAGTGTGACTATAGTGATGTGCAGGATTTTCTCCATGCTGTGGCACAGTTCTATAAGTTATGATTATATCAGGGTTTAGTATGCACCAAGCACTTCAAAATCACTTTACATATTGTGTAAATAAAGGCTTTGCCCACAGCACACAGGTTTCACACTAACACTTTGATGCCCACTTGGAATCCTATGCCAGGCACATCTTCCACTGACAGTTGCACATGGTGGTTTCTAGGGAGGTGTAGAGTGTATCACATAGGGGGTTTGTGTCTCACAGCTCTGGTTAAGGTGCAGGGGATTCCTTTATTCCCACAGGGAATTGTCTGCAGGCATTTGTCACTGCAGCTAAACTGCCATACTGCCATGTGTCCACATCCAGCTGTCTCACAGTGGGTTGTTGCACTGCCTAAGTGCCTGAACCCATTGTGGGTGGTAATGTGTCTGTGTTGAAAGAGGATGGTGGAGGGGGAATTGCATATGTAGGCAGGGAGATGGTCACTAAGGGAGTCTGAGAGAGTACCACTATCAGAAACTCGGTTTGGGTGGGAGACTAGTATCCAGTCAAAGATGCTACCTGTGGTGTAATCTTTATTTGGTCTAGTAGGGGTTTTGATTAGCTGTGTGAATTGATATAGGCTGATGCTTTGAGAAGGGGTAGATGAGTCAATGGAAGACCAGTTTATGTTGACATCGCCTAGGATTATAGTCTCACTGTTTATGTTGGAAGTGAACCAGGCAAGAATATCTTCCAGTATAGGGATATTGTTACCAGGAGGAATGTACAGGGAAGCAATGCATAAAGTTTTATTGTTATTTACTTTGAGAAGGGTGAGGGTTAGCTCGGTGGTGTCAAATGAGAACATGGGCTTGGTATAGGGTGTTACTGTTAAGGAGGAGGAGAAGAGTAAGGCTACTCCACCACCTTTCTTTTGAGGTCTGTCACTTCTTATAAGTTTATAGTTAGGGGGCATAATTTCGGTATCTTTTATATGTGGTTTTAGCCAGGTTTCTGTGATAGAGACAATATCAGATTTGTTATGAGAGATCCAGGCATGAAAGGAAGGTATTTTATTACAAAGGCTCCTGGCATTAAGTGTGGCAAGGAGAAGAGATTTGTGGTGCAGGGGAGAGCTATGTGAATGTGGTTTAGAGGTGGAGTTGCATGAAGGCCCTGGGTTAGGGTGTATGCCTCCAGAACAGAGGAGGAGGGTGATTAATTTTGAGTAGAGTATGGATAGGTATCTATTTTCTAATGGGTTATAGGTGTAGATATTGGAACCTAATGAGGTGAGTTTGGTGGGTATGGGAAGTGTTTTACTAGGGGTAAGGAAGAGTTTCCTTTGAAATAGAAAAGATTCATTATGTTTGTAGAGGTGGGGGGAGGCTTGGGTTGTAAAGGGAAAGTCTTTTTAATGTAAATCGCAGTTGTATGAAAGGGAGGGGAGTGCTGAAACTGTGGGAGACTAGTAAGGTAGAGTAAGTAGAAGAGGATTAGGCTTAGAAATAAGGGTATTAGAGCATAGGCAGATTTTGCTTGCATGTTGGGAGACAAGAGTATGAGTTAAGTGAGAAGGATGTGTAGGAAGAGAGATGGTTAATAAGTTTGAGAGGGTTAGAATGAAATGTGTGAGGGTGAATTCAAAGGAATATAGAAGGCTGGAGTGGGGGGGAGGTAGTTGTAGTAGTGAGTGGATAAGGAGTAAGTGGGGGACAATATTTGGAGGGTTTGGCTACTGGCTATCCTGATGGGGTGCATGCACTAACCACCTAGTAGGGATAAGGTACAGTCAGTTATTCAGTAATTATTGAGGCAAGCAAGTTACATAAAAGCATACACCATCCCTCGCTGTCTAATCCAAATCAAACACCCACTGAAAAATACAATGTCTGCTGATCTCACAAAGTACGAATAGTTGAAAAAACAGAGAATGTCAGACATCCCATTTGTTAGAACATTAATTAGGCCAGTCCTAGATACAAAAATGTCCTAGGTAGTAAGCTCACACAGGAATCCTAAACCTTTTTCTCCAGTAGTTTGCTTACTTTGATCCTAGGGCCTCTCATTCGAATTCCCCTTCCAAATATCTTTCCTTCTAAAGCTGGAACTTGAAAAGAGGTCTATAGGTCACATTTGTCCAAACATAAAGGAACTGTGGACAACATAGAACATTTTTCAGATGGCATCTCCATTTTCAATGTCAAGAATCTCACTGCTGCATCTGCTTCAAATACTTCCTTGAAAAAGACACCACCCTGTGAAGTTGAAATGTTCAGTACTGCGCAGGTAAAAATATAACCCTCCAATTGAAAATAATATGAAAAAATGTTCAAAAACACAGCTATTACTCAAAGCAGTCCAATGCCAATGTTGTTAGATTACAGTAAGATACCCTGTGGATAGATTCACCTGCGGAACATAGGTCCAAGCCACCAATTTAAGGGGTTACAGCCCGTCAAGCTTTACACATTTGCAAAGCATCTAGCGGTTCACAATATTTTATTCAGGTACTAGTGGCAAAGTAAAACGATGAAGTAAACTACAAATTTGTAAACCTAAGTGCAGGACCCCCCCAGGCATCTGGGTTAGTAGAAATCAGTGCTTAGGTAGTCTTAAATAGGTTTGTTTGTCCAGTCCAGTTAGTGCCACCGGCTAGAAAACATGTCTGCAGCACTATATTAAAAGACTACCGGAATCTAAATAATCAGCAAAAGATTCGGTCGATATAGAGTTATCACCAGGTTGGGGTCGCTATTCCTCCAGTTTGCCATCAGCTGACTGCAAAGCCTATATGTAGTTAGCTCATGCAACTATAGCCATAAAAACAACAATGAAAAATATATCGTACAATTTAGTGCCTCGTCATCAGGGCAAGCATGGAATGCAAACATGGCAACAACGGAGAGCGATACAAAGACCGTTAAGTCTTATAACACATTCAAACATAGGAGTACCCAGCTTATACACTAAGGCAACCGATGCTTCTCAATGGGAGTGCACATAAAATATAGAATGTTTGGCACTATTTTTATGCCTGCACATTTGCATCCAGATTCCGATGTCTGCCTGTTAGAACACCGAATACTGTACTATTGTTACACATGCATCAGGACTCTCTAAGCTGCACTAAGCCTTGGTAAGATAGTTTTTTGTCACTGCAGGCCAGTCTGATTACAATGAATCCATCCAATCAATAGAACATGTTCCTGTTTTTGGCCACACACAGTTTCCTAAAACGGCATGCACAATGAAGAGCTCATTCAGTTCTACTAGGTACGTCTCCTTCACTCTCGACAACTAATCACATCTATAGCCATGTTCATCTTCCTCCATCAGCTCTGGGTCTATCTCCACCTTGAAAGTCTGCTGCTGCAGGGTCTTCATGCACACACCTGCTTGCTTTCATCTGCAGCTCATTCCCAATCACTCAGATTTCTATGATAATCAAGCTGGGATTCTACATTTAAATAGTGAAATGATTTCTGGAAGTGATTCAGTCAAGCCCATGTATAAAACGCTCTTTTTCATATCAGATCTTTACAGGAAGGTGTGTTTAAATATTAATGGTTGGCTGCTACGATATACAAGTTAAAAAAAAAAGATTGAAATACAATACAATAAATTCAGTTAAATGGTTCTGTTGAAATAAAGAATGGCAAAATAATATGTGGGGAAACATTTAAAGGTCGGACCATTCCTTCCTTACCATTGGATATCATAGGACAAGATGACAGAAGACCTCCGCTTAGCTCAGAACACCTGCCTTTCTCAGATGCCAGGCACAGCTCTCAACCCTATCCTAGCGACAGACAAGGGGATGCTATCATGAAACTAAGGAATAACCAGTTTTCTTCCTTTCTTCTTCCCTTTTTCTACCTACTAGTTAACACCCTCCTCCCCTTCTATCTTAGTAGCATCTGTTCATCCATTCAATCCTGAAGGAGACCACGAAACAACAAAGAAAAAAAACACAGGTTTGAACAGAGGGAGGAGCTGTACTAACAATAATCAACCGACCTTTAAACTCCTACTAAGACATGTTTTATAAAACTCACTGGAGCTATTTCTCCTCACACACACGCACACACACACACACACACACACACACACACGCACGCACGCACGCACGCACACACACGCACACACACACACACACACACACACACACACACACACACACACACACACACACACACACACACACACACACCCTGCTCAAAAGTGGAATAAAACATGTTTCCCTATTCTTGAGTGCAGCCAGAACTCTACAGTACCCAGGACTTCCTCTCGCTCGCAGACCAACTTCTCGAATGCAGAGATCATTTGAACAGCCACAGCCAGAACTTCCCAGAAGATAACCGGAGTTCCCACTTGCAGACCATTTGAACAGCCAGCGAACTCAACTCTGGCAGGCTGGTAGCCCCGGTGGAGCTGACGTTATCGCGCACGTGATGACGTCACCTCAAAAAGTGAAAAAAATAATTGAAAAAGAAAAACTGGAAAAAAATCAAAAATGAAGGGGTGCCAATTGGGAATCGTAGCACCCCATTATTTGGACCCCAAAACTTGGTAAAAACTGAGTAATTCAGGATAGTTGGGAGGTATGCCTCTATCACTATAAAACTGAACTGAAGGTTACTCACTGCTTGTTAATCCTTCCAGGATTTAGTTATCATTTAGTCTATTATTATTGTTATCTAGTTACTGTTTAGAAAATTTGTAGCCCTGTGTTTTACTTCTTATTTCTCAATGTTTGTAATTAGAGCTTCTACTCAATTGTACCTAATTTGCTATTGTATTTCTCCATGTCATGATCACCTGTACTGTATACATACCTTGATTTTATTGTTTACCATTTACCATGTCATTCTGTGGAGCTTTTCTCCCCGGGCCTCCACTGAAAAAGGACCTGTCTCCAGTCAAAATTTCCCGGTTAACAAATGCAAATAAATAAATAAACAATAAATACATTTGAAAATGGTGATCATGACCGCCTACTTGTCAAACTGACAAATTTAGGATTATCTGTTGAAGTTGCCTCAAATTCAGAAATTATTTTACTGACAGATTGTTTTCACTGCTAGGGCAAAATCCCTTTCGTGATGCTGATTTGCTTACAAAGGGTGTTCCTCCAGGATTGGTATTGCACCCTCTGTTTTTTTTTCCATTACACAACTTTATTTTACTGGGTTTGTAGACAGTCAAACTTAATAATGTATGCAGAGGACATTTTGTTACAAAGAAATGCAGTTCATCTCAAGACCTAACATCTATTGAACAGAATCAATTTGTTGTAACTGGAACTGATGCATAGGAGATTCAGTTGTGAGGCACACTGATGTCCCACTCACTAGGCTGAACAAGGAGAAGGTGACAGTTGTCTATCAGGTGCCAGGATCCACCACATAACACATGCACTCAGGTCACTCCACAACTAGTACAAATATGACTCAGTTATTGTCCATGTGGGTGTGACGTACCTCCCTGGACTACATGAAAAGAGATGTGATGGAACTCTCAGATTATGTGGCCTAGGCAAGTATGACCCTAGCTATGAGTGGTATTCTACCATCACTGAGAATGATACCACAGTACAAGCAGGAAATGATTGACTTCAACAATTGGCTAAGTTTCTGGTGTCATTCTAAGGGGATCCAGTATCTGTCTGCCTGGGATGACATCATCGACAGACCTCGATCCTTTGCCAAAGACGGCCTGTATCTGTCCCCCCTGGGATTACGGGTACTAGCTAAGGCTCTTGCCAGCCCTATAGTGCCTTTTTAGGCAGTATTCCAAAGACCAAAATTCCACCATAACAGCTACAAACAAATGCAATATGAGGATCATGTTGCTCAATGCAAGTCCAAACTCAAGACGCACTCAGTTGAGCTCTCATCAAAATGGAGAATGTCGACATCTGTGCTGTAACAGAGACCTGGTTTAAAGAGGCAGAAAGCACCCCTGCACTCTCAGGCTACAACTCATTCCATACCTTTCAGCCTGATTATATGGTGGGAAGCTCCAAAGGCGGTGGTGTCTCCATATTCTTAAAGGATACACACACCTCTAGACTGGTAGCCTAGCACAATACATCCAAGATACTTCAGGTGTAACTAACATTGGGTAAGATGGTGATACATGTCATAGCCTGCTACACAACCCTAAACATGTCCATAGAGTCTCAATCCAAGTTCCTAAGCACCCTGGAATCTATCAAGGTCCAACTCAATACTCTCATACTGGGTGACTTCAACTACCCTTCCTTCAACTGGGAAAACTATTCAAGTACCAATGTACAGGCCCGATACTTTCTGGAATTTATCAATTCCAATGCCCTAGACTAGCTGATTCTGAACCCCCACTAGAGGAAGCAACATCCTCGGCCTAGTTATCACCAACATGGGAGACCATTGCTCCACACCTATAGTCAATTCCTCCCTGGTTAAATCTAACCACAAACTGATCACCATGGAAATCTCCATCTCACCTACGGAGATGTATGGACAGACTCAGGAAACTTTAGCTGTTCTCAATCTCTTATCATCTACTTAGAGGTGATTTCTGCTTGACTTACAAAGCCATGTGTGACCCAGCCCGACTTGAAATGCTACACCTAAAGAAATCACAATCCCCCCATGCCACACACTCCAGAGATCACAACCTCATTACCATCAATTAACAGAACATGCTGGAGGGACAGGTTCATCTCCCAAAGACTGCCCATACTCTGCAATAAGCTTCACATTCATGTCAAGCAGAGCACCTCATTGGCCCTCTTCAAGAGAAATCTTGACGAGTGGATGGGTAACAGAAAGTTCACCCCAGGGACTACTCCAGTTGCCCTACTGGATAGGGGCACTGTGAACTAACATCGCGTGGCACGGTGCCTGGGCAATCTTTTTGAGCTAGGCTTGTAAAGGCTCCAGGGCTATTAGGCTAGTACACACCTATGAACCTATAAACAAATAAAATGGTCATGGGCACACATATGCCTACTTTAGAGACCTTAGCACTTACAAAAGATATCTAAGCTACAATATCTATATGTATACACAAACACACACACACACACACACACACACACACACACACACACACACATATATATATATATATATATATATATATATATATATATATATATATATATATAAGATTCTACTGGATTCCACTTGAATGCCATTTCCACTTGTGTCCCAACAAAAGTATTTAAAATTATTACAAGATAAATTTTTATCATTCAAAGTCTGGCAGTTACCACAGAGGGCTAAGGCTGTGGACTGCAGACAAGCTTCTTCAAGCTGTACATGGTTTGATTCCTTCAACATTCCTTTGCCTACTGTGTGATATTAACCATGTCAGTTAAACAGGCGTTGCTTTGGGGCAATTGTGAATTTTGACAAGGCTCCTAAACGTCATCTGCACTGCATGTCTAATAATTATTAGATCGACTCATAGAATTTCTCATCTACTCATGACTAAGTCATGCTGGGCAATTGCTATCAGGGAACTAACACCAAGAACAGGGTGTACATAACCTAGTGTTGCTTTTCTGTCATCACAGAATAGAACTTTGCTACAGACTGCGTAAAACAGGACTCAGATTCATCCGCCTCATTAACAATTGTTATCAATTTCAACTAGGCTTTCCTTTGCTCTGAGCAGTTTAGCATACCCATTAATTAGAGAGGTATTGCCCTCCACTAACAAACAAACTTAGCAAGCTTGACTCATTTATTCCCTGAGAAAACATAACCTTGTTAAGGTAACCATTTGCTACTATAAGACCCATTAATGCAAGTCTCAGAACAGACAGACTGAATAACTGAAAGTGCAGACTTGTATATATTTAGTCTGAGACTGCCATTTGACATTTGTCTGAATATTCAATGTTCTCCAAGGTTTGTCACTTTTGAAGATTGTATATATAAGTTTGGGGGGCTTGCCCTCATATGAAGAGGGTACAGGGAGGCTTAAATCTGGCAAAAAGCAACTTTAAAAGAGAACGGCAATGTTTAACAGTCATTGTTCTCCTGTATTTTCAGACTTTTGTCACACTTTTGGGTCTTGTACTTATGAATTTTGGTATTACAATAGGGTGTCAACTCTTAAACTATGTAGACCCCAATTCTGATTGGCAACCTGCAAAATGGTTTCTGATAAGCTAGCCCCTTTGTCTTGGGACATTCTTGCCAAAAAATACTTTGATAAATAATTAACATTCTTTAAGAAATCACACCTTGGGAATGAAATAAAATCTGATTACATGAGAGAGTTAAGGTAGTGTACCTGCACTGCAAAATATTCACTTTATCAAAATCATTTGGATTACATATGTTAAATGCAACTCTTCTGTATTAGGCATTGTCATTAAAATATAATATTGATTCAATAATTTTCTTTTTGCATATTCAGTGTAAATAGCTGCTCAATGAAGCTTTGCATGTATACTTCATTTAGTCTATACTGTGACCTTTCCTGATGTTCTTTCCAGCTCAAGTTAAGTAGCTTCTCATATAAATTCCATATCATTCATAATCAATATAATTAAATGCTAATCATGATTTAGGTATATACTAGGTAAAGTACACATTTTTGATGCTTTGCTGTTTATTACAACTAATATAAACAACCGATCCTACTAATGATAAGATTTCCTTTTATTGCTTTCCTGGAGTGTCTTTTTGCTGAATTGTTTGGTGCTTACAATATGGTCCAGCCTATGGATGAAAAAGATCAAAGACTAGTCTCCTTAACATAGTTAAAAATGGTAGCTAACTAGCCAAGTGAATAAATAAATAAATTACTTAATAAACAAATAAATATAAGGGAACTGCTGTACATTGGTTATTCATAACAGGTATAGTAATGTGGTTATTGCAGAATAGTCACTTTTATATATGTGTATTTACATTATGGATAAAATATTACTAGAGTAATTAGACTAGTATTTGTTAGAGAATGTAGTGCGATGAATGTGGTTCACTGGAAGGAGGATGCACCAAGCTAATAGGTTATGATATTATGACTGGCTTACTAAAGATCTGAAGGGTTTACTGGTGGATTCTCAAAATTTTAGTAACATGTGATGCCTTGTGTATCATTGCAGACTGCAACGCAAAAAAAAGGAAGGAAATATAAAAGAGAGAGAGAGAGTGGTATAATGGACTGAAACATGACTATCTTAGAGATATTTCAGAGTTTGCTGCTAAAAAGAAAAATGTTTAAAGTTAAAGGTATGGCCTGAAGTGATTCAAAGTGGTCAATTTTGTGTTCTTCGTTAACTAATCTTAGGATCATAGCATCATAGGATCATAAAAAGTTACTAGACTATTGACCCTGAGAGGATCATAAGAAGTTACTAAACTATTGATCCTGAGGCCCTTACAAACCTAGCCAAGAATTTAGCCCATGTCCCAACAAGTCAGCACCCTGTGCCATTGTCCAACAGGGACACAGGTGGAATTCCAGGGGTATGTTTTCTGTTTCCCTTCCAGTTATAAAGGTCACACTTAAAAAGGGTTAATGAGGTACTCTGTTTCATGTGGAGAGGGAGTCTATTCCACAAAATGGGGAGTTTCTGGGACACAAATCTGTCTATATTTTTATAACAGATACTCTAGTGAGATATCATTGAGTTCTGGAGATAAAATGTACACATGATTGCCATTGAATCAGATATAGACTAGCTCTTTCAGAATTGAAGCCAACATTTAAGCAGAACTCTAAAACTGATGAAACAGTAAAAAAACATGGTTACTAGCTTAAAGCTTGTGCAAATGTAACAAAAACCATAAATAACATAACATCAGTACTTAAAATACTGTTTTCACGCGTGTATAAAAATATACTAGTCAAGTCTTGGTTACTGCTAGTAAGACTGCAGTAAAAGGCAGTGGGCTCAGACAGAGATGGGTAAAATCCCAGGGAACCCTCACATTTTCTGTGTTGTCATATAATTCATGCTGTGGCTACAAAGTGAATTTGTTAAAATTAAATGTAAAATGTTTTTGCTTTTTCCTCTTTAACTTTTTAGCTGCATTAACTTGTCATGCTACAACCTGTTCATTCTCATTTGTGTAATTCCTAAGTAGTGCTCTTTCTCAGATTTATCAGTTATGCGGTCATGCAATTCATGTTGTGACTGCATATTGAATTTGTTAAAGTGTAAATGTAAAATGTTTATTCTTTTATGCTTTTTTCTCGATTAGTTTTATGTATGTTTAACTGGTCATATTATAACCTGTACTTTCTTACTCATGTAATAGCTCTGTATCAGTTATTGCGTTATGAAGCTTTTCTTCCTGGGACTCCACTGAAAATAGGTTCCTAGCCCAGATGGACACTTTCTGGTAAACAAATGTAAAATAAATAAATAAAATTATCCCAGTTATTCTCACTAGGGTTAATATATAATTATTGACCATGAGATGGGTAAGACCAATATAGCCCAAAATAGGATAGGTTAATTCAACCATAAAAAGCAAAATAGCCTAGGTTTAAAATAATTCACAAGGAAAGGTATCCTAATAGTTACCTGTGAACCTATGAACAAAAGATTATTAGCCAGTTCTGTAATTCATCAGTAGACAGCTTATTTGGCTGTGGCAGGTATTGGTTATAACCTAAGATAGTAATGCACTTTGCGATACAGTCTTAAGGCAAATCACCCCACCCCCTTGCATATATAACTAGTGATAGTGTTAGCAGTGTGGGATCCAAGGTCTGTAACCCCTGTTCTTCACATATTTTGTGCCAGGGTTGTGAATTTAAGCTGCACAGCCCCTGCACAACATTACATTATTTACTGGCGGTGCTGGGATTTAGCAACAGATTTTAAAAACAAAGAGTCTAAAGCTGATGCCTTTTAAAGCATGCAATCTAAGAGATGCACATGTCATGAATGGAACAATAGGATATGAGGTAGACAAGGATATGGATGCTTAGAGTAAACCGAAGAAAGTTTAATCATCTGAGTGCTGTAAAGTTATAGATAGGGAAAAAGATAGAGCTGTATATTACAAGATCTGAGCTACAGTTGTTAACTACTTTTTCAAGTATTATGCTGTCTTTATATATTCGGGCAGATTCAGTAACCCCTACACAGTATTGCACTGTTTGGGCCACACAACCATGGTAAACACCGTGACATGCTAATTACAGCATACACAACTAAATTGTATGCTAATCAACCAGTCCAAGATGGAGGAGCTATTCAGCAAGCTATAAAGTGCTATCAGTGCTGGTTTTCCCTGTTAATTCCAAAACCTATTGGAATACAGCCATGGAAAGAAGTCTACATAGAAAGAATTTTAGGGACTGCTGTTGCTTTATTTCATGTGTATGTGCAACAGGCTAAAGTCTGTGCTGCTGCTGCTAAAAGACAACGGCCAAAAAGGAGGAGAGTTTTCAGAACTCTTTTAATTTATCACAATCTGCATGAGGTGGAAATTGTAGAGCACTACAGGGTGGATAGAGACACAGTCCAGGAATTCACCAAACTCTGTTGTTGTCAACTCAGACCCAGGGCAAACTGAGAGGAGCCCATGCCAGTAGAGACAAAGGTATGTGTAGTACTTAGAATTTTAGCTACAGGAAGCTTTCATAGAACAACATAGGACATGCTGGGGTATCACAGGTATTAGCATACAGTATCCTCCATAAATTCCTGAAAGCTATGCTCCAACATGCCAGTGACTACATGTATTTTCCCTGTACTCCTGAAGACAGGGACATGGATATGCAGAGTTCTACCGCATAGCACACTGCTCTGGAGTATTAGGTGCCATAGATTGTACACATATAGAAATTAAGGTACCACCCAGGCAATAGTGAAGGCTCTGCATAAATAGAAAGGGATTCCACTCTATTAACTGCCAAGTCATGTGTAATGGTAAGGGAATCATCTTGAATGTGTGCGCTGGCAACCCAGGCAGTTACCACAACTCACATATCTGGCACACCTCCTAACTGTATCAAATGTTCACTACGGGTGATATTCTCCAGTGTCATTTACTGGGGAATGCAGGTTATGTACTGGAACTGTGGCTGATGACACCCATCAGAAATGCACACACACCCACTGAAGAATGCCATAATGAGGCATACACTGAAACCAGAAATATCATAGAGCATGTGTTTGGGGTGCTGAAGTTGTCATTCCGGTGCCTACATACACCTGGGGGAGCACTGCAGTACAATCCATGTACATGTACTGAAATATTCACCATCTGTACCATGCTTTACAACATCATCCTGAGAAAACAGCTTCATCGGGATTAACAAAGTGAAGGGGCACACATCCTACCACCAATGGCAAGGTCACCACAGCCACACACAGGTGAGGAGTCAGAGGGGGAATCAGCAGCTGCCATGGGTGTAGGCAGATGAAGACATGCTCAATATGACCTTTCATTGGCTAAGAGGCAATGCACAGCACACTCACTCATGACCTAAGGGGCTAAAACCTTCATCCTATGCACATACATATAGTAACATTGATGTCAGGCAACACTTAAAACCTTTTCCTACTCTGTAATGGTTGTATACTCCTAGCATCAGACAGAATCAACCCTGAACTAAAACTGTAGCAGCTGCTGGATTTACAAGGTAAGTATTGAACTTTGAGAGTTAAAACAGAATTGTATAATAATATGAATAAATAGCATATCCTTGCATGTTGTTACTTGGTAATGTAAGCAAGTAAAAGGTGGGTGATTTGTGCAGCAATGACTTTAACATGTGACAGCAGAGACTTATGAGAATGCATGTGTCCTCTATCCAGTAACAGGCTTCAGGTATCAAAGATTCACACATTAATACCTCTAAAATTTATTGATGGTGACCAAATGTCCTCGCTTTGGCCTCATATTTTTTTACTGTACAATCATTAAAGAGAGAATTTAGGAAGTAATGAGATACATTTCAGGTTCAGACTTCACAACCCTCAGAAGATTATTAAAAATACTGATGCAAAAAATGTTTTGATTCTATCAACTGTAACATTGTAAGACCAAAATATGTTAAAAATCCAATTAGCAAAAGAGCATCACAAATGCAGATATACTAAGAACTAAGTCAGCTATGCACCCTGAGCATCAGACAAAATCTTATGTATCCCTGAATTCAAAAGAAAGAAAACAAGGACATGGCCCAGTTATCATCACTTGCACAGGTTGTTGTGTGTGTGGGGGCTGGGCACAGGAAGCCTAGGCTGACACAAAAGGAAGGTGAGTGAGTGAGTGAGTGTTAGTAAGAAAGAGGAGCAGGCACACATACAGATAAAGTAACAAATGGCCAGTGAGACAAAATGAAGTTTAAGCTTCATAGCTAAACCATGTAACTGTTGTGTGTGTGTCTGTATGGGCCTCCAGGTGAAATTGGTGTGCAAGTGTCTGCAGGAACACATCCAAGCTCTAGGCTAGCTCTACATCTTGGCATGTCAGACAGGTGCAAGCCATGCATGGTAAAGGTGGCAGTTCCTCACTGTCATACCTGATCTCAGAGCTAGCTCTGCCAGGAGTTGCACTGACACTTCCACGCCCAGAGTCAGATGCACTGCTACTACCTGAACTTGACTGATGTCTGCTGGACCAGGTCGCCTCATGAGGATGCCCAGGACCATGATCCCTTGACCTGCCATGTTTGAGTGTGATCACCTCAATCACTGATGGAGCAATAGAAGTAGGGCAACTATGGCAGCATGATCTGGTATGGCCATGTTAGCTAACATCAGGTGATGTGGCTGACCTACGCTCACAAGGATGCCATCCTCCTCCCAGCAGACTTTCCATCACATACACCACCCATTCCATTAAATCTATTGAATTAGCAACACTGTGTAACCAGTCACACATATCAGCTTGTGCCATAACGACAACCCTAAGTATTTCAAAGGAGGAACTATGAGAACTATTGTGCCTTCATGATGGCTGTAAACATACGCTGAGTGGCACAGGAACACTGACCTGGATCAGGTGGAGGATGGATAGATGGCCTCTTTCGAGCACTCTTCACAACTTTCCTGCATGACTCCTCACCCACACATTGGCAATGACCAGTGTCAACAGGCAATGATGCCACAGTAACAACACTGCCCTGATCGAGTGTCTCAGCCTCCACCTGTCCAAAATCTGAGGCCACGCTGGAATTGGTTGGTGTAGGCCTACTGGCTGTGTCCGATGGAATTACATGGGATGGCAGAATGTCAACCTCAGTGTCAGATTCAACCTCTGCACTCCCGAGTCTGCCTCTGTTTGGCCACCATCATCATCAGAGTCTGCTATTACTCTGACATCAGGTGGTAGGAGTCACACACTTCCAATGTCAGGATCACCTGTGATAATAAACAACAAACACAGGAAAAAAAATAATCCCTACACTACTGTAGTGAAATATTTGCTAACAAACTAACAGTGGTGCCAGTATTATAGACAGTACAGCAATACACATAACAGTCCTGACACACACATCACAAACTAATTAATTCTTTGAACTACTCATCAGTACTGACATAAAAATGTTTGGCTTACCACGTGCAGATGATTGTAGGCTCTCTATGCTGGATGGTCCTGGAAGAAGTTAAGCTAAAAGTAAGGATACCATCATTAGAATGTACAGTAATACAGGGAATTAAAGCTTTTTTCCCTTTATATGTCAACTAACAATACTTTTCACAAGAACTTGATGGCAGGTCCATCCCAAGTCCCTTCTTAATCAATGAGAATGTGTTGTTAACTGTAGCAATCTACAACTACCCCCCCCCAAACAAAAAAAACATAACTTAATTATTGCAGTCAGTATATTACTATACAATAATTATTTAACAATTGAGATAGGTAAGCCTACCTGGAAGCTCCTTCTGGGATGTACCTGTCATCCCTCAAACAGCAGCACCATCGTCAATGACATGCTGTTGACCATCTTCCAGTGAGCTGACTGAATCCCTGACAGCAGACAGGAACTCTTTATTTGGTGTCAGTGATGTCTCTACCAGGCACTCCCAGTAGCCAACCATTCATGGGTCACTGCAGCTGCTCTCCTTCTGGCTGATGAAAATCATGTCAGTGGCCTGATGGCGCACCTAATCATATGTCCTGATATGGCCACCTACTGCATTCACATTAGCAACTATCTGCTGCCAAATTTGCATTCTGCCAGGCATATTCCCATGACCCTCTCAAACAGAAAGGCACTATGATGCCAAAATGCTTCCACTATGACTTAATTTTCAGGGTCATTGAAGCAGGTTTTTCAGGGATTGGGATGCCAGGGTGCCATAGTACTAGGTGACATAAAACGCAAAGAGGGATAATACACATAAGTATCACATAAATAAAAGTCCTGCTCCAACTATTACCCTCTTGAAAAACATAAAATAGTCAAGATATTCAAATATGAAAAGGAATTGTTTGGTTGTAAAATATTACAATTGCACACAAAGCAAGATCGGATCCAAAACAAAGATAGTAACAATAGAAAAATATTGTTTGTGGCAAAACAAAAATGCAACCTTGCTCTCCTACCCTCAAAACAACAGGCAAATGGCACATTTTGCTAAAAACACATTGAAATACAAAAAGTGCTTTCAAATAAACTGTCCCTGAAAGATGTGTACATATTTCCCAGAGAATATTCCATTCTAAGCAATTGACAGTCATGTCTTCCTATGGCCTGCACTCCCTTAAATGTGTGTATGGTCCATCCTAGAATGCTAAAACCCCTGTGTCACTGACAATACAGGACATTTACATTTCATGGAAATAACAATGCAAGAGTGTACAGAGAAAAACAGTTGCAACATTAGCACTTGTAATGAGAGTTAATAAGGCTGTGCATCCGCAAAAGTAAAATGCCCTGACAAACATGTCTATGCCATCAGTACACTTGTAAAAAATGCATACAGATAAAAGTAGCATTTGTTAATGTGTGTGTGTACATATATATATATATATATATATATATATATATATATATATATATATATATATATATATATATATATATATATATATATATATATATATATATATATATAAACAGAAGAAAAATGCAACCATACCTTATCAAGATCAGTAGTCTTCTGTCCAGATAAATCCCAAAGTAATATCTTTTTCTGTGTTACCCACATAACAAGTCTCCTCACTATCAGGTTCCCTAGCTACATGGTTCCCTTTTTATAGTGTTGCTTTAGGATTGTGAGCATGGTGAAGATGTAAATTAGTGTGAACTCATTAGATTTCCTTTTCTTCATTTCACCTAATTAACCATTTTGTGTTTTTTTTTTTTTGGTAATTTAATGCCAGTGTTTGTGAAGTGAGTGGCATAGCTTAAACAAGGGAAATGGAGAAACCCAATCAATGTCATGTTTAGCTGTGTTCAGCTTGATTGCTCAACACTTAGCAGTGCACAAACATGGACTAGTGGCCCACACATGAAGCAGACAGAACATCTGCAAACAGGATGTAGACATTGTAAAGGTCAAGAACGTACATTGCTGCATTTTTTGCTTTCCATCACACAACACTGCTAAGCGACGTTGCACAGAAGTTAGCAAGCTTCCCCAACACCTGCAGACATCGAACACCTTTAGATTGAACGTAGACAGTCAACAATTTAAAATGGATGCATTCTATTAATTCTGTTTGGCACCTCACAAACAAGCTAAGTGGCATTGAGCAGTGGTTAAAACATAGAACTTAAGAATGAATAGGGAATTATGCAACTGTCATTTAACTATGGCAGCAGATGTTAGTGTAGGGCTGTAATACAGATGGTCCTGGATTCGAATACATAAAGTGCAACATATTTTACTGTCCAGTTTATAGCAATGAATAGGAAAATATAGAAGTGTTATTTCAATAGTCTTGTGACAACAGGTGTAAGTGTAGGGTTGCCATACACTGAGTCCTGGGTTCTAATACAGGAAATTCCAGACATTTTTACTGTTGTTCCATTTCACATTATATTCATTCTCACTTATAACACTTTATACTTAATTATAAATAGTGGAGCTCATATGAATTATATGTATGATGGATAAGACACCGAACCCCGGATTTACTAATCTTCTGTGCAGGACTAGCTTTGTCCTGCACAGAGGGGACCATTTAGGAGCAGGACAGCAGCACACCATGCATATTAATGATGCACACTGCCCAAGCTCCTTGGCTTACATGGAGAGTGTAAGAGTGCAGGTGGCGTGTCTGAGAGCAGAGCTCTCAGAATAAACATGCCCCTGCAATGTAGAACAGCAGAAAGGAGTAGGAATTGAGCGAGACCGCTCATAGGTGTCTGCATATCCCCTCCAACAATTTCCCCATGTCTACAACAGCAACAGTACATATAAATAAAAATGAAGAAAATATTTTTTTTTTTAAAATCCGATTACAGCAACCATAGGCGCATGAGTGTGCCCTTCGCTTAGCTACAATTAAAGCAGCTTAAAAGGTGGAAGAGGATAAGAAGGAAGATATAGGCAGATGAAGCAGCACAGCAATAGTGTAGTGGCCAGAGCATTTGCCTTACGAGCAGGCATTCCCAGTTCTAGTCCCACTGGAGCGTATTCCATTTTACAAGGCAAAGCATGTTATGACCAATATTTTTGTTGCATAACCCACTAACATATATTTACGAACTGGAGTACTGCAGTAAATGCACATGTGAGGTGTCAGTATCATAATGAATAAGGCACTACTAAGCAGGTCTAAGCACAAATAAGTAGTAGTAAGCATATTTAAGCACTAATAAGCGGCCTTAAGCCCATTTGTGCAGTGGTAAGCAATACCTACGCTGGCTAAGCAATTCTAAAGCTAACTCTCTGTAAGCAGATGTAATGGCAGGTTATCAGTGCTTACCATTGTGCAAACCTACTTATAACTACTCAAAAGTGCCTTAATAACTCTGTATCCAATGGCCCTTGTTCTGCCCATCAACAAAACAATCAACCATGCATGTTTCAAACCCAAGACCCTATACACCATAGTCCCAGTAGTTATCCACTGAGCCATCATAGAAATACAGAAGAATGAGGTAGTAGCAAAAAAGTCCTCATCATAGTATAACCAAACTGAACCTGTGAAAGGCATCAATATACAGTTATATGCACCATAACCCACTACATAACATAAATATGTGAACTGGAGTACAGCAGTAAGCCCAGAAGTGAGGTGTAATTGTAACAGAGTGTTGAAGTCCCCAATAAAACACAAGGACTCCACAGAGTGTACATACACAATAATCATGGATACCAGGCAGATATATAAGATGTAATGAATAAGAAATCACTGCCAAAAAGTAAATATAATGCAAAGTCTAATGTAAGCAATACTAAACATGGTGCAGGCCAGCTTAGGAGGTGTGAGCAATGTGTAGACCAGCTAACTCTTTGCGCCCAGTGGTATACCCCTTTAAACAATACCAGCCTTAGGTAAGCAGGTTTGCCCATAGCTTAGCCTTTTCAAAACTGGCCAATCACTGAAAAGTGTGGGAAATCGGCCCTACTTAAACCCAAGAGGTGGGAATACATCTCATAACTGGTTGTAGCTTCCCCTTTTAGGCACTATGGCAGTAAGGGGGAAAAGGAGTGCGCTTTCAGACACAGCGCTGGTGCATCCAAGAGTCCAAGGTCATGGCAGGACTCCTAGTTAAAGACCATGCACAGAGACTGCTGCAGGGTCAGTACCGGGGCTCCCAATATAAGGTGGAGGCCTGGGACCATCTTGCCCGCGACCTCAACAGTGCCACTGGCATACCCCAAACTGGTGAGCAGGTCAGGCACCACTATGCTAACCTGAAGTGGCAGAAGGGGGACCTCTTGGAGGAGCAGCTCCAAGACACTGGAGCATCAGGCGATGTTCCAGATGTGTGTATCACCCCAGTATGTGTGTAATAATTGCCAGCTCAGGTATATCATGGATAGTTATGGCTAAATATTCCTCTTATGTCCCCCACAGCTGCAACAGAGTGGGCCGCGAACCAGGAGGCCCACATCAGCCGCCTGGCGCAGTTGCGACGTGAGGCAGGTCAGTAATAGTCATGCTTTTACTGTCATAGGAAATAAAAATAAAAGTAGCAGTAAAGTAATTGCTAGTATAAAACCTGTATTGTTCAAGGCAAATACTGCATACACTAGAGAATATGGCAGGAAGAGTCTCATATTGTTTGTATGGCAATAAAAGTGTAATATCCTGAAAAAACAGGACTAACTGCTGGATTGCAGGTGTATATTCTGGTATCATATGATAATGTAGATTTGCAATCATGTAATAGTATTGTAGTATTAAGCACTGTTACCCACACCATGCAGCATAAATTGAATATGTAGGAATGCCTGTATATGACAGGTGTAATCCCCAGAGGCTATTTATCACAACTGAGTGACACATAGACAGTAAACAGGGAAAATGCAGACAACAAAAACTGAATAGCACATGCCACTGAGATGTGAACTGTTGTTTGTTTAACACATACAGCCATGGTTTGAATCCTGCCAGTGGTAGTAGTCTGCATACAGAATCATACCCCACAACTGTACAGATATATCCAGAATGTCTATTAAAGTGGCCCATATCTATTTCCTATCAACCTGTCCCCCTGGGAAATCAGATGTATAGACCGCTAACAGGAAATACAACTGATTGACACACATCTATGACAGCAAACCTGGCACACTAGCAACTCCCCAATACCTTATGTGACTAAGAAGCCACATATGTCCCATTAACACCCCAACTTGTTAAGCTGTGGTCAGAGTGTGTACAATAACAGAGTGAGATGTATGTGCATAATTGTAATATGGAACCTAGTACTGTGTGTGGGAACATTCAGGTAGTGCTAATAAACATTCCTCCCACAGGTCTGTCAGATACCAACACTGTGTCCAGAAATACAAGAATGATATGCAGTTGCTCTGAATAATGAGGTATTACACATCACTGTCACCCACACTGTCCTACAACATATAACTGTCTAGGAAATCTGTATAAGAGTGTTGTTATACAAGGTCAGAATGCATAAGCACAGGGGATTAATAAGACAGAATGCAGATTGGAGATATACAGCAATATCAATATAGCAGACACAACTGTGATGGACAGTGTTTAAGATGTAGCAGACAAAGCCATGATCTGAATCTACAGTGGTCAGGAAATCCTTCTATATGGCACACCTCATCACAAAAGGTTTCTCATCCAGAAAAAACGAGGTAATTGATGCCCTCTACTCATCACTCATTAGACCCATTATAGAGTACAACGCCCCTTTTGGTATGTATTGACAACATCCCAGGCTGCCTTCTACATGAACTACAGAATGAACTGGCACCCCACCTAAGTACCATGTTCAATCATAGCCTCACCTCAGGCTTTGTGCCCATTGAATGGTGCACCCCGACAGTTATCCCACTCCACAAAGGGGGGGCCACAACAGACCCCGGGAACTACCGCCCCATTAGCCTGACGAGCCTCGTCTGCAAGGCCATGGAACACATCATCATGGAACTCATAAACAAAGACATTGGAGATCTCCAAACTCTGGACCCCACACAGTTTGGGTTTGTAAAAGGCAGATCATGTCTCCTAAACCTGATAGACTTATTTCAAGTAGTCACCAAAGCCATAGATGAGGGGAAGGTGGTTCACACAGCCTATGTAGATCTCGCCAAGGCATTCAACACCATCCCCCACTCTGGAATTATAGATAAACTCACTAAACTAGGTATAAATCCCTATGTCACAAGATGGGTTGCCAACTGGCTTACTGAAAGAACCCACCCCGTGAAAGTAGCAGACTCCAAATCAGACTTCAGACCAGTGACAAGTGGAGTACCACAGGGTTCAGTCCTGGGTCCTCTTCTGTTTGGTATTTACTTCTCTGAAGTACAGGCTAACACAGAAGGTCTTTGGCTAACTAAATTCGCAGATGACTGCAAACTAGGAGCCATAATTGAAACTCCTAAGGATGTGGACATCCTACAAAAGGGCCTCACTGAGACAGATGCCTGGTGTCAAAGACATGGTCTCAAGCTCAATGCCAAAAAGTGCATTGTCATCCTCTTTGGTAAAAACTCTGTACCCATGAACTACCACATAGGCGGTAGTCTACTTAACACCGAAAGTGTGATAAGAGACCTTGGGACACAGGTGGACAGTAGTCTCTCCTTTGACAATCACATTGCCACAGTAGTCAGGAAATCCTTCTATACGGCACACCTCATCACAAAAGGTTTCTCATCCAGAAAAAACGAGGTCATTGATCCCCTCTACTCATCACTCATTAGACCCATTATAGAGTACAACTCCCCTTTTGGTATGTACCTCACAAGACATCTACAACTGAAAAGGCTTCAAAAATACCTCACAAAGAGGATTACTGGTCTCAAACAGATGCCTTATGCAGACCGTCTCAAAAAACTCCAGCTTTACTCTGTCACATATCGCCTACTCAGAGGCGATCTCTGCCTAACATACAAAGCTATGTCAAACCCACAGCTGTTGGACATGCTCTACTTAAAGAAATCTCTCCGAGCTACATGCTCTAGGGACCTAAACCTTGTCACCACAATAAACAGAACATGCTGGGGGGATAGATTCCTGTCCCAGAGACTTCCCATACTCTGGAACAGACTACCTATCTATGTCAAACAGAGCTCCTCATTAGCACTCTTCAAGAAAAATCTTGATGATTGGATGGGTAATAGGAAATTCAGCCTGGGGATCACTTCTGTGGTTTTGCTTGACAGGTGCACAGGAAAATAATTTTCTTGGGTGGCGAAAGCCAGGGTACCTTTATGGCTAGGCTTGTATAGGCCCTAGGGCCAATAGTCTAGCACCTACCTATGAACCTATGAACCTATATCTGCTGCCTGTCCTCCTGTCCCCTGGTAAGTCTGTGGGATGATCCCAGATGTGTAGCCAGCAAACAGGGAATACAAGTGATTGTCAACCATCATAAGAACACACCTGTCACTGTAGCAATCCCCAAAACTGTTAGGAGAATAATATTTCAAGTATGTCCTATCTACATTCCCATGTTGTCAAGCTGTGACCAGAGTGTGTACAGTAACAGCGTGAGATGTATGTGCATAATACTAATGTGTAATCTGGAACTTTGTGTGGCAGCAGTCAGGTAGTGCTAACAAACATTGTTCCCACATGTACTTGGATATGAACACTGTGCTGAGAAATACAGACCAATATAACCTGTACTGGTACTGTCCACCCTGGTATTGTAGGAGACTGTGAGTGTTGCAGTTTCTCTGAAAAATAAAGTATCACTGGTCACTGTCACCCACACTGTGCTACATAATATAACTGTGTAGGAAAGCATGTATATGTGTGTGTCAGGTCACTAAAGGTGGAAGAGGGCAATATTCTAGATATGTCCAGGCACACCAGCATGTGGTAAGCACATGGCCAGAGTCTGTGCAGAAAGAGTTGGATAGCATAGTTGAAAACATCAACCTGGAATCTGGGCGTATGTGCACAGTTAGTCAGTGTTAACAAACATTCCCTCCACAGGTATACCAGGTAAGAGGTGTATACTGCAGGTAAAACCGGTTCATGTGTAATGATGACAACAGCCATATCACTGTCCAAAATAAGTCTATAGGGTAGTGTAGTAGGACTTGTAAGGTATAGATAAGAAGCACTGACTAGGAAAGTAATGTGGAATATACTACTTGTTAATTGACATCTCCCCCCTCACCTTATCTCCAACAATAATCAACATAACCACCCCAGCTGATATGTACTGACTCTGATAATGTCCAATTGTTTGATAAATATTTTAATGGTTCCCATGCATATGCCATATTGAATAATTCCAACATTGCTGGCATGGTGCCATCAATGTACCTGCATGCTGTTCTTATTATCACTGTAATCCCATATATGCATGTGTTTTGTTTGCTATGCAACTGTTCCGTATCTGGTACCTGGGTTAATGGCAATATCTATGCATTCTGTTATACCTAACCCTGGAATATTTTGACTATTACTAACCCATATATGATGAAATCTAAATACTATAGCATGCTTGGGAAGGCCGGTCCCAGCAGACCCACCTGTCCCACCTCAAATGACCAAGGCACCGGGCAGCAGCATATCTGGGGCCCAACCCCAGACCTCCTTGTCCACTGGTCCTGCACCACCTTCAGGTGGAACCACCTCATGGGATGGGGCTAGCCCCCTCCCGGGAGTGGGCATGGACAGGCACTTGTCACCCATCTCATGGTCAGGGTCATGGTGAGTAGAGTGATCAATGAGCAGTGCGGTGATCTTCTACGCCAGCTCAAGGGCCGTTTGTTGCGATTAGAGAGTCAGCCTGGGTTTGTGGCTCAGCCCCCAGCACAATCACCTTCAGGGCTGTAAAGGTGCAGTGGTGACTGCCCATGGGTGGGGACCTCAGTTCCACTGCTACCACTAGGGGGCTTGTGGGCTTCCAATATCCCAACACCACTCCCCATCAAGGTGTCTATCTCCCACGTGTCATATACCACCCCTGTATGCTTCTTGTGTGTCTTGTCTGTTAACCTACCCAACTTACCTCCCCAAATATACCTACTACCCCTCCCAACATCCCACTCTCACTTGAAAAAAAGGGCAATCTGTTCCCACAAAAAAATCTCATCCCATGCATAGCTGTCCATTTCACACACGTGTCCGCTGGACACATGTAATCCAGTCTAATTAGCACCACAACTTATTATTGTTGTCCTCACCCTTTGCCCAGGGGGTTGAGTCCAAATCGGCCTCCAAATTTAATGTATATCCACAGCTGTTGCTGTAGAAGAAATTGGCAGATATGGACATTCCCTACACCCTTCCTGCACATCCCTAGCTATTTTTCCTACTGTCTTTCCCTCTTTGTGCCCCCTTTTCACCACTTTCCTATCAACCCTTTTTTTCTTTTCTTTTAAAGAAATTAGCATGGGGTAAGCTGGAGTAAGCACTTTTAAGCAGTAGTATGCGGGTCTAAGCTTGTTTGCATGGGGGTAAGCAATACCTACACTGGTTAAGCAATTTAGATGCTGAGTATAAGAAACTGTAACCGGATGTTAGCAGTGCTTGCCTCCATGCAAACACGTGCAAACCTGCTTACAACTGCTTTAAAGTACCTTAATCACTCTGTATCCAATGGCCCATGTTCTGCCCAGCAACAAAATAAACAGCCTCTACAAGGCTCAAAACCAGGACCCTGCACACCATAGACAAAGTGATTTATGACTAAGCCATGCCAGATATACATAAGTCTGATGTTTTCAGAAACATATCATCCAGCCCAGTCATGCAACAGTACAGAGAATGTATTCGAACATTAAGATGTATGTGTGTGTACATATATTAATATCTAAACAGATACAACATATCTATATATGTATATGTATATGTATATATATATATATATATATATATATATATATATATATATATATATTTTTAGAAATATATACATATATATATATATATATATATATATATATGTATATATATATATATATATGTATATATATATATATATATATATATATATATATATATATATATATATATGAACATATATACATGCAAATGCCTACATCGACACATATATATGTCTACACCTATATGTCTACATATACAGCAAGTTACAATATATATGCAGATATATATCTATGTAGGTATATGACATAGTTTTATATATATATATATATATATATATATATATATATATATATATATATATATATATATATATATATATATATATATATATATATATATATATATATATATATATATATATATATATATATATATATATATATATATATATATATATATATATATATATATATATATGTATATATATATATATATATATATGTAAGCAGATATATATATCTATATAGGTATATATGGCCATTTATCTGTAGATAGCAATGGTAGATTAACAAAAACAAATATGTCCACATGCACTGTTAATGGGGTTGAGAGGCCCCAAACAATATACGTCTTGTACAAATAGGCATACCCCCCACAGCCAAGCACATCCACCCCGCAATACACTACCAAGTGTTGCAGATCCCATAACCAGGACCTGACATGACATGGGCACAATATGTTAACAGTACTACATCCCACCTGTATGATGTCAGGCTGGTATTGGTAGCATATTATGCAGTACCATTTCCCGCCCATAGGAAATGTAAAATGAGTAACCTATCAACATCCCCAGGATACATATATACAGACACATATATGCAGATACAGATACACACACACACACACACACACACACACACACACACACACACACACACACACACACATGCACATGCACACACACGCACACACACACACACACACACACACACACACACAAACAGACACACACACACACGCACACGTACACACACACGCACATATATATATATATATATATATATATATATATATATATATACATACATCCATATACATCTATATAGATAGATATGTGACTACACATACACACGCAGAGATATGTACAGCAAGCTACATATGTAGAAGGTGCACATAATATGGAACAGCCACCAGGTCTGCAGTTAACACCTGAACAGCTGGACACTGTATGGGCTACCCATACAAATGACAATTATTGCCTGCAACATATACCCACAGAGAGGTCATAGGAAAAAACACTACACACAGGTTGGCAGAAATGGAAAACCTTTATTTGTGTACTATTACAGTTCTATATGCCATGTCATATGCCTGTTCAGATACTGACATCCATATAAACAGAGTAATGCAACTGTGAAACAGTTATAGTAATACAGTAGTCTGGAATGGTTCACAGCTGTTGCTGTCCAGGCCAAACCCTTCAAATTGTACAATAGTAAATATAGACTGGGGCACAGGATACCAAACAATTAACAATAAGTAATGCAGGGATATAGTTCAGCAGCCTCTATCTACACTCTGTACAAAATCACTAGGTGGTAAAATCTTCAGTTGACCAAATGGGATGTAACTGTTACATGACAAGGCAAAACTGACACCATCACAAGCACACTGACAAACAGAACAGTCTGTATGGCAGGAGGCAGTAGGCCTGCATTAACCCAATTTATGTAAGTAATGTAAATATAGGTGAAGTATACGGTACTGTGCATCAAGATACCATAAGGCAGCTCACCCCTGATACCCCCACATTCTGTAACCGCCTAAGTCATTTATGGTTCAACCCCCTAGATTCAATAATACAGGGCCATATACCACTGTTACATACACTGGCCTCTAGAGTGCATAAGGGCACACATGTATTGTGTAGGTGTAGCTCAGACATATATGGCCCCAGCCTCACCATATGTGTGGGGGATACAACAGCAATGGACTGATGGCAGCAAAGGCAGTGCGATATACTCACAGCCCACTACAGAACAACCCCTGACAGCATGTCATATGTGCAAAGCGTGGTATGTAGGTGGAGGACAGAGGCTGGAACACAGGCCCATATGTGGAATACTGTTGCCATACACTAAGCAAGTCACTGGTGTTACAGGATAGTCTGCAACATACCCTTAGTCAGGGAATTGAGGTTAGAAACATAAATGGATGTTGCCATGTATTGATAACACTCTACACACACACTGTCAGTGAAATATCTGACACGACCTGTGTGGTGGACAGACAGAACATGATAGGCACACCTCTGGCCACCAAGAGGATAGGACCACAGTTGAGAGCTATTCAGATAGGTATTGATATATTACAAGGTAAACTAGTATGTACACACACGCCCTGTGACACCAGTACTATACAAAGCATAACACAACTCTACTCACACTCTGTCTGTAGTTCTGGAACCTCCTACAAATATGTAGCTGGCCTGAGTGTGCCGGTTCTCCTGTAAGAGGTATTGCTACCTGCTGTCTTTAACACTGATGATCACACACAGGAAGGATGTCCATCACACAAGAAAAGGTAGAGGGACCACATCCACATAATGTATGGATTTATAGTAGGTTGTTACCATGACAGTGGTAATTGGAAGTACTGCACAGCAAGCTGCATGCAGTTAGCAAGTGTAGAACACTGATTGGTGCAGAGGCCATCACCTAATCAAGTGTATCACCTACTAAAGCCAGGCTGCAAATCTCCTCAAAGCAGCTCCATCCATTCACTGGAGAGAGAGAGAGAGAGAGAGAGAGAGAGAGAGAGAGAGAGAGAGAAAGCAGGGGGAAAAAAAACTAAAGCTCATCAAACTAACAGCTGAAGATGCAGGCATTTAGGCAGCTGCCATTCATAAAGACATCATTCCCACAACAGGTATGTGAAGTATTTGTACATGTATTACAATGTAGTACCTGGTCCTTCATAATGGGATAGATGATGTGGAATGAGTTATATGTGCCATCAGGTGTTGTTGTGATGATGTTGAACTGAACAACTGCTTTGGGCAATAGTTTCTGTCCCTGTGGGTAGTGGGCCATAGCTGTTAACTGTGCAGGACAGCAGTGACATACAAGATGTAAGCCATCATAGTGTGTGTTGTGTAATGGAAAGTATGTATATTATGTGGCCAATAGCTGGTGGTGGAAGTAATGCCATCATGATGGACATGTGGGAGCCATGGCCCAGCACTGGCAGGATACTCAGGTGAATCTGTAATGTAGCATGCCAGAATGCCATAGGTGTGTAATAGGGTTACCTGCAATCAGGTCCCAACTATACACACTAATGTCAGGCTGTGTCCATATGTGGCACCTGTCTGTGTTGTAGCAAGGCAGAACAGTGCAGCTGTGCAGAAAGGTGTTGTGAGATTGTGGAGCTGATGTCTAAATGTACCCCACATGTAGATATGCATATGTGTACATATGTCACATATATAATATATAAGGATATATATGTATACCAGCATGTATACCCAGAAATATACATATACCCATGTGTAGACATATATATATATGCACATATATATGACATCACATATATTTATACATATGTACCTATATGCAAGTCTACATATGTACAAACACACACATGCACACAAACATATATGTATGTAAAGATATGTCCCCTATATCACTACCACAGTTATGTGTGCTATGTGCGAGGCAGCATCACACATAGCAATACACACAGGTATCTACAGCTGGCAGTGTGTGCACCATGGATGGGTATGTCACATGTTAGTCCCTTGTTGGCACCACATTGCCCCCATCTGTGAAGTATGCAATGGGAATATGGGGAATTATGGCAGGTATACATGTGGAAGTGATCAGGATTGGTAGATAGAGAGGACAGTCTACAGGGGTGGTGTGTGACACACGTGGTGGGTAAACACTGTGGATGGTGTGTGTGGTCTGTGATGTGGATGGTCCATGGTCCACAATATGGGCACAATGGGAACAAGCCTCCCACCCACTGCCACTCACAACAACAGTCCACATCTTGAAGGTGCCTGGTCTGGAGGCTGAGCAGGAGGAGCATGTTGACCATGTGAATGTGTACTGGGTGCCTCAGACAGATGTAGCACATCCCTCATGTGTCTGTGGAGCCCAGTATGGAACAGACCCTAGACCTAAGCTCAGGGGACAGGAACATGTCTGTGTGTGCCCTGAGCAGGTGGGCCAACATCCCCTGGGTGGTTCCACCTGATGGTATTGCTGTAACAGTACACGAGGAGGGCCCAGGTTAGGACACACATGTGATGTGGCCAGATATTATGGGCATATGGGTGTGGAGAGGTGGATCAGCTGGCCAATAGAACATATACATGTTATTGTCTAACTGTTATAGAACATACGTTGGTAGCAATAGTCTACACAATCCCAGTACATGTCCAACAGTATGCACAGATATCCCCAATAACACAGACTGTCAGATGTGCAGCAATCTCAGAGAAGCCATACCACTGGCATATATGTAACCACAGTGGCCCTGTCAATGGCATGCAGGTGTATAGTCTGTAACAGGCCAGCAATGATAGTGTCCACACAGGGGGCATGGCTACAATCACATAGCAGAAGGTGTAGTACAATACAAAATCTGTCCGGACGGTAGTTAAGCTGTAGCCATACCTAATGAGTTGTGGGTACAGTCTGTTGAAGCTGATATGGTGGGAGGGTGACAGAGATGTGTATTACAAACTGTGGTAACCTTGCCGTACGAGTTGCTCAGACCTGTTTCCATCTTTATGTCTTTTAGCCAAGATGGCACATGCATGGTTGCCCACATTTTCCACTGCTGAGAATGACATGGTGATAGCACACATAATTCAGCACTATCCACTGCTGTTTGGCAGGCACGCACATGAGCAGCAGGAGTGGACCACCCTGTGGAACAACCTAGTCCACACGGTCAATGATGTTGGACTGAACAACCACAGTTATGAACAGGTCCAGCTTCATTGTACTGACCTGCTTCACAATGCCTGTCAGCGTGCTGTTGCAGTCCAGGGGATCACCTTGCCACAGTGGGGCACCATGCCATCCATCCCCCTGACACATGTGGAGGAGCTCCTGAGCAGCCTTGTGGCACCTGCTTGTCCAGAACACCAACAATCACTGGACCCTTTTGTGAAGTTGGGTGTCACCCACACACCAACCGAGGAGCATGCAGGTAAGGACACAGGGCACATCAGTAGACCACTGTTGTGTAAATATCTGCAGTGGTACAGGTAGAACATGCATATCTGACATGTCATAGATATATTGTGTTGCTGCATTGTAGTGATAAGCAGATGTCCAGATATGGTAGTATTGTGGAAATTTACCATTGATGTATGGTAGTATTGCACCCAGCCTGTAGCAGTGCCACAGGTGTGGCCACTGACATTGCATCTCTCACCCTTTTTATGTAAGTCCCTCCGGGATAAAGACAAGGCAGCAGCCTGTAGCTATTGAGTATGTCTTATCTAGAGGCATGCCAACACACCAGGCATGTAATGGTGCTGGTATATTCCATGCACACATCCAACATACCTACCTTGAATGCATGCTGTACATGTGCATATATTGTTGCTGTGAAATGCACAGTCTCACAGGGGTGACCATGATGGGGTATTGGAAGGGTATGTCACAAACATGCATGATAACTAACATCCTGTCATTGTGGAATGTGTCCACAGGGAGTAACATACTGTTGGTAGACATGGCCTACAGTAGTGACATGTTCTGAACAACACCCATATACAGTGCAACACCAGTGTATATACCTGTAGGGCAATGCCAACTGCTGCAGAGATACACTATGGCATAAGACATTACAGTAGTCCACATTATCAGCTGGGTCTAGGCTGCAAAATGTGGTGTTCAGTGTATGGGACACTGTAAAATGACACAAATGTGTAGGGCTTACCTGTCATGCATCTGCATAAAAGCTGAGGGGGGGGGGAGTCTCAGCATGACACATCAGTGCACTGCAGCAGGGATCCTAAGGATGGAAGGAATGGCTTTATCTGCATATATTCAGGTTCAGGACCTGTGGCAGCTGTATCCCTACCCACACGGCAATAGTGATGGCATTGTGTGAACACCATGGGATGTGCACATGAATAGACCTTGCAATCATGCAGAATAGGGGGATATGTAAGGTAGACTGAACATACACTTGCAAATGCAGAAGGCCCATGCTGGTGTACCCCTGCCATGAGCAGTGACTGCTGTAGTACACATAACAAGTGGTGTGATAAACCGTCATGATAAGGGTGTGCACACATATGCCCACATGGTGTGTACGCATTGTGGTCATGGGCTGCACACCTAACACAATCTGTAGACACTGCATGTGAAAGTACAGGACATATGTCACATACCGGGCTTGTGTACTGTTAAGATATGCGGTGATGTGGTCCCATGGCAGATCAAGGATGTGTGTGTAAAATCAATAAATGTGTGTACACCCCCCATAGGCATGTTATACTGTGATGGTTGTCAGTGTAAGCATTTCTGCAATGGTCATACATTGTCTGTTGATGATGACAGCTGCAAATCAGGCATCAGGCATTCACCAATGACAACAGAACAGTCCACATATTATCCCAGGTATGTGTAGATGGAAAACATAGGGGCTGGGAGAAGTAAAGCTGACATAACTGACACAGTACTACACATTCTGCAATGGGTTGTACACCTGTGAGTTGTGGTGCACAGTACATGCCAGGGTGTAGAACAGGTGCACAGCAATACTGTGTACATGAGTGCAGTAGTATCCAGGGGAAGGGGCATTACCTAGTGACACAGAACATGCATCACACACATGTATACTGTTGCTAGCATGGCTTGACTATAGCTGAACTGCATGCTGTTCTGTACTATATGTTCTGCATGTTGGCAGATGGTTAATAGGAGGACTGTGTGTACGATCATTGTGCAACCTCACCTGTGTGTGTGTGTGTGTGTGTGTGTGTGTGTGTGTGTGTGTGTGTGTGTGTGTGTGTGTGCGTGTGTGCGTGTGTGCGTGTGTGTGTGTGTGTGTGTGCACATCCTGGTTGTTAGTTAGTTTGCCTGCAGGGTCACTCTGGTGAAGTGGTGGGAGGTAGATGCATGTATGATGCGTGTGTCCATGTATGTGTGTTTGTGTGTATGGCCATGTATGTACATGTGTGATTGCGGGGTGTTCATACGGCTGTACCCCCCTTTGGGACTGCGCAGTATATGGACATGGACTGCCACAGTACACACCAGGAATACCTGCCATGTGTGTAATCACAGGACAGTAGATAGTAGAATATGGTCTGTAGCATGAAACAGGCATCCAGAGGGAAGGTATACTCCAGGTACACACTTAATATCACAGTCAGCAGAGAGGTCAACTACAACCCATGAATGCAGCTCTACAGATGCATTGGGGAAGTAATAGTAAACACCAAGGAATGTATCTAAATATTACAAGTGTCACATGATGGGCTGACAGAGCAGCATATCTGGCATCTACTGAGCATTAAGTGACACACCAGTGGGAGGTATTATGGATAAAACTTAGTAGCCCACACATATAGGGGCCATGCACATCATTTTCGCCCATACAGAGGGTGCATACCGAATGACAGCAGTGAGACCATGTAAATCCACTGCACACAGGTCAGGCAGGTAAAGTAACAACAGGCCTTGTGTTGTTGCTGCTTGTGTGGGCATTTAGAGGACTATGATGTTAATGAGTGGTATCAGTGTATGTATGTTAACAAGTGTGATGCAGGATGGGGTAACACATGGACATATACATGGGACTGTCTGTAAAGCCATGGACAGGTGGGTATTACAGAGGTGTGTGTGTGTGTGTGTGTGTGTGTGTGTGTGTGTGTGTGTGTGTGTGTGTGTGTGTGTGTGTGTGCATGTGTGCGTGTGTGTGTACTGTTAGGCAATGCTGTACATGTTTTAAAGTGAGTTTATTGTTTTCCCCCACAGGTGGCGAGGTGGGTCAGGGTCCCTCCTGCATGCAATCTGATGTAGGTGTCTATACAGACACCAATGATGATGATGATAATAATGTTGAGGCACAGGTGGGGTTGTCAGGGGCTGACACTGTGCCAACATTTGACATCCCACTTTTAGCCACCCCACCCCTGCACACAGTTTCAGTGCCTATACACACCACATCACCAGTGGCCGTAGCAGAGGGACAGCTGGCGTTCAGTGGCAGTGCACAGGAAAGTGTGGTAATCATGCCTACTGTGTCCAGTCACAGCAGGCATAGCCGGATGTCTGGCAGGCTACCACATAGGCAGATGTCCCAAGGTGCTCATGGTAGGGCTGCTGGACATCATGCCCCTGGCAGAGGCGACATAGATGCTACCAGCAGAAGCATGTTTCAGGCTGTAATGGTGGTGCAGGCACATATTGAGCATTACACCAGACAGGGCCTTAGGCTGCATAGGGCTACTCTCACATCTGTAAGCGACAACATCCATGAACACTCTGGTGCCATCCGTGCTTCTACCGAGCAAGTGGATAGATGGCATGATGAGATGATGGCCCTCATCGGCTGTGGGATGTCCGTGCTTCAACATGTGATGGGGATGCGGTGACACCCACTTGGATGTGGGCTAGCAACACCAACAGCTGGCAGTCAATGTGGACATACTAGGACACGAAGGGGCTCCTGTAGTGGCAGTAGCAGCCCCAGCAGTGTGGGGGGTGTGTTGTCCACACCACAGCAGGCCACGTGCATGTGGTGCTGAACAGGCCCAGGAGGGACATGTTACCAGCGAACAAATGTTATCAGCAGATGAGAGTAGCACATTGACACCTGTACCTGGACGTGCCCATGGAACCCCTGGCAGGCACAGTCCACATGTCCATGGCTGGAGGCAGTGAACTGCACACCTTGCCAGGTATAGTCTGCAGCTGTCCATAAACACCTGTGTAGGGCAGCCACATGGCAGCACTGTGTGCATGCATACCCACACACTATGCAACCACACCTAGGGCAACCCTTTACCTACACACACCACATCACATCATCCAGCTCCCCAGAGTACACCTCTCACCCACATACATGGTATCAAATGTATGGCCCACCCTCAGCCTCTGGCAAACCATCACACCCTGTGCATATGATGATACAACAGTGTACCACAGTCCTGCAGTGTAACATGTTGAACATGTTGCAGGGAGTAGAGTGTGAGGTATATTTGGCAGATAGTGTAGCCGTCCAGCAATGATGCCTTATAGCTGTTAATAACACTGGTTGGTTGTGGTCTCTAAAATGTTATCCAATTGTGTTATAGGTGTACATGTGTCAGCACGAGGATGCCCTGTGCATACGATGATACCTGTGCCCCATACCTGTCATCCATACCATCGATGCAGGGACAGGATGATATGGTTCTGATGCACACAGTGATTGTACAAAAGTGTACCACAGTCCTACAGAGTAACATGTTGTAGGGAGTAGAGTGTGTGGTATATTTGGCAGGTAATGTAGCTGTCCAGCAATGATGCCTTATAGTTGTTAGTAACACTAGTTGGTTGTGGTCTCTAAAATGTTATCCATGTGTGTTGTAGGTGTACATGTGTCAGCATGAGGATGGTCTGCAGTCATATTGCACAACAGGGTATGTCACTGTGATGACACCATGGCTGTGACAAATCTGGGGTACAGTCAAACACATTTCACTAGTTTGTATACCGGTTATGACTTGTGCCACATGGACAGGTGGCCCGCTGAGGCATGTTTACCCTGCAACCTGATTTAGACCCATCCATATACACGCACACTGTTACTTGCCAACACCAGGACTAGACCCATATCTAGCTATGTCATGATACTGACGTGTGTGGCTTACATTGCACACACTGCACAGCATTTAGGGTGAGGTGTGTCCAGGTTACATGGTATATGCAGAACAACCCCCGCCATGTACAGTCTGCTAATGGGGGATGTAATGGATGTATTTGAATAATACATAGTTTGGCATACCATCACATACACATTTACAGACACATAACAGCCAGGCACACATCTGAGATATCATGGCCTATCGCTGCTAACTACCTTGACTGTATCTCCAATGTGTTACAGGTAGGTTGCACACATCACATGCATAACTGGCTTGGATTGTAGTAACAGCTACCTCTATGATTGATGGTGACAGTGGTAACCTTAACGTGGTATATGGCACATATACATGGTGTACCTTGGTGTAATAACAGTGTACACAGCACCCACATTCCCCACTGGATATTGTGCTCCCTGAAACCCATGATGACACTCTGCCATACCCACCATCACACATTGGCCATGACTGCGATACAACCCATAGTATACCCAAACATTAGTACTACATCTCATGCACATGCCACATGCATAGTAGGCATCAATCAAGTGTAGGTTGACTGTGCATAGCCCAGCTGCATACCTGCCATCTGCACATCTGTACAGGGACTGACAGTCATCAGCTTTGCAGGTAGCTATGCAGTAGCATGAGTGCATTGACAGACAAGTAAGGGGTATATACTGTGACACAGCTCACACACCAGGGATACAACAGGGAGCCGTCAGTGTCCAGTCATGCTCGAAGGTGTGCCTGTTGTCAGTACTACATTAAGCACTCTGCTCTTGCTTGGCTTAGCACTGTCAGCAGTAGTACTGCCATGATACACCACATGTCAGTGTGACAGCATGGGCCCTGGACTACTAAACATGTATGTCACACATTCACACAGATAACAGTGTTGTACAGGCCTCATATATGTCTGTGTCCCACACATTACACTCACACTCCTTGGTACTGTAATGACAGCACATAGGTGCATGTATTGTACATGGCATTACATACACTTACTGCAGGGTATCAGATTGGGTTGTGTATCCTGGTTACCAGGGCTAAGCTATGCTTAGCAAGTATCAACATTGCTCCAATATCACAGCTAAGCTGATGTGCACAATGGTAAGCACTACCTACACTGTGTAAGTGCCTGTACGTTTACCTATAGTTTAGCACCACTAAGCTTCAGGCAAACCCACACAAATGCACTTAAAGCTGCTCAAAACTGCCATAACCACTCTGTATCCAACAGTCCTTGTTCTGCCCAGCTACAAAATGAACAGCCCTTGCTGGTCTGGAACCCAGGATCCTTTATACTGAAGTCACAACACTTAACCACTACAAACTGTAGAAAAACAATAAAATGCAGGATAAAGCACTTCAAAACTCTGGAATCTTCAGCTATGTAGCCCTTTAACAGACAAGAGAACAAAAAAGAAGAAAATACAATGCCACACTGAGGAAATGAAGTAAAGCGCTTTTCGTCGGTGCAATGACTAAACTTCTTTAGACAACAAACAGCAGGCACAAAAAACAGTTAGGTTTATAACCACAGAAGGGAGCTCCCCCATCCACCCCCTAATTACACAATTAACCAATACAACACAAAAGCAAAAGCAATTAATTATATACTTGCAGCTTAAAAACCTAAGGTAAAATTCATTAAATTCCTTGCTGTTACTAAAGGCAACAAACACATTTAATGTCATTAATTAAGTTCTATAAGATTTAAAATAGGAACTAGTAAAAAGGTATAACATCCTATTTAACATAATACATACTTTAAAAATCAAAAATTAAACCTCAAAAGATGTTATTGTTATTGAATACTCTGCCCCTCAATGTTAAATATACTTAGAATTCAGAACTTACATTATTCAACCATTACTCTACTTTAAAACTTTGTTACCTTAAGGCATAGTGTGTCTATACCTAAGGGGTCCACCACGTTTGTCATACTAACATAAAGTCACTGGTAGCAAAATGACAGTGAATATATATATATATATATATATATATATATATATATATATATATATATATATATACATATATAAATATATTAATGTATATAACACCACTCAGAACACGTACATCTGATAGGTTACTCATAACAAAAACACTCATAAAGATATAAATTATAAATCAAAAATTATCTAATAAATTGAATGGAGCACCCATCATTAATATCAGGATGGTGGCAACATCTAAACCAATTTGCCACATCAATTCGCTTTTTTCTAATAGTAAAGATTTTGGCCCTCTCCTTCTGTCTCCTATTACTTGGTCTATTACTCTAAATTTGAAACTATGGATAGGCTTTGTTTTAATGTGGGCAGTTAGTGCATTTTTGACCTTGCTTTTCCTGATACAATAAATGTGCTCATACACATGCTCCCTCAGTCTACGATCTGTTTTTGCAATGTAAAATGTGGAGCATATGTTACACTGGGCAAGGTAAACCACATAGCTAGTGTTAGAATTGTATTTATTTACTAAAGTCTTGTAGTTTTTGTCCCTTATGTTAAATGAGTAACCTATACTCATGTGTTTACAAAAATTAAAATTACAAGATTCACATTTGCTCATCCCAGGATTCTTAATAACTTTATCTTGGTTCATTTCTAAGAAATATTTCAAATTCAAACCTCTCTTTAATGTAAAGGAAGGGGATGGACCTAACAAAGTGCGTAATTCTAAGTTATTACTAAACAGGCTCCAGTTTTTCTTTATAATTGAAATTATGTGGCCACATTCAGGACTGAATGTTAATATAAATGAAACTGGTGACCTATTAACCTTTTGGAATGTATTCATTCCTTTACATGGAGATGATGAACTTTGAAATAAAGGTGAATAAAATCCACTAGATCTTTTATGCAGCACTTCATCCATCATTTCAGTTACAAGCTCTCTTGGATAACCTCGAGTAAGGAACATATCAGCTATCTTCCTACATTCTACTTTAAATTCACTATCAGTTACCATCCTTGCCACTCGGGCTAATTGCCTTTAATTACTGATTTTTTTTTGGTGGAAAGGATGGGAACTGTTGAGGTATAAGTAAGTGTTTGAAAATGTATCTTTTCTATGGATCCTAGCACCAAACCCCTTTGAGAATGATCTTTAAACACTTTTATATCCAAGTAAGCTATACTTTCTCTGTTAAATGTGTATGTAAAACTTAAAAAGGTAGTGGTTTGATTCAAATAGTCCACAAACCTTTTCGCTACATCCACACTCCTCTTATACAGGATTAAAATGTCATCAAGAAATTGTGTATACAAGAAAAATTGGTTTGTTAACTGTGCCATTACTGTGTTTGCAAAACTGGCCCCACATGGGGACCCCATTGCCACCCCTATTTTTTTTTTTTAAAAATTGGTCCTCAAACAAAAAGTAATTGTTTGATAAGACAATGTCCAGTAATACACTCACTAACCTGATATCACTATCTGGGGCACCTTTCAAACCCAAGAAACGCAAAACATGATCTATCCCTTCTTCATGGGTTATGGACGTGTATAAATCCCTGACATCTATAGTTAGAAAGTTATAAACAGCATCTAACACTAATGAGTTTAATTTACTTAGACAGGCCCACGGATCTTTACAAATCTGTTCCTCATCCAATAAATATTTCTTCAGGATGTTATCCACTACCTCTGCCAAAGGGTATGTGAGAGGTAAGACCACTCAGTGTTTCCTAGGACAAGGTACTTGTACCTTGACCACCAACGATGAACATCTTGACCGGTTTGATGTGTCAAAATGGCTAAACACCATTCCAGTGTTGAACAATGCTACTAACAAAGTCCCTGGAGCAAATGAGAATCTGTCTGTTGAAGCATCAGTCTCAATTGCATCTAATTTGAAATTATTAGATGCAAAACTATTTAAAATCAAAAAAATTACAGTTATAAATTACTTATTTCAATGAATGTTTAAAAGAAAGAGTTGTTCCTAAGGGATTGAGATCCTGTCAATACCCTACAGGTCTCATCTCAGTCTCCCCCTTCCACAAAGAATTACTTGATTTATTCAATAGACATGGCTTTGAATTAATGCAACGTATCATTAAGCATTATGGTCTCGTGATAAACTGTTTGAACGATGAAATCAATGTTATACATACATGTATTTGTTTTTCAATTGAATTTTCCCGGTACAAATATGGCTACAAAAGATGTTTTGAAAGCATCAATAAGTATGTGGATAAACTAAGGCTCACAAAACTTTAAAAATTACAGCGAGACATTAAAACTTACTCTAGTGGTACAGCCTATCCTGCCCCCCGTCACTCCCAGAACTGGAATGGGTCAATGCAATGGAACATGTCATCAGTTCATCCAACAACAGCAGTTTCCTACCCTCAGAGTCTGAAATCAGTTCAACCAGGGAAGCAGCTAGACCAATTAGATGATTTTGGCAACCCCACTATGGAACCTGACCATGTGGACCAGGTTTTTCCTGCAGGAAGGCCTCAAGCAACAAGTGTTCACAGGAGACAAAAATCAGAAGTGGAGAAACGGCCAATAGCAACAACAAAAAATCAGCAACAGAAAGAAAAGGTAACCCTTTTGGGAGGTGGAAACATAGCACAAGGAGACTGAAGTGCAGCAGGTACTATTTATCTGAACTCCTTAACCAGTATTAACATTTACCCACTAATTAGTCCATTTGTGTGGTCTATGGATGTTCCATCACTGAGTTCCATTTCCTCTTGTTTTTGATGGTGCCGCAATTGTGCTTGATGCTGCAGGTTGTAACAGCAGTGACAGATTATATAACACTGAACCTTCCATTGACACCTTGGTCATTAGCAATGACCCTAAGCCCCTAAGTATGAATTGTTAAACTATAGGGACTCTGAGTTTATCATACATGTTCATAGTGACTCTAATGATGCTTTAAATGTCCCAAATGTATTAACTGCTTTTAACAATGTTGTTTCACCCCTGTTTGATGATCCGGTCAATGTGACAGCATCAGTAATCAGGGGGAAGGAGGTTTTAATAGAGGGTTTGAATAGTTGCTGTAATGTTTCTACATTGAATAGCTGTATTGAGGAGCTTCCTGGGCTCCCTTCAGTTTTTGATAAAGAGAAGTCAAACGGACTTGACATTGTAAGCATGAACAATGTAAGCAGTATGAACTTTATTTTTACACAGGTTAGTGCATACAAGAGTTCTATGACTGTTGTCCCATTAGATTTAGTATTTAGGTCAAATTGCTGTGCAGCTAATTTAGAGTGTGTAACTGGTAGTCACCCACTCTTCAGTAAGGAAGCATTATCTGTTAGTTTGTCCATCAGGGACGATTTAGAGAATGAACATTCAGGTTTGAGTGTCTTTGGTTCACTTGTATTGACACATGGTGATTTTAGTGAGGGTACGAATGACTTTAATGTTGCACCAACAGTGTTTGCTGAAGGCTTGGAAAATATGAACTTACCAGTAAAGAAGGGGAAGAGGGATTCAAATGGAACATCGAATAGTTTCTGTGTGGAGCCCCCTGGGCCTTATTTGATCGATAATAAAGAGGAGTTAGGACCATGTGATGTAGTGGACAGTATTCCAAGTACTTTTGTACCAGATAGTGTGGATCTAACAGTGGATGCCCTCTCTTCTCAACCTTTGCATCATAAAAGAGCAGACATTTTTGATCCTGTTAATTCACTAATGAGTAACCTGTCAGGAGATGAAAATTATGCTATAGAGTATATGACTTTGGAGGAATCCCCAACATTGATTATTCAAGACAAGAATATTGGTATAGACACCTCTCTAGAAGTCATTTTAGAAGAGAATGAGCAACCATTGCCCCCTTTACCTATCATTAAAAATCAAAGAGAAGATTTTTCCATCTATAGGTTTACCCCTTATGAGATTGAACCTTGTGTAGTGGAACTTTTAGCAAAGGGTCTTTCCTTTGTGCCTTCTAAACCTATGAATATTGTCCACACAATTCTAGATTTAAAACAATTCATCAGGAAATGGAACCTACCATTGTTGTTTAGGGGGCACAATCTGTGTCATCAGAATATTACATTCCTAGTACCTTAAATCCCATTAGCCACCCACTAATTTCTACATTTTAGAAAATTTGTGAAATGGACCTCAGGAGACTTCACGTAGAGAAACGTAATCAAGTGATGAATGTAGATAGGGAGATTTGGGCAACCTTTCTAGATTTTTGCCATTTACCTATAAGAACATTTAAACCCAATAAGGGGGGAGGACTGGTTGTAATGGAACTGGACTGGTACACTCAGAAAATGAGTCTTATGCTGAATACTGACACGTATATCAGAGTCAGTCTCAATGAATTCAACACAGCATATAGGAAAATTAGAGAGCACTTGAACAATCTATTTATTGAACAACTCATAGATTTACATTTGTTAAACTACTTATGCATGCCAGCTCCAAGGACACCAGTGTTGTCCGAATTACCGAAAATACATAAATCCCTGACGGATCCACCTATGAGACCTTTGGTTGATGACCACCATAGTATCACATACCCTTTGACAAAGGTAGTGGATGACATCCTGAAGAAATATTTATTGGATGAGGAACAGATTTGTAAAGATTCATGGGCCTCTGTAAATAAATTAAACTCATTAGTGTTAGATAGTGTTTATAACTTTCTAACTATAGACATCAGGGATTTATACACGTCCATAACCCATGAAGAAGGGATAGATCATGTTTTACGTTTCTTGGGTTTGAAAGGTGCCCCAGACAGTGATATCAGGTTAGTGAGTATATTACTGGACATTGTCTTATCAAACAATTGCTTTTTGTTCAAGGACCAATTATTTTTACTAAAAATAGGGGTGGCAATGGGGACCCCATGTGGGGCCAGTTTTGCAAACTCAGTAATGGCACTATGGGAAAGAAATTGTATTCTTTCACAAAATCAGTTAACCAACCAATTTTGTCTTGTATACACGATTTCTTGATGACATTTCAATCTTGTATAAGGGGAGTGTGGATGAAGCAAAAAGGTTTGTAGACTATTTGAATCAAACCACTACCTTTTTAAGTTTTACATACACATTTAACACAGAAACTAAAGCTTACTTGGATATAAAAGTGTTTAAAGATCATTCTCAAAGGGGTTTGGCTCTAGGATCCATAGGAAAAATACATTTTCAAATACTTACTTACACTTCAACAGTTCCCATCGTTTCCACCAAAAGAAATAAGTAATTAAAGGACAATTAGTCCGAGCGACAAGGATGGTAACTGATAGTGAATTTAAAGTAGAATGTAGGAAGATAGCTGATATGTTCCTTACTCGAGGTTATCCAAGAGAGCTTATAACTGAAATGATGGATGAAGTGCTGCATAAAAGATCTAGTGCATTTTATTCACCTTTACTTCAAAGTTCATCGTATCCATGTAAAGAAATGAATACGTTCCAAAAGGTTAATAGGACACAAGTTTCATTTATATTAACATTCACTCCTGAATGTGGCCACATAATTTCAATTATAAAGAAAAACTGGAGCCTGTTTAGTAATAATTAAGAATTATGCAGTTTCTTAGGTCCATCCCCTTCCTTTACATTCAAAAGAGGTTTGAATTTGAAAAATTTCTTAGAAATGGACCAACATAAGTTATTAAGAATCCTGGGATGAGCAAATACGAATCTTATAACTTTTGTAAACACATGAGTATAGGTTACTCATTTAACATAAGGGACAAAAACTACAAGACTTTAGCAGGTAAATACAATTGCAACACTGGCTATGTGATTTACCTTGCCCAGTGTAACTTATGCTCTGCATTTTACATTGGAAAAATGGATCGTAGACTGAGGGAGAGTGTGTATAAGCACCTTTATTATATCAGGAAAAGCAAGGTCGGAAATGCACTAGCTGCCCACATTAAAACAACGCCTAACCATAATTTCAACTTTAGAGTGATAGACCAAGTAATAGGAAATAGAAGGGGAGGCCCGAGAACTTTACTATTAGAAAAAAGAGAATTTATGTGACAAATTGTTTTAGATGCTTGCCACTATCCTGGTATTAATGATGGGTATTCCGTTCACTGCTTGTTGAAACTGAAAAGTCTTATTAGATAATTTATAATTTATATCTTTATGAGTGTTTTTGTTATGAGTAACCTATCAGATTTATGCATTCTGAGTTGTGTTATATACATTCATATATTTATTTATATATATATATATATATATATATATATATATATATATATATATATATATATCTTCACTGTCATTTTGCTACCAGTGACTTTATGTTAGCATGACAAACATGGTGGACCCCTTATGTATAGCACACTGTCCCTTAAGGTAACAAAGTTTTAAAGTAGAGTAATGGCTGAATAATATAAGTTCTGAGTTCTAAGTATATTTAACATTGAGGTACAGAGTATTCAATAACAATAACATCTTTTGAGGTTTAATTTTTGATTTTTAAAGTATGTATTATGCTAAATAGGATGTTATACCTTTTTACTAGTTCCTATTTTAAATCTTATAGAACTTAATTAATGACATTAAATGTGTTTGTTGCCTTTAGTAACAGCAAGGAATTTAATGAATTTTACCTTAGGTCTTTAAGCTGCAATTCATGTATATAATTAATTGCTTTTGCTTTTGTGTTGTATTGATTAATTGTGTAATTAGGGGGTGGAGGGGGGAGCTCTCTTGTGTGGTTACAAACCTAACTGTTTTTTGTGCCTGCTCTTTGTTGTCTGAAGAAGTTTAGTCATTGCACCAGACGAAAAGCTCTTTACTTCATTTCCTCAGTGTGGCATTGTATTTTCTTTTTTTTTTTTTTGTTCTCTTGTCTATTAAAGGACTGAAGAGCTGAAGATTCCAGAGTTTTGAAGTGCTTTATCCTGCATTTTTTTTGTTTTTCTACACTTAACCACTACGCCATGACCACTGTGGAGACAGCTGTTGTTTTACCAATATAGCTGTCAAAACACATATTGAGTAGTATTGCACATTTGCCTTTAGTTCCTAATTTGTGTAGTCCTTGTTATTAATAACTGTTGCATCACATATGTTGTTTTATCATAATGTGCACATAGCAGATACCTACGGCGAGATACATGTGGGAGGGTATACACAACCGTGACATTTACTCATGACAGTACTACGGTTGTATACATATCATAGGTGTATATATGTCTATATGTACATACACATGTATACTCATACATATGTCTGTATACACATCTGTATAGTGCTACAAATATATGGCCATGTGTACATCTCTTCATATGTACATATGTATACATATATATACATATATGTATATACACGTATGTGTATATATAGGTATAAGTATATGTACATATAGATATATGTGTATATAGCTATATATGTATGCACATCCTATGTGTACAGATATGCCTAGTTATGTTGGTATATATATATATATATATATATATATATATATATATATATATATATATATAGATATCTATAACTATATGTGCATACATATCTATTCTGATATACCTACTACTGTCAATATATCTGTAGATATCCATAAATATATGTGCATATGTATCACTATCTGTATATGTGTAGACATATATTGCTCTGTATATGTACATATATGGGTGTGTATATATACATATCTATGTGCATATACATACTCTTCTACATATGTCGATATGTATATGTTTAATCATATACATAGATATCTGGATAATGATATGTACATATATTTTCACCATATGTCCTGGACATGGAGTGTAGCCCTATCCCAGCCCCTATAGTCCCAACTTCGTAGTGCAAGGGGATGTCAGGTATGTATAGCAGGTACATTAGTAGACTATTGCTACTGTAATTAGGATTGTCTTCACAGACATGGTGTGTGTAGGAGGTCACATCTGCTTTTCACATGTGTGCTATTGGTTACTGACAGACATCCTAAGGACATCATAATTAAGTATTGCTGCTAGCACATAATGCCCCTGTGGACTGCAGCAGAGATATTGGTCAATATATGTGGACATTCTGACACACTCTGTACAGTCCAGAGGTATACACAGAACCCTTTAGTGCAAAACGTGTGTACCATGCCTAACAATATGGATGTTAACAGCCATGTAGATGGATATAACACATAACGACTGGTATACATTTGCCAACATAGGTTATGCATTCACACACCCCTGTATGGCCTGACACATAATAACCACTGGTACAGGGGTGCCATGGCCACATACTAACCACTAGATATTGACATACATCTGTACAGCATCCCACTGTTCTGTCTGATTTACATGATTGTTAAAGGAGGCCTGGCAGCAGTACATCTGGCAAGTATCTGCACATGACATCTCACTGGGTAAGTACACTAAGCTGCTAGGCATGTAACAATGCACTGTGCAGGCTACAGGTAGACTGGCTCAACACTGGCCTACATCTCCTATGGGGGAATGCACATGTACCTGCATATATAGCAGGCGCTACAGGCATGTCACAGCACAGGGAAGATACACCTGTGTGAAAGTGCATAACCACAACCATTGTGAACACAGCCACAGCCACATATGGTAAGCTAGCATAATATTACAGTATATGGACTATCTGTTCAACACCATCCTCGTATGTGCCACTTACAGACTAACACTATATATACTAGGCTGCTAAACAGTTTGGTCTGATGGCTGTATGTGGTATGGGACATATGTGTGTATTGACCTACAAACATATAAGTCAATACAATAACATACAGTGGAGCAGCATGTAACATCAAATAGGGCAAGACCTAGAACAATGATATCTACCACAGTCTGTACACAGGCTAAAGTACATATTAACAGTATACACACTGTCGACATTCAACATAAGTACACAGACTTCAGTACTGTACAAACAACCACAAAATGTCCAGGTTATGTCATCAAATATAACTCCTACTGTACATAACATGTGTAGCAGTCTGATATCTCACTGGCTTGTTATCAGACATGATGACACTAATTATGGTGTACAGCACATATGCACCTCTTAATGCACGACATATGTACAAAGGTTGACAGAGTTGTGGCTGGAAGCACATGCAAAGGGCCAACATTGACATGTTGCTGTGGTAACCTCATACATTTGTAAAAGGGTTTGTTGCAACATATGTCCTATGAGGGATATAAAGTCAGTAACTGTCACAGCTTTCATCATCTACACACTGCAATCCTGACACTACCTTCTGCAGTTCACAGATAGATGCCCTGTGGGTAACACATGAAACGAAAGGCACAACACATTGCCCAGTCTGCAGATCACCCTACAGATGGGGATTCCTCATAAACATAGAACAGACATGGCAGGTATTAAAACATGTAGGACAGCCATATCCACACACACACACACACACACACACACACACACACACACACACACACACACACACACACACACACACACACACACACACTGTTAAAACAACATTACTCCAAATGCAGTGTAGAAGCACTTACAGTCTGTAGTCAGGTCAGGCACATCCCCCTCCTGTGTGTTGACCTGTTTCCACAGTGTATGTTGTTAGAGGTAAATCCCCAATCCATCTGAGATGCTGTTTGCCAAACAACATTTCTAGTTCCTGCTCACAGTGAATGAAAAGTGCCAACACCAACATGATGTTCCTAGATATTGGAGTGTGTTTCCATGTAATTGGCTATGGAAATGTTACCACAGCTGATCCACATGCAATCAGCTAGGGGAGGGCTGCAATTTTTGCAGAGGCCATCAGCTGATCATGAGCATCACTTAAAATACACATGCTGCTGCCTAAGCAAAGCAGGTGTAGGTCTCCACATCCACCAGAGAGGGAGTGACAGAGGCAGACAGAGGCAAAGACAAGTCAGGGAGGGGTGGAAGAGTAGAACTTAAGCATGTTTGTGTCACACACCTACCAGCACAGGGTATCAAACCCCTGATGACTATGTAGTGTTATCACATTTTTATGCAGTTATTGGATGTGCCACATAGGTTACATGCTGTGCAGCACTCAGAATGTGTATGTGATGGTGAGTGACATCTGCAACAGGGATATAGTAGCTATATGGTAGGTGTAGTTCACATGCCTGTCTGCATGAACAGGTGCCAGCGTCAACGCAGCCACATTCTCACAGGGATGCACATACATTGACACAAATGGCAAGGCCAGGAATACAACCCATCATTAGTGAGATTGCCACAACACAGTACTGTGCAGATATCATATGCACCACAGGGGTCATACAGAGGTGAAATGGGCAAAGGATATGAGGAGGTGTCTGACATCAGACAGCATGCTTCAGTATGCCAGTGTAGATTGTAGTGAGTGTGGATGTGATCATATGCATCATACAACACACAATCAAACACACAGGGTGCCAGTACTGACATGCCTGGGTGCATTTCTGCATGGCTGTATGGTGGTCGACTGTGCCAGATGGCTATACAAGGCTAGGTGATTGGTATACCTTGGCATCAGGCCACATGACAATGGTCAGCATTGTGGCCCAGGGCTGTAGTTTCTGCATTTGCCCTCACAGGTGGGTATTGTATCCCCCATCCAGTCACCTGGGTGACTATTATGTTTGGCCAATGCTGTGCATTGCCTGCCATGTATGTGTTCCTTAGTCCATGACATGGACGGTGTCTGGGGTGTTCACACCTCCCATATGCATGTACAGTGACTGTGGAACTGTACCTGGGGGGCCTGGCCCATGTTGTGTACACAAATTATCATCCGATGAGCCAGTCTTGGCCACCTGCTGTGGAAACTGGTAATGGACAGCAGGTTTACCCTGCACCTACATTGATAGCATGCTAACAGCATTCCCTGATGTCAGTGGCATCTGTCCATACAGGGCATGTTATGTCCTTTGTGGGTCACATGTGATGGCACCACAGGTGTTGCAGGTGTCTAGTGGGGAACATGGGGAAGGTGCACTGTCTGCATGTATGTGCCTATTGGACAGAGTGCCATACCCTCTGTAGCCCACTGCAATCACTCCATAGTTACTATCTGTGGCCAATATGCAGTGTACTACCCACATATTGGCTGTTGCCTAGGCATGTGTGTATGAGACATGGGTTGAGAGTGTGCTCTGGCTAATACTCGCGTTGCTAACTGTGATTGCCTGGCCTTGATGTCACATGCATGGGTATGGATTTGCACCCCAGCCTGTCGGCTATTTAACATCCATTATCCCTGTACAGTGGACATTGTGATATATACTAGGGCCACCATCTAAGAAATTTACAAAACCCGCTGCACATTGGGCCCAGGTGTCACACACTCACACCCACCTCCACACAGGATATGAGTTACACACACACACACACACACACACACACACACACACACACACACACACACACACACACACCTGTCATGTCTGGGAGTAGAACCTCTACCTAGTTACTTTATTACACTACAGCACTGCGCAGTTATAGTAAGCACCACGGAGATTAATGAAACACTCTTTCCCCAAAGGTGTATATCACATTCGATGACATCAGCAGGATTGGCAAAGTAGGACATTTGAATTGTAGTGAGTGTGGCTAGGCTAAAATGCATTGCTCCCTACACAGACAGTGAGACGCACACAAAACATCCACAACTGACATGAGCAAGTATAGAACCCCTAACAGAGGTCTATATCACACTACAGCACTAGGCTGTTGTAAGACACACCATGGGGATTACTGGAGAACTTCTTCCCCAAAGGTGTATTTTACAATGAATGACATTAGCAGGATTGCCAAAGCAGGGCACATGAGGCTGTTATAGGACGCACCACAGGCATTACTGGAGAACTCCTTCCCCAAAGGTGTATTTCACAATGAATGACATCAGCAGGATTGCCAAAGTAGGGCATTTGAAATGTATTGAGTGTGACTAGCCTAAAATGCATTGCTCCCTGCACAGGCATTGAAACACACACAAAACATCCACAACTGACATGTGTGGGTATAGAACCCCTAACAGAAGTCTATATCATACTACAGGATGGAGCTGTTATAGGACGCATCACGGGGATTACTAGAGAACTTCTACCCCAAAAGGTGTATGTCACAATGAATGACAACAGCAGGATTGCCAAAGTAGGGCATTTGAAATGTACTGAGTGTGACTAGCCTAAAAAGCATTGCTCCCTACACAGACATTGCAACACACACAAAACATCCAGAACTGCCATGGGTGGGAATAAAACTAGACCAGAGTTCTGTATCACACTACAGCAGTACACAGTTACAGGATGCGCTATGGAAATGACTGGGCTACGTCCTTCCCAGAGGTATATTTCTAGGTGGATGACGTCAGCAGCCTTGCCAAAGTTGAGAATTTGAATTGCAGGGAGTATGACTACCCTAAAAAGCATTGCTCTCTACACAGACAGACATACACACACACTTGCCAAGTCTGGGATTAGAACAGCTATCTAACTAATTTATCACACTACAGCAGTACACAGTTACAGGATGTGCTTTAGAGATTACTGGGTTACAGCCTTCCTAGAGGTATATTTCTAGGTGGATGACATCAGCAGCCTTGCCAAGGTTGAGCATGTGAATTGTAGGGAGTGTGACTACCCTAAAAAGCATTGCTCTTTACACAGACAGACAACCACTTGCCAAGTCTGGGATTAGAATAGCTACCTAATTAGTTTATCACACTACAGCAGTACGCAGTTACAGGATGTGCTATGGAGATTTCTAGGCTACAACCTTCGTAGAGGTGTATTTCTAGGTGGATGACATCAGCATCCTTGCCAAAGTTGAACATTTGAATTGTAGGGAGTGTGACTACCCTAAAAAGCATTGCTCTCTACACAGACAGACTCACACAGTAGCCATGTATGGGATTTGAACTCCTACCTAACTATTGTATCACACTACAAAGTTATGGGATGTGCCATGGAGATTACTGGGCTGCAACTCTCTCAAAGGTGTATTTCACAGTGGATGACCTCAGTAGGCTTGTCAGAGTAGGGCTATGGGGAGGGCAGTGTGTGTGCATGGACCATAACCCATTCATCTAGAGGTTGACATGCCACATGCATGCACACACAGGGTCATATTTCACAGGTACATGTATACACCTGCTAGATGACTACTTCCTTGTACAGTCATGTTGCACAGCTGGCACATGCTCCACATAGTCTGTAATGCTGACAGATACTGGTGGCTAGTATCTGCAGTGAGTGACATCTGAACCATATGTGGTTGGGGCCCTTTGGCTGTGTGCTGGGTGGGACAAGCCTGGATGGCTCAATGTCACAGTCACCCTCTTCAACACATCTATGTATGTCTACCTTTGGCTTATTATAGTGTGTTGTCCTTACATATATGTCTGTATTCCTATCCACTTTGTGTGGAAGGCATGAGTGGTACATACTGATGAGTGTCTGCACTAACAACTGTGGCTGCCAGATATATCTGGTCTACTGCTGTTCGCAGACATGGCCTTCATGTGTTTAGATGTGTGAGCATGCCCAGTATGCCCATCTGTATTTAATGTGTGGATCGAGTCCAGGCAGTTTGTACTGCAGTGCTGACCTTTGTGTTGTACACCGACAGGTGGCATGCTGTTTCTGCAGGGTATCCATCAAGCATTTGGCATTGAGGGTTCCTACATTTCTGCATAGGATGAGGGGGCTCAGCTGACTATTTCTACATTTCCACACAGGATTGGGGGGCACACCTGACTGTTACTACATTTCTATGTTGGATGGGGGGGCACACCTGACTATTTCTAAATTTTTACACCGGATTGGGGGGCACACCTGACTGTTATTACTTTACTACATAGGGTGGGGGGCACACCTGTCTATTTCTACATTTCTACACAGGATTGGGGGCACACCTGACTGTTATTACATTACTACATAGGGGGGCCACACCTGTCTATTTCTTCATTTCTGCACAGAGTTGGGGGGCACACCTGACTGTTATTACATTACTACGTAGGGTGGGGGGCTCACCTGACTATGTCTGTATTTCTGCACAGGATGGGGGGCACACTTGACTGTTATTACATTACTACATAGGATGAGGGAGGCACACCTGTCTATTTCTACAATTCTACATTCCTACAGAGGATGGGGGGGCACACCTGACTGTTATTATATTACTACATAGGATGGGGGGGCACACCTGACACCTGTACTGTCTGACTTCTTACACTTCAGAGCTAACATCCCACTGCCTGATCTGCTGTAGTCTGTCTGTGTAGGCCTGGGGAGGAGGTTATCCATCATTCATGGGCCATAGCACTGGCTCTATTTGGGTTTGTCTACACCTGTCCTGCTGGCTGAAACTGTTGTTGGGTATGTGAACTTCCCTGACTGGCATGTGTGGGTCATATGGGCACACATGTCACTCAGCACATTTCCTGCAGTGGGTTTTGTCACCCTGTCTAGTACTGGCTACTATGGTGACTCCAGTATGTGTTACAGATGTCATGGTGCCACTATGGGTGTCTACTGTCTGCTGCCATAACATTCAGCCACCCAATTCCCTTGCATACTCACATCCATACCATAGATACAAGTAATGACACATTCTACTCCATTTGGCAATTGGTAGGTTAATTGACTTACCTTGAGGGTGTGCCAGACTTGCGGATGGTGCTGGAGGGCTGCCTATGTCAGATGCGCATAGTACACTCCTTATACATAGTTGAGCACAGGTAGTTTCATGTTTGGCATCAGTTTTACTGTATGTGCGAGTCAGAGAGAGGTGTCATTCCCTGAGTCCCTACTGTGTCAGTGTATGTGCTATGCATTGTCTCTTTGCCGCAGCCTCAGCATACTGGGCACACCTCCATCTGCCAACTGGGGCAGGCTCAGGTTGTTCCTCCTCCAAGTCACTCTGTGTCTGTGCAGGCCTTGGCATTGTTGGGAGGCTGTGTGGCCCTGCCCCATGCTGTTCCTGCTGCAGCTGTTTCCGCAGGATCATATTGTGTAGCATGGCACATACCATAACAATTTGGGTACATGTAACTGGTGAGTACTGCAAGGCTCCACCAGATGTGTCCAGACACCAGAACCATGACCTGAGCATCCCAAACACATGCTCTATTATAAGTCTGGTCTGTGCGTGTGCCTCATTATGGCTTTCTTGTTTGGGTGTGTGTGCATTTCTGATGTGTGTCATCAGCCACGGCTCCAGTGTGTAACCAGCATCCCCCACTAGGTGACCGTAGGGGATATCCCCACTGGCAAATCTCTGGTACAGCTGCGTCAGATGCCAGATGTGGGTATAATCGTAGCTTCCAGGGCAGCCAGCACACACATTCATTATAATGCCCTGGGCATCACATACAACCTGGCAGTTGATGGAGGGCATGCCCCTGCGGTTGATGTAGGCCCTACCCTGATCACCAGGTGGTGATTTGATGCATATGTGTGTGAAGTCTATAGCACCCACTCCCTCAGGGTATTCTACTATTTGGTGGAAAAAGAGGCATATTGCTGGCCAGCACCTCACGGGTGTTGAGGAAATATACCTGTTCACTGCAAGTTGCTGACATGGCATCCAGGAACTGGTGGAATACTCTAGATACTAATGCCTGTGAGATCCCCATGATATCCCCAGTTGAGCTTTGGTAGGTACCTATGGCTAGTATTCCTAGGCCTACACATACCTTGGCATCCACTGGGATGGGTTCCCCTTGGTCAGTTTGGTGTGTCAGGTGTGGCTGGCACAGCTCAACAATTTGCTGTAGGAGGTCTCTGTCCACCCTATAGTGCTCCACTATCTCCAGCTCATGTAGCCCCTGGTAGGTTACCCTGGGTCTATACCCTCACTGTGGGTTGATTGGCAGCATTCACATCCTCACCACCCTCAGCCTCTTGCACATGTTGTTCTATGTTGCCTGCTGCAGCCCTTCTCATTTTTTAGGTCTGTTTGTTAAAATTTCCCCGCTTGTATATACCGGTGGTGTAGAGTGTGGGAAATATCAGAGGGGAAGGTGTTTGCATAGTTTGTAGCAGTGTTCTGAGCTGGGTTGGTCTGCTGCCTGTGTAATTGGCTGATTCTGATACATTTCACCTGCCAGCTAAGCTAGTTCTCCTTGATTACCTTCCTACTGCTGTTTTCCCTTCCCACTGCTTTCCTGTTTCAGCCCAGGTGTGTGCCGTGCAAACACAGTGCTCAAATTTGCACAGTGCTGCTATTTCCTGGTTTAACTTCATTTTCCTTCCTGTAAAACCCACAGCGTGCACACCCACTTAGGCTTTGTAAAGAGTGCTAAGCAGGTTTAGACACACCCCCTAGCTTAGCTGTGCTAAGCTAGGAGCAAACCGGAGCCACACGGCTCCAATCTGCTTACAGTATGCCTGACATTCCCCCCCTCCCCCATGATGTCACCTACCTCCTAGGCTTGCACCCAGCTATTCCTACTCTTACACTGTTGGGACCTGGCTCTCATGTTGGGGAAAATTGGGATTCAATATCCTTCCCCTCATTTGCATGGGATTGCCTGCTAATGTATAGTTACATGTCTCACACAGAGCCTCCCCACTTAGCAACCACTACTCACTGGTCATGTTGTCTTCTGCCTGCCATTGACTTGCATGGCAGAATACTGATTTTAGTTAGAATGCTTATTTTAGGTTCATTTTGTTATTTTCCCCCAAATCCCATTTGCGTACTGCTGCCCTAAGCTTAAACAGCCGAGATTGGCAAAAAAAATAAATAAAAGTTGCTTTCTGAATTCATTTTACTGTTTGCAATGCCAATGGCCTTATACTTAGCCATTGGCATGCTTACTACATGATATGCAGCCTTTATTTGAAGCAATCTCAACTTCATTTTGGATTTTGCTGAAATGTACTCGGTTACTAACCGAGTACATTTCTGCAGACAGCACTAGTCCTGCATGGATGGTTGCAAACTTCCTGGATTGCAAAATCACCTCATTTGCATAGATTTCTCCTGAAAATGGGGTAATTTGCATACAAGGGCTTAGTCCGTGCAGGAATAGTGCAGGAGGCGGTTCCTGGATTGCAAGGCAGACATATTGCCTGTTTGAGCTCCTGCAAGCCATAGAGAATTCGGGGGCCTTACTGTGTTTTGAAGGTTCAGATGTATGACTGGGAGTATACTGTCTACTAAGTTTCTGTAAGTATAATTCTGCTGTCTGGACTTGGATGTCTTTCACACTTAAATACAACACATACACAAATGCATCTATATGCAATGATCTTGTCTGGTCACATACATACAAACATGGTTAACACATCAGATTGTCATGTGCATTTATGACTGATTCATGGGGGTGTCTGAGAAACGCTTCTTCTGTGGCAAAGATGAAAAATCACTGCTGTGAATGAAAATGTTTGGTCCTTTATGCATAGGTTTGTATCCCACCCTGTAAAAATTAATTTTATCAGTGTATAAAGAAATAACAAAAATGTGTCAGATTATGAAGTTTATGCCCCCACTGCAAGTCTGCAAAGTTAAATTACCTAACAGTTATAGCAGCAGACACCCTCAAACTAATGTGAAGTGTCAGATTCACCTTCCCATTTTAAAATAAATTGCTTTCTTCCCTGCTTGGCACTGTTTCTCTCAGCTTAACATTGAGCAGACATGGCTGACATAGTTGTTTGTGTTTGAGCACTACCAGTAAATGTGATAACAGGAATTGGGGGGGGGGGCATTATTTGCCATTACTTTGCTTTTGGGATTAGACATGTCTGGAATTAGAGGGGAATATGGCCAGTTTAAGGCACAGAGGTGAGATGTTCAGGAGTCCAGAATATTTATTGGACTCCTGGTAAAGTACCACAGCCAAAGGCTTCTGCAGGGGACTACTCTGGCTCCCAGTACAAGTCTGAGGCTTGGAATAATCTGTCCAAGGCTGTATCCAATGTGACTGGCATCCCATGCTCTGCAGTATAGTGTAGGGATCACTTCAATGACCTAAAAAGTCCCAATAGGGATACAGTCAACCCTCATAGGTTTCTGATAATAGTTGTACAAGTGTGTTTATGCAGAACCATCTATGATCACTTGGAATCACATATGTTGTGTCAGAGACATGGGATTACTGGTGGTATTATTCTGATATTGTCCATTATTGTGCATGCTTCTTTTACTGATGTCTACAGGCCTGTGACTATGTCCCACTTGTTGGAGATCTCTGCTAACATTACACTCATATTCATTCAAATCAGTTTGCATAGCTTCACAATATGCACCCAACACCAACTGTGTATCACATCCCTGACAGATGTCCTCTCCATTGTTCATGTCAGGATGCTTATCTCACATAGACATCTTCCCCATTGCTATGCCACCTTGTCTGACAGTCACATAATATACATTTTCACTGCAAAGTCCATACTGTACCATGTTGATATGTGATTAGTGTTTCTGTTGCAACTGTCTTGTATTTACATGCCCTCATCTGCTGTAGATTATGATGTTTCAATTGTCCTCTTTCCCTGTGTTCATTCCTACAATTCATCTATGTGTTCCTATGTAATTCACACACTTCCCCTGACTGTTTATATTAAATGGCAGTCTATGTAACCTTACAGAATATTTACACAACTTTTGTACAGAATGCCTGGAATTAAATTTCACAATGCTCTGTACTGTATACACTGTCCTGTACTGTGTTTGTACCATACATATTAGTGCATAATAAACCCTGGTAATCATTGTGGCATTCTGTACAACCTCCCTAACCTAGATTGCTCTACTGTAAACAAGTTTGCTATTCGTGTTGTCTTACATGCTTTCCTGGCCAGCAACAACCATGAAACTATGCTTGTTTACTTTTAAATGTGGTGCGTGGCATGAATATGTTATCACCACTGCTGCTCACCATGCAAACATGTAAACTCTGTGTAGGTTTCACACTAAACCTACATGGAGTTTATTGAATTCCACAGATTATTTTTCTAAGAGTGTAGAAGAGGACAGGAAAGGATATATTATATGGAAATACAGGATAATTAGATGTAAGGTTGATTGTCAGAGTTTAAGTGAAAGAAGAGGCATGTAAGGGGGCATGTAAGAGGGAGACATAACTTTAGAACATTTGAAAGATAATGTTACACAGTTCTATTTCATGAAAAAAGATTATTAGTGCATCACATTCTAATGCCATCTCTGGGGTTAATTATGAATGTGTCATGTGATTAAGATTTTTAATAACAACTGGTAGGGTGTCCTGCTGATTGGTGAAAGACAACTGGCAGTTCATTGAATGGCTGAGTTATTGTGTCTACATATAAGTCACCAATAGAAAAATTGGCGAACTAAACTGCATGAAGAAGAACAAGATGAGAAACTAAAAGGGATGATGAGAAAGGAGGAGAAGGCTGCAAGGGAAGAGGGGAAGGAGTTATTGCCTGGTTGACAGTATCAAAGGAAAAAAAGTTTAAAAAATCTATTATATAACATGTAACCACAACAGGATTTCAGGAATTAGCACAAGTACAGGACAGCTGTGGTTCACTGGCCCCCATACATGGAAGAAGAGCAAGTGATGCTTGAGGCATCCATGCATTGGCATCAGTATTGGTCACCCAATAAGATAGTACAGGGGCTATTACTATGGGTTTATATCAGAACATTGAAGGCTGATAAGTCTGAAGCTCAAAACTTCGTACTTCAAACCTCGAAGAGCAAAAACATTGAACCGTAGAACGGAGATCGCCATACAGTGCGGGAAGGGAAGATTTCCATTTACTGCACTCCAGTGCGATCTTGTAGTTGGCATATTTAAGTAGTGAGGGATGTGGGAGGTGCAGGGGGCTTGCCCCTCTGCATATTGCATTTTTTTTTTGCCGGGGTATTTAGTATTTTTTTTTGTAGATTTGATTTTGTCAGCTTTCAAGGTTTGCAGTTTGAAGTTGTGAGCTTCGGACTTTTTTAGCTTTTGATTATTTGATATAGACTCTAATACTATATATCACCAGTGGCGGCTTGTGATATTGGACTGCAGGACTACAGCCCTTCCAGCTGTTAACCAAAATAAAAAAAAAATCCTGGAACTCACCCCAGCTGTAACCAAAATAAAAAAAAAATCCCGGAACTCATGCATGCGTGCTTGGAAACTTGAATCTGGACTGCTGTTTAACCAGTCCAGATTCTGAAAGAAGGCAGCAGTCTATAGATGCCCCAGAAGTCTATGTTGTTCCAACCGCATAGACTGGAAGGGGATCAGAGTGCAAAATCTGCAGTCTGTACATGCTCAGAACGAGCTGAGGCAGTGCATGCATGTGTGGCATTCAATATGAACTCAGAGGAGAGCATACTTTTGCATGGGAACTGTCCAGCACAGAGTTTTAAATGTCGGCATTTACATTTATTCTGTGGAATTTTGAATGGTGGGAACTGGCTTATTATTCCAGCACCAGGAAATAGGAGCTGCTGTGGACAGGACTTGAAAAGAGGAATTTACATTTATTCTGTGGACTTTTGAATGGAGGGAACTGGCTTATTATTCCAGTGCCAAGAAACAGGAGCTGCTGCTGAAGACAGGACTCTGCATCCGAATATACTCAGCTACTGGTGTGTGTGTGTGTGTGTGTGTGTGTGTGTGTGTGTGTGTGTGTGTGTGTGTGTGTGTGTGTGTGTGTGTGTGTGTGCGTGTGTGTGTCTGTGTCTGTGTGTGTAAGGGAAGTAATAACAACTTCCTGATCAAGTATCTTCCTACTGGTCTATTCCAAAGATCAGACTACTGTGCTACTAGACTTACCGGCTGTGAGGTAAACTGATTAGCTGTGACATGGCAAAACATCTAATATTGATAAAGAGAAACTGGAGGCATTATACTCCACACAGTTTCAATGGAAGCTGCAAACAATGGGAAATGGAGCAGAGTACCCTGCATAGAGTACATATCACAGCAGAACAGAAGACTGCAATGCTTCAATAAAAATAAAATGGACAAGATTAGCACTTTCATTTCTTCACCTTAAACCGAACTTCTTTACACAATTTTAACTCTGTATATTTTGTTTTAATAAAGCATTGTGATGTTATATTCTGCTCATTTTGTTTTAAATGACAGTGGCTATTTTCTTTATGAATATGGTTGACTATCTAATTTCATGTTTACAGGAAATAGTAAACGTAATATATCGTATCCTTAGGTCTTCACATGGTACTCCTGAAAATGGTCTTCAGCAGTCAGATATCTTTTTTTGTTTTTAGTTGTATTTTTATGCTGTTCTGTGTCAGTTCTACCTTTCAGTGAAGCTCTAATCTAGAGACAGAACTTTGTGTTGAAAAATGATGCACCATGGAGCTGAGTAACATTATAGAAGAGTGGACTAATGGGTGAACTGTATTTTGATACTTCAACTTCTGATCAGCCATAATTCCATACAAGAGTGCAGAGGTGTGATTCAACAAAAACAAATATTTAGGACTGGAAGGTCACAAAGAGCACTACTCAGTGAAGCAACAGCACCATGTGCAGTGTCTGTAAACAACACCATGTGCAATGTCTGTAAACAATGCCATGTGCAGTGTCTGTAAACAACACCATGTGTAGTGTCTGGAAACAACACCATGTGCCCTGTCTGTAAACAGCACCAGGATTTATTAATGATTGATTTTTACAAGTCTTATCAAATTAATGAATTAGTGAATAAGTGTGCAGCACAGGGGCCCTCATAAGAGGGGGGGGGGATCAGGGCAAATGTCTCAATCCACCCCCCACCCCCCCCCCACTTGATCGAGAACTCTGGCACTATCAATTTGTTCTTTGTATCTGTACATGTGGAAAAGAAATTATATTAAAATAATGCAAAACCTAATTGTGCAGATTAAAGTATGATGTGACTGTCTATTGCACTCTATGTTTTCTTTATGGCAGTTTCATTTAGACAGTCATCTCAAGCTACAGTTAATCTGCTTCTGGAGAAAGCTTTGCAAAAATAAAGCACTCATGTTGACTCTGTGCAGTTTGGCACACATGTTCTCCTCCTTTGGTGTAGAGGGATGAGGACCTGACTGAACCCCTGCTGATTAATGGCCCAGGTGCTGAAAGAAATGGGACAAGGAGGGTACCTAACCAAAGGGTGGGAATGGGGGAGTGAATTCCGTTATACCCCTTAGGTGAGTCTAGTGAAAGCTCTAAGCATTGCACCTATGGAATTTGGATCTACTGAGAATGCATTGCCAAATAGTGCTGTGCACAGAGCTATGCAATGATATGCTCATTAAGATGAGGGTCTTGGTGAGCATGCTGCAGGGGCCTGGTTGTCTTCCTGAGGATGAATAAATGACTAGTTGGACTTAGGTAGTGGGAACATTAGGTTTGTTGAGCAGGTAAGGAAGGGATGAAAAAAAGATATTTTACTTAAAAAATTCAGAAAACAATCACATTATTAGCCATGGTGGGAACTAACTCTAATCCCAAAAGAAGTTTCATTACTGTTCCAAACAGTACATCTTAAACATCTGAAATCTCTCTAAAAGATTCCCAATAACTTTATACAAAACTCAAGTGTGATAGTCTGACTACCTTATACTATTAACATTACATTGCAAAGCTCTTGTCTTCCACTTTTAAAGCCAAATATAATTCCCATTATATTATACTAAAAATTCACTTAAATATAACTCAATATGAAATATTTGCTGTACAACGACACTGAGAATAAAAAAAAAATAAAATCTAAAAAGACGTTATATCAATATCTAATTTAAAATAAAATAAGAAGAAGCAATATCTAATTTAAAATAAAATAGCCAGAAGAAACAAGTTGCATTAAATTGAACATAACATTTCCAATAGCCTAAACATTTTATTTTGTCTGGCAGTTGGTACACTGGATTAAGGAGCTGATAACAAAAGGTTTCCTCTTGTCCAGGGTTTTATTCTATCGGCTTCCATTGCCTTTGTGTGTGTAACTTTGAGCAAGTCACTTAACCAGACACCGCTCCCAGACTGAGTCTGAAAATGTTCTATTGAGATCAGTGCTCTACCCTAGAAACCAAACACAAATAATAGAAATGTGCAAAACTGTATTAATCCTCTGCTGAGTCTAAATGTCAGGTTGTAGATAAACTACAGTAAGACATGCCTCATACTTAATATTAGTTTTCTTTTTTCCTGCTTTTCCCTTCACTGTCTCTTTTGGGTCAATCCAGTTGTATCCTCTAGTCTTAGAAGTCCTGATGAAGTCTAGTAATAATAATCCATTGCATCATAATCTTCTCTGTTCCATGACTTATACTTCCTTGTCCTCGATGACTGATTATTTCTATACTATTTTTCATTATTTTCTTTGTACCATATTTCTAAACTCATGTTTGATTTTAGAAACCTTCTCTTGCCTTCATATTCTTTTGGTTTAGCACCTTCAGATTGAAATGTCAAACTGCACTATAGCCATATGAAAAAGACCTTTCACAAAGCTAGCCCAGAATCCTGAAACAGTCTTCTAAATGACCGTACAGCCCTGCAGGATCTCTCAACATTTAAAAAAGCTTGAATTATTTCTTTTCCAAGGAGTTTAAATGCAAATGCTTTAAAGATGTTGGCTAATTGACTGTGCTATGAGGAAAAATCACTATGAATAGAAATATGGTTATTTCTATTTCCTGACATCACTGCTTATTGCTGACTTGTTGTATACTGTTACTTACAAAATCTTTATATCTATCTAATGGTATCTGTCTATGCAAATATGTTCACACTATTTGTAGTTTGAAGCTGCCTTTCTTTCTTTACTGCTATCTTTGCAGTGATGTACATACCCTTAGTTTTCTCCTCAGACTGAACACCCCAAGGTAGGTAACTGTTTATTACAGTTTTATATCTGTATTATTACATTCTTTGCCAAGCCCTGACTGAGGCCCAAATATCCCAAGCTCAATTACTGATTTGAATGCATGATGCATCTGGCAGGAGAAGATAGGAGTAAATGGCTGTTACTGGCTTGTCCATCCTTGAGGAAGGGAGGCAGATCTGGTTTTCCACTTTGATAATACCTAGAGGAAGGACTACGTGTCATTCACCTCAAACATGGGTCTGCTGAGTCCATGTTGTTTCTGTGCATGTGCCCTAGCTGGGGAACTCAGCATGCATGATCACACTCCCACAGAAGGGCAGCACTGATGGAGTTCACAGGAGCTGCCAAAGCAAGGGTGGAAATGCTTCAGCGTGGAGGATTTTGTACTCTGCTGGATTCATAAGTTGGCCCATTTTCTATCATCTGACTCACCATAAGGGAATTAAGCACAATACACAGGAACACATGGATTGTAGGACTCTTGTTTAGCCCTGAGATGCTTGTCTCTTACCACTAATGGAATAAACAGGCCAAATGGGGAAAGAGAGTGGAGCCATCAGACAAAATATTCATTCCTCCAAAAGAATTACTCATATAGCATTACCATTCTCAGACAAAACAATCATTCCTCCAAAGAATTACTCATATAGCATTACCATTCTCAGACAAAACAATCATTCCTCCAAAGAATTATTCATACAGCATTACCATTCTCAGACCAAACAATCATTCCTCCAAAGAATTACTCACATAGTATTACCATTCTAAAAGACAATAGGCAAGTAACAATATTCTATCACTTTCTTCAAATTACTAATCAAGTCACTCCAGCAGTTATTCCAGCAGTGGACCAAGATGAATGAACACCTTAAACTGATCATTCATATTTTGCTATAATATTTTAACCTAATAGCTATGTAGTTCTTCAATATGTTGTTGAAATGTAAATGATAATAATGCTTCCAGTCTTAAAAACAGTGCAGGTGTAATTAATACACTTATTCATATATATTTTGACCCCATCCAATTCATTTGTCCTCTGTATGTATTTTTATCAATTAACAGATTTGGCACAATATTATTCTTACAACCTCTGTGTATTGTCAATGTATGATTAAGTACTCCTGCATGAAGGATAGGGACAAACTCATCATAACTAATTAAACATTAAAGCTAGGGTTGAGTCTCTCCATTAAATCTTCATTGACTATAGTTGACCAAACTATATTCATTTCTGTCAATGATTAAAACTGCATATAACCGTTTTCTGAATCATATAGTAAAGTATCTTATACATTATACCCTTCAGACAGTAATGCTCATATATGTCATCCTTTTCACTCCACTGATAAAAAACAGTGAAGTTATCATTTTGATCAAAATGTAGGCCATCTCCTTATCATAAAGACTGGCTAGTGTGCCAGAGCAGCAATAGTAAAATAATAAACAATATAATCCCATGCAGTCTTCTACATTTTAAACATACAAAGACATATTATAAAAAATATTCTAATACTGAAACAGGCTAGTGAATCTTATCTACGCATGTATATAGTCAAGTACTCCTTAACAAAAGCAAATACCAATTAGCTAGGGTTCAGTTACTGAGGTCACTCTATATACATTCATGAGATCATATATTGCAACCTTTTGCACAAGTACTTTCAGCTCAGGTTTTTCAAATAATTATCAGATAGCCCATTTTAACATCATTACCCTTATTTAATGATTGTCTTCACACACATATTGTATCATATATTGCATACTAATGGCTTATAACAACTCTAAGTGATTGGATCTATAGTTTCATTTACTATTCTCATTAATTATAACAACACTATTGTTTTCTTAATGTCTTTATGATTCAATGCCCACCCCTCATATTTTGTAAGACTACTTTTTTGATAATTTATTAGCTACCATTGAAGAAAAAAAAATAAATTCTAGTTAAGGAAGAAAGCTCCCATAATAAATGCTTATTTTTTTCAGTGTCCCTTGAAATATTAAACATCTGAACCATTTTAAGAGCCCTCTAATAAAGAATAAACAGTTTAGTTATGTTCAGTCATTATTTTATTTGCATTAGAAAACAATAAAGCATTGCAGATAAAAAAAATGTAGGAACCTCAGCACCACCATTTGAGTTTAAGATACCCATCTGTAGAAATTAAAAGTAATATAATATCAAATTATTTATATTTACAAACTTGGTCTGTATGTTCCCCCAATATATTTGGCCTTGTCCAGATTTCCTGCACTAAGAGGTTGAGAGATATGCACAAATAAATTGCTTTATAGAATTAGGTATATCCAAACCTCTCAACTGTACCCGACTTTGGCTCAAAATGTTGCTCTCCCCCTAATGATCCCTCCGCAAAATAGCAATTTTGGAAGAAAATGTGGAGGGTTCACAATTGATAAATAATTGTAATGATCAGGGTTATAGATTACTTTTATTTCAGAAATGCATGTAGATTCTCTTATTTTGTCAGCTGCTCAAGTTAACAGTACTAATATTAAAAAAGTGTCCATTCTTTGACAGGTTCCCAGCTGTATTGTGTGGCTGTTTTATATTTTTGTATCACATTTGTGGTCCATTTTTTCATAAAATTGTGTTTTGTTTTTTGGCAAATTAGTGGCAAATCATTAAAGATTGAAGTTAGAAAATAATGGCAGACATTTGAGTTTCAGATGTCATACCCTTCAGAAAAATCATGCTAATGCAAGACCTACTATTCTATTATCTTTCTAAGTTTATAAGAGCAATATTTAAAAACTGTCCTTATTTTTGGGCCTTTGTCCCACTTCTATTTATGGCTTTGTCCAGATTTCTTGCTCTATGGTTGAGAGGTATGACAAATGTGACAGAGCCATCACTGTTAGCCAGAGACATTTCAAATTGTGACATACTAGTTGCACCCCACTCCCCTATGTAGTGACTCTGGATGTGTCCAAGCAAATCAAGGAACAGTTATGCAGTGTAAGTGTACAGAATATCCCCCCATCGAAGGTAGACACAAGTACTGCAGTGCCTTTTTATCTGTCCTTGATTTTGCAGAAATTTCTGTTTTTCTGTCATATTTTTATACTGTTGACGTATGCTTCTTATTATTCAGAAAATGCATGTTTAAGTAACAATGCTTTAATGACCATCAGGTAAACTTGTCTGAGATTGTAAGAAGCAAGTAAGCTTTAATAAACATACTGTTAAAGAGTTACAAACATTGAAAGACTTTTTGTTGCTGCCATGCAGAGAATATTTACATAACTAGATAACATATAAGCCTTAGGTACTGAAATGCATATGACAGTATTTGTAATAAAGGACAGGACTGCAGTATTTTCAGAAGCTCATTACATTTGTTGTAGACTTGCAGTAATCTTTGCAGGCTTTACCCGTAAACTAAACAGAATACCAATCTATCATGTGTGGTCCATAACCTGTACAGTCATCCTTTAAGCAATTTATCTTGGGCTTGTTTCTTGTTTGCTGTTCATTTTTTACTTTGATAACGTTTTCCCCATGAAACAAGTAGATAGTTGCTGTCAGGCAGCAGGTCTTTTTTGGATAAGAAACATTTTTACAAGTGGGGGTATCACAGAGATTGTTACTTTCAGCAAGTTACTATGTACTTTTATAAAGCTGATTATAAATTATAATTAGAACTGCAGTGCAAGGAGAAGTGGTTTGAGTTGAGTGTTGCTTGTTTTTTTATACTTGATTTTGACTGGCATTCCAGAAATGTCTTTAAAAAGTAATTTATTTTTTCATGCCTCACAATCTCTTTGTTTCCATCTAGTTATTAAGTATGCTGCATGTAGCCAATGCAGTGAAATATTTTTTTTCTTCTACACTTCATTTTGTCTTGATTGGACTCTCATAATGATAGTTTGGCACCCAGGGCAGCATATTTAATTAAAGTCCCATTTTTTGTGGTTTTGAGCATAGCTCCGTCCCTTTCTAGTTGGTCAAACCCCTTCCCGTTGACCCCACTCATTCAACTGTCTCCTGAAGCCCCCCCCCCCTTTGATTTGAAGTCACCAGTTGCCACTGTATATCACTCGTTTTTAGTTTTCTAATATGTGGGGTCTGGTTCCCTCACCCTCAAGTTTTCTCCTGCAGAGCTGTCAGACATGTAGCTCAAGAATTTTGAACAAAACCAAACTTAATGAAGGTTCAACAGCATAAAAGCATGGCCAGATTTTAAATATTGCTCATATAAAAGTAGAAAGTTGATAGAATAGCAGCATTTCATTTGCATACATTTTCTAAAGGATATGCAGTCTGAAACACAAACATCTATCATTCAAAGCTCTAGGTGGCTCAGTTGCCATCATTTCCACTCCCACATCTGGTATCCCTCAAATCTTCCTTGAAGTAAAGAATAAATAGGATATTCTGTTAATATCCGTAGCAAAAAGCTCACTACAAATGGAATTATTCCACACATGAAGTAAAGCAAGCGATTCAGTCCTGATGGTACATGCAACAAGCTGAGTTCATTTCCAGGCCATCGTGCATAAATATCACTATAGCAATGAATGCCATTACTGCACTTCCATCTTTTGGCTGGGGTGGTTGACCCCTTTGCCACACTCTATCAATTCCCCTGCAGTCTCCTTTAATGTTGTGACTTCAGTCCACAATGATGAGGACCATACAGAATACTTCAGGGAAAAATCTGGACATTTGGCAATTCTGTGGACAGTTATATATGTAGGTGATGAGTGTCTATGCTACCATCCTACATATATGAGTGCACATGGAGATATCAGCGCACACCCTTCTTCTATGTGGGAGATGGAATTTGCCACCACTTGCAGACTTGATGGCTCTGGTTCATGTATCACTTCTGTCCAGAGGTGATGAGTGTTGTGAGAGTTGGAAAACCCTGCCGTGGATGCTTGTCAGCTGCAAGAGATGTGCCTTAATACAGCTAGGCACCACTTCTTGAGTTATCCCCCCTATCAGGAAACTGTCCATTGAGGGATTTGGCCTCTGTTATATGGATAATTTGGGCATAACTGCTTGGACTCTGACTCCATGGTGAAATGCTTATCTGGGAGATGTAGTGAAACCTACCTGGTAAAGTAGGTATAAAATAATGAAATAGCCGTTCAGATTAAACTACAATTAAATAAGTAACATGATTCTAGTGTCTTGGCATAAAAACAGAGAACACACACACACACACACACACACACACACGCACACATATATAAATACATATATATATATATATATATGTGTGTGTGTGTGTGTGTGTGTGTGTGTGTGTGTGTATATACATATATATATATATATATATAGAGAGAGAGAGAGAGAGAGAGAGCTATACAGCTTTTCCTCTATGTCCTCTCACCACATTTTTCCCCCAGCCACCATCATCTTCAGGCCCCCTGACAGTACATGTGTTCTAATACAACATGAAACAGAACATGTAAACCCACTCTATTCACTAAGGCCTAATAAAAAACATGTATTAAATTTTCAACTGGTATGCCAATGCAGGACTTCCTCATTTCCTTCTTCATTTTATCTCCATTTTTTTATTCTTCTAAGCTACAAGTACATGCCCATAGACCCTCAAATTATTGACCTTCCTTAGTTCATCTGTCCAACTAATCTGACCTTTCCAGCCTTTAGCTATAACACTCCTTACCCATCCTCCCAGGTAAAGTAATTGCACTCATCTTCCTATTCATTGAGGCCAAAGAGTAAAGACTTCAAACATTCTGCAAGATGCTTTCTGTACATTCATTCACATTCCTCTGTACATCAGTTCTGTGTGTGCTTGATTGCCTTTCACTTCCAAAACATGTGTAGATTTCCTTCTTGCCATATTTTCAATATTTTCCTACCCTCAAAATTCCAATATCTGTGCAACTGCTGGGGTGATCTGAACCATCTATGCAACCATATTATATATTGGTCCCATGTTATAACTACAGCTTTGGTCCCATATTATAAATACAGATTTTACTTTTTCATATCTCCTCAACACCTCACTAAATTTTTCTCAGATATCTCTACACCTTCCACTGTCTCCTAAATTTCCCTTAATTTTGTCATTGCTTGCCCATATTTATTCTCCACTAACCTTGCATAAATTTTACACGTTAATCTTCTAATTGTAAACCTCCTTCCTCTTGAGTATTAATACTTATCTCTTCTTCCGCTGTTGACAGCATTATAACTCACCTTACTAACCATGTTTTAATAGCCAGTTTCCAGTGTGTAAATTTTAACTATTCCCCTTCTTTCAGACCAAACTCCTCTACCTCCATTTTATAAATCACACTGTCTACCTTGTTCACTCCTCTTTTCCTCCACCACTCTTCCTTTTATATTTTATCATCAGTATTCTTCTACACATTCATTAATCTAATCTCTCAAAATGCCTGTCCTCTTCATCCTTCTACCATCCATAGCTCCAAAATCCTCTAAAACCTGTTACCCTTCACTTCTCCTTCCTCACCTTATTGTCTTCTGGGGTACTTATTACAAATGCTAGCATATCTGCCTTCAAAGATAACTAGAAGCTACAAATTCTCCATCCTCCCTATCTTATCACCAGTTATAATATTTCTTTCTCTGTCCTACTTCTCTTATGGTGCCATACATACTTATCACATCTTCCCTTTAGTTTCTAAACCCACTTTGTATCTTCCCCTGGTGGTGAGCACTGTTAGAAGTATAGTCTTCTGCATTACACTTATTCCTCCCACCAGCATATTGGATTTACTAAGTCATCTACTCAACAAATCACTAATTGGGCTGACTACTCACTTTTATGTCTTTGCATTGTCCAGCCTAAAGTCCAGAAGCTCTTATACCCAAATACCCTTCACCCTCATTCCTTCTGTTTATCCCTGTTCCTACTTTTACTTGCACAGTCTTGTTCCTGAATTCTGCTTAAATTCTTCAAATATCTCCCAAATTTCTTTCACCTCTAAATCCAGCCTATCTGTTGCCAGCAAACAATCACCTGAAAAAGCCAAAATATTTTCAACTTAAAAGGTACCCTTTCCAAACAGCCTGGTATACTGTATCACTCATACAAATAAACTAGAGAACAATAGGCACACTGCATCATATCCCTTCCAGCCTTTATTGACTCCATCAGTTACCCATTTATTAACAACCTTACATCCAGAGAGTAATGTAGCACTTTAATTTATCCCTTGTATCTTGGACCCACACCAGTCAGAAAACCATACTCAGCCATGTTAAATTGTTTATGAATGTCAGGAAAAGGCAATGCCTGCCTGGTCCCATCCTTCTCACATCCATTGAGTGACAAATGTCCACAACTGTCTTCTCAGCCATCTTTCCCTCAACAAACTATCTTTGCCTTCTCAGATAGTCTAGGGAAATTCCTTCTATCTTTTTTTCAAAAATTAAAAAATTCTAGCATCAGACTAAGTAAGGAGATAGCTATGTATCCTCCTGTGTAAATACTTCCAGATCCCCTTAAGTAGTAACACTGCTCTAGCTCTAGTATAAGAATCTGATGGTGGTCCATCTAGTGCTACATCATTTAATAACTCACATAACATCTTACTATCTTTTCCCAACTCCTATAAAATCTCCAGATAATCTGTCCTTTTCTAGAGTCCTCCTCACCTTCAAGCACATACACACCCTTAATACCTCTATCAACTGTATTTCCTTATTCGGTTCTACCTTACTTGCTTTTCCCAGATTTTCTCTCTGCCAGTGCATTGAATTGCCTGTCACTCCTTCTCCCTCATTTTACAATTGTACTGCACACTGGTATGTTTTATTGTGGAAACTCCACATTCTTTCATTAATATGTTTCTTATCATATTGAACAATGCCATCCTCCCCCTCACTTCTCCTATAATATTTCTCTCTCTCTCCCTCTTGCAATTTCCATATCAAAAGCCTTCCTGACTTCTCCCCATGAACCCACCACATACCAGTCTTATCAACTAGTCTGTTTTCTGCCATTACAGTTTCTCATTGTAATATTTGGATCCTTGCTCTTTCTTTCCTCAGTAGTACTTCAGACCACCCCCACTCCTTTCCCACTCTCATCTAACTCCTGATTTATTTACTTCACTTAAAATTCCATTTTTTTTTTCTTTTCAGAATTCTCCTGTATTCCACTCCAGAGACTTAATTGGCCCTTTACAGATACACCTTAAGGCATCCCACTACATGCCCCTCTTGCCTGTTCCTTGTGTTGGGCTCAACCCCATTACCTACAACAACATAGTTTCATCATCTAGTGTCCTTTCTTCAGATTTCTAGACCCAGTGTTTTGAATTCAGTCCTTCTACGTCTCCATCTTACTCCACCTTAACTGATAACTTCACTATCACAAGATCTGACTAATTACCATCCCCTATTTCCACCTTCATAAACACTATCAGCAATCTCTGTTGTATATCTGCCCCCAAACATAACTCTGATTGGAGGCTTCCCATGCATTTCCTCTTCCTGGGCTGAATATATCAAGCCTGATTTGACATGATATGAAAGCTTACTACTGCTTCTTAGTTCAAAAATAGCCCACCTGTATTCATTAGTTGTTGATTGTTTAAATTAGCAGCATACCATGGCTATACGCATCACAAAGTATTTTCAGATATGACTCAAGACCAATAGATCCAAATCACAAACATACATTTTTTTAGAATGACCTGTGAGGTTAGCAGTATTTGCCATAAATTTGACTAAGAACATTTTTGTCTATAAATTTGCTCACCAAAAATGAAGAAATTATAGTTTAATCAAAACCAAACCAAACCATTTCAGTGTTATTTATTAATCATCATCATAAAGTTATTGTCTGAAATGCCTTTGTCCCTTTTCAATGTATACTTTGTTTTATACTTGTAATCACTTTAACAGCTGGTATAGTTAAGGTGCTAGCATGCTCTTACTGTTATAGTAAAAGTTTTAGTCCCCCAACTTCCAAGTGACTCTTACCAGTACCTCAACTAACTGCACCCAGTCAGCGCAATGGTTCTGTAGGGATGGGAGCTGTCTCTAGGCTAGGTGAGAGGCCCTGGTCCATTCATTCCTACCTTGATATTACTATTGGCCCATGCATTTCCTCAGTGGTCAGAGTCAGGTAGTAAGGAGGTGAAACTTATTCATATGCAATTCAAACATCACCAAGAAACTTTGTGTCAACTTAAAGACTATACAGACATGAAAAAAAAACACTTAATATTAGAAAGAGAAAAAATGAATAGGGGCAAGTTAGCCTAGGAACGACGATCGGTATATAGCATTTTATTTAATTTCTGAAACACCAGTCAGAAAATACCTGTAGCCATTAATAAAGTAACATATAGCATGGTTCCATCCAATGATATTACTGATAATTTAGAACAGAAGTCACAGAGACAATTACTGCCAAGGAGATAATCACACTTAGCCATATTCTGATCCAACACCTGGAAAACATAATGAACATTTTTGAGCATGGTTCATCAGTAAGCACAACAGATCTACTTCTATTTCCTGAACGGCTACTTCATCGAACAAAAAAACACTGAAATGCGGTTGCCGAATAGTTAATTTTACCAGCACCAAGACCACCGTAATTTAATGCTGGGAAACTAGCCACTTGGGCACCAACATTTTAAAATGAAACAGAAGCAAATCTAGCCCATCCAAGTGGGGGACTTCAACCACCACACCCCCAATGGGGGGGGGGCTGTGCTCCCATAACTCCCCCAATTACATCTACCAACTCTGAGATCACACTATAGTGGAGAAAAGGGCAAAGTTCACCATGGTGGTGAAGGGGTTAGTCTACCAGCATTAAATTAAGGTGATCCAGGTGTTCACAAAATTAACTTTTTCAAAACCTTGTCTGAATGTTTTGACATTCGATGAAGTGGCTGTTCGAGAAACAGAAGTATATCCAGCACAACAAATTTTGATCAACAGAAGTTATCCAACAGGGCTTTTACATCTACTGAACTTAGATTATTGGAAAGAGGTTTTTTTATTTGTTCTAGCATATCATGCTAACTAACATTGATAAAACCTTAGTTGATGTGGAACTGTAAATGAGGAAACTGAACTTATCTTACATTTTAGAGAATGTTAGCCTCTAGCATTAAAAAGCTACTGTCTTACAAAAGGGGAAAAGTACTTGTATTCAGGCTCTTGCTTCTAGCTGAGCACTGTTTAAAATGTTTGTTTGCAAAACATTCATACTGAGTTAGACTGAGTACTTGCTTTTCACTTTTGAAATTAACTTCGGAAGAAAGAAAGACTCTAGATGGTTTAAGTGATGATATCTCATTAAGATGTGTGAAAGCTGATAAAACAGAGGTTTGATAGTAATAGAAACTGATAAGTATTTAGAATTTAGAAAAACATTTTATCAAATAGTGATAGCTATAAAATAATTACTGTTAAAAAGCTAAATCAAAAACATAAAGTATGGACAGAGCTTTGCATGATTCACTCCTTACTTCAGAAATTACCATGGATTTGTATGACTTTTTGACTGTTAAGCATTCCAAAAATTGGAAATTCTTTGGTATTCTAAAAATCCATAAGAGTTTAATTTCCTGCCTTTTGGCAGATAGTTTCAGCTAGTGGATCAAAATCTGAACCACTTTGGTATGTTTGTGGACTTCAAACATTATGTGAAAGACTCATATCTTTTTAGAAAAACTGTCACAGGAAATGGGCAATATAATGTCATGTTTTTATTTTTGCAGCTGTTGACATTATTTCTTTATATACTTGCATACAACAAGAGACAGGTGTAATGTTTATGACAAATGAAATGTCAGGCTAAGGTAATAGCAATAGACATTAAATCGCTTTGTGTGTTGAGTGGATTGGTCATAAAATATATTTTTTAACATTTGATAATTTTTTATATGAATAGGGATCTGGAGCAGCTATGGGAGCAATACTGGCACATATATTTTAATATTTAATATTGGTTAACTTGAGGAAAGTTTTTTATTATACAATTTGGCTTATTTAAACAATGCTGCACTCTGTGTCGAATATACAGATTATTCATTTTTCATTTGTAGAGGAAAGAGAGTTTTGAAAACTTTTTTATATTAAATTCCATACTGATTCTTTGAAATGTACTTACACCCCCTCCAACTCAACCATTATTTTTTAGATATTAGCTAGGAAGTAGACAAGGACTGTCACAAACTGGCTTGCACAATCAACTAGAAGTCAAAGTTTGCTAATAGTTATTTGCATTATGACAGCTATTTCTCAATTTATTAAATTTTCTAGATTAACCACAGATAATCTAAGTACTAAATTAAATTATTTCAGGAAAGGGAGTACAGGATGGTTTTATTGGCAACTTAGTGAGTAAAGTTAATAAAAAGAGAGATTCTTAGTACAAACAAATTCCTTTGGGAGGAAAGGTACACAGTGTTACTTTTTACTTGCTAACAAGGAAAATAAAGAACTGCACTATGATCATGAACATCACTCATGGTGTGGCTGCAGGAAAGATTAAAGATATCATTAGAAACAATTGAAATTTTATTGGTAGTGAGAAATGATTCATAAACAAATGTCATACCAGCCTGAAAGAGTTTCAGGGAAAACTGGAACACAGCGGTAATAACCAACAGAATCCAAGGATTGTTTAAATATATGCCCTCTAATTGGTGTAAGTTTATGAATGATCAATTACCAACCTACCAAATTAAAACAGATCCTTTACTGTGAACAAGAATTATACCTGTAAACACATTTGATTAGTATTCACTGATTTGTGCTCTTCCTATCTTTGTTTGTATGTAGGAAAAATGAAAGGAAGTTGAGTGAAAGAATGATTGAATGTTTGCATGTCATAAAGTTTAAGCACAGCAGTGCATGCTTGCATTTTAACAATTGTGCTATCTGTCTGGGAAGCTGTTGAAGTAAAAACTGGAGATATAAGTTTTAAATAATTATTACAATATAAAGAGTTATATTAACAAATACATTGAAACAGAGTGCATTTTCCTGGATTAAATGATGCAATGCATATAAAAAGCATTTTGAAATTACTTTCTTTATGATAAAAGTATGGAGATTTTTAAATGCCTTCTCACATACATTTTATAATGCTTAATTTTCTTAATTTAACATGATTGTTGATTCATAGTCTTGTTACTTGTTCTTTTTTTCTACTTATTTGTGATTTTATATATATAATTATATATATATATATATATATATATATATATATATACACACACACACACACACATATATATATATATATATATATATATATATATACACACACACACACACACACACATATATATATATATATATATATATATATATATATATAAAACATGTAAGTTTTCTATGAAGATGTCTTGTATTTGGTGTCCAAAATATATGCATGTACTTTTTTAATATAAATTGCTAAGTCATTAATTATAAGTGAGTCCACTTATTATCCATTTGTTAAGTCAATCAGTTTGCAGGTCTGTCAGAGTTTCTTATCCACAGGCTGATATACTTACACCTCCTGTTCCTTGGATCAGCAGGAAAACCCCTGCCTGATGTAGTGTGAGCCAGCATGGTGACTATAGGAGGGCAATACAGTAAGACACTGCTAGTTATCATCCATGCTGCAAGTCTAACTCCTCCCTGTCTCTGACTATGAGCAAGTTGGCAAGGTTCAGTATTCCCAATCTGGTCTCCCAGATGTCCATTCTGCTAACTAAACACTGACTGGCTAGGTTGTATTCAGGGCTTCATCTCTCTGTGGGATAGGGGTAATAACATTTATTTTAATAGCTGTGATTAAGCTGTGCTGAGTATATTTATATGGGTACCATACAGAAAGAGTATCTTTGAATAAACTAAATGGAAGCATCCTGAGAGTTTAGTCTCTTGTACACTATTTTTTATAATGCAAGAAACAGACAAAAAGCATGCAATACAATTTGCCTCTGGTGATAATGATGGCATTAATAGTTCGGTAACAATCATCTGTATTACCCAACCCACTTAGTTAAACTTATTATGACAAAAAAGTGAACTGTCCCTTAAACAAGATTTACCAGCACAATTCCAGAAGTCATGACCATTTGGCAATTAAACATGGATGACAATCATACAATGTTATTAGCTGATCAAACTACAGAATGTCTAAAGAAGGCAAACATATTTTCTGGGCTAAATAAAGGAAACAATGTCACTGTGGTAGTGCATTAATAATTTTCAATTCTTCAGTTCAGTTCAAATACAGTATTGATTAGTATTAATTAGGAATGTGATGTCAAGCCCAGAGAGTCTTCTAAGGCACTTTAACAGAAAACCACAATGTTAACTATCTAAAAATAATGATAATGGGAAAGAAATAAGTTTACACAGGAGTTCGTACCTAGACAGGCCTATATTTCTTGTAAAATCTAGAACATCAGAGATCACACTAAGGTTTACCTTAATTTAATCAAATGGTCACCTCTCCATCATTCTATATATATATATATATATATATATATATATATATATATATATATATAAGTATAGATATATACTTTTTTTATTTTGCTATTGACCTAGTCACTGTACTTGCTTTCTAATGAGGACAATGTTTTAATCTACCCAGTACTTTGCATAGCAAACATGACACGTTAGACATATTTTGTTGTCTATAATTGGTAACTTTTTTAATGATGGAAAAAAGTACATGATTATCTATATAAAAAGAAAAAAAGGCAGATGGACTACAGATCATGAAGGGGCCTTTTTATACTAGAACAAATGCCCCCATTTCTAACAAATGAAGTCTCAGGAAGTTAGGTGCAGAGGAAAATGAAAGCATCTATTTTACTGTAATCTCTTTCAGGCTGGTGATAAAATAATGTACTTGAAATGCATTGCGTCAGTCAAAGATTTTGCTGAAGAGGTTTGTATATATTTGAGTCTCATAATGAATGCAAGGTTTGGGTTAGCTATGTTCTTGAATGTGTTCAAGGTGAAAGCCTTTAGTTTCTTTAATACTATGCTTTGTGTGGGTGTGTTCCTGGCTCCCTTTGCCTGTACTGTCAATTCAATGCATAAATGAACATGGTTCACTTCACAGCCATTTCTAGTTTATGCAATCAAATGCACGCTCTGAAATTCTTTGTTTAAGAAGTGCAAGTGTGGGATTTTCGTTTTTGTGATAGCGACATTATGAAAATGAATGCCATCCACACATTTGCATAATACTGCATCTCTTGCATTATGCACTATTAAAGTATATTTTCAGCATTCTTCTAAATGTCATTGAGACACAGGGAGAAAAATATTTATTCCATACTGCTGTTTTTGTAATTCAGCCAAATATACACAATATCAAAAACAACCATAAAAATATTTGCTGCTTTATCAATACTCTCCATATTTCTACCTAATGGGATTAATGTGTAAATATTGAGAAAGCATTTTGTTGTGAAAAAGAGAAAACTATTATGAGTCTAAAGTCATCCCATATATTAAATCACTTTTTAAAATGATTCCATTCTGTTTGCAGCAAAAGAGATGCTCCCTCATAAAATAAATGCATATGGACAATTATCCATAAATCTTATTATTTATTTTGCTAAATTATTAATTATTTCACTCTTCTATGCTCCTCACAAGAGCATGCTCATGGTTTATTTGTTTTTAATTAGAATAGGATTCTCAGTTAGAAAATTTAAAGACATTTATGCACTGCTTAAAAATCTGTTTGAAAAGGCTGTGTCTAGCATATTCCGTATATATTCAGAGGTAAAATTAAATAAAATATAAGCTTCATCCCTTCTTGTAAGGAGTACAAAAAATACTTGTTATGTTGCCTGCTCATAGAATAATATCATAAAAGTCAAATACTTTCCAAGACAGTCTGTAAACTTGATGATTTGCTATCCTTGTAATGAAAAAAAACTCCTTCATTTTAACCCTGTAGATGCAGCCTACAAAATAAATGCATTGTTTTGTGCCTCAAACTGCTACATTATCAGCTGAAAGATCACAAAAGATCATCATGTGTGGTACAAGAAATGTTGTCAGGTTACTAAATAGTGACTTATAACATTTCCTGTTCTATAAAGCCATCAGATTTTTGCACCGATTTATATGATGCAGCGTAACAGTGGAATCAGTATGACTACAGGTAAAAGTTGTAGCACTAATTTGGATGCAACAGACTGTGGCAGTTATGTTAGTTTTTTTTAGTTAATATAATGTCATACTGTACTAAATTTTCTAAGTTCTAATGCTAATAATTCTTGTGGATTTATCTTGTTTGTAATGATTTCAGAATGCATTTCAGATATGTTTTACCTTTAGCTTTTATGTATTATACTGGCAATGGGCACCCAGGCTGAGTCTGAAAATGGTCAGCCTGGGTTAGTGCTCTAGTCCAGTTAATAAAAAATAAATAAATAAAATTAAAGAAATAAAATAATGTTTGGTTTCAGAGATTGACTTAACATTTTGCTATCAGTGGAGAAACAGATAAGATAGTATTATTCATTTAGGCTATTTACTTATACTGACCTCTGATTGGCTATTAGAAATTATAGACCCTTTTTTAATTTGCCTTTTTAAAAGGTGCCACACAAACTTAAAATCAGGACTTAATGAAACTAGCACTAAATATAATTCCTCAGTATTGTCATTGTGCAAACAGTATTCAAGATGACAAACTATTTATTGCAAACATGAATATTACCCTCAAAAAGACAAAGGAATCCTTCATCTAAATATTAAAATCAAAATTTAAAACGTAGAAGAATAAACTGGAACATCCTTCACCGAGTCATACTGCTTATCAACACAGATTTTTTTAACAAGAGGGAAAAAGGAACTATTGTTCAATTCTATAAGCAGAGTCTGTATCATGGACTATGTTAAAAAGCATCCTCCTTGCTTTCACCAGTGCCAGTATTTTTAGTTAGGGCAAATTATCAATGAAGGGATAGGACAGTGTTAGATAAGTCACAAAATAACAGTGAGCTAAGTGGGAGAGTACTCAGTAAATAGACAAAAAAAAGATACAAATTTTGAAACATTTAAATGAAAACTCCACCTTAGAACTAAAAAAAATCAATTTTATACACTCTTTCTTTGTTTTCTGAGCCATTCTAACACCTCAAAATCACTTTTAGTGTTCTTATAGAATTTTAATGTTTTTCCACAAAATGGCTACCAATTGGGGCTTAACATATTATTGTGATTTTGTTTATTTTCAACCCTTTCTCTTTCCCATAATTCATTTCAAGTCTGCATTATATGAGTCATGCTAGACATAAGGAAGTAATGCTGCATCCCCATGTCATTGACATATAATGAGATTAGTGTCAGTCACTTTCATCTGATATACCTTCTGTAAGAGGTTTGCTTCTTTTTTCCCTGGGAAGACACTTATTTATGTGTGTCCCATAGCTTGTTTTCTACTATACTAAGGAGTTATACAGCTAAAACAAAAATAGCTAAATTGCAGGCCTTTGATCAAAGTATTCTTTTGTAATCCAAGTTGAATCGACAGTCCCCTGCCGACACACTATTTCTGCAGTGTCAAAAATGTCCTTGCACTGAGAAATCCTGCAGTTTCATGTGTAAGAGACAGCTGGTACTAGAAAGGAAGAGATTTGAAAGCAATTATGCTCCCAGGTACCTGCAATGTTTTCTTATTTTTATTTTTATTTACTTATTTGCTTGAATGTTGTAGAAAATGCTATATTTTTCATTTGTTTTATACTGTCATATTCTTTTTTCTCCCTTACAAAGCAAGTCCACAGCAAAATATAACCTATAGTCTATTCCTTATCTTTGGATAGCTATTTTTCTGTGGCAGAGATATCTTCTGGCATTACATTTTCTAACTTGTCATGTTATTCTGCTCATATATTTGTTAAAGTAAGGAAAATCACTCTTCCACAAACCTGACTCCTTGATAGTGACACTGTAAAAGAAAGGGACTGGAAAATAATTATGTTCTCCATATTCTGCAGAAGTGCATTGGGAAGATTTTTTGAGGAAAGAGGGTGAATATTGCTGGAAATTCTTTATGGGTTGCATTTGTTTTATAACAGTTATGTTCTTTTTCACTTAACCATACTGTTCTATAAATCTGAATCCAGATATTACCATCTCTCCAATCCTCATCTTTGGATAACTTTTTTCAGCACAGAGGTGTTCTGGCATTATGATTTTCGCTTTTTATGTTATTCTGATCATCAGCTGATTTATTAATGTACAATACAATCACTCTACAGCACAAATGACTCATTGATAATGGCACAAATACTATTTATGCCGTGGGCTCTGTAATACTTAAAGATGACTCTGTGTACTTTTGTTGGAAACTGCACTCCTGATGGTTACAACCATCACTGAACTGAAATATGCAGCAACCCATTACTGATCCTTAACTGAACATGTGATGTGTCTGGCAGTAAGTAGAGAGAATTAATGTTCTGTTTCCAGTACTAAGAGTACATTATTTGAGTCTCTCCATATTCATTTCTTATTACGTGATCTTCAACAAGTCACTTAACCAGGGAGTGCTTTGGAGCAATTGGGAATTTGGGCTAGACTCCCTAATTGTTTCCTGGAATACATGCATAGCAACTTTGTATAAACCTATGTCCCTTTCTTTGTATTCATTTTTTTCTGAGCACATTACAAATATCACAGTATTGTTTCTATGCTATGCATCTTCAGTATCTTATTAGCTATGGTGGTTATGGGTTCCACTAAGTGTCCATAGAAATTCATAGCTTTTCAATGCATGCTAATTTTTTCTGCAATGTTTTTCCCAGTCATAATTGCAAAGGTGATGTGTTTACTGTACAAAAATAAACCTTTTCTGGAATATATTTTCCTGCTCCATTCCATTTTCAGCCCACTTCCCCACAACTGACTACATACACAATTACATTAGCTATGGTACTCTCTTTGCATGTTCCCCCAGTTTACTGCCTACCAAGCAGTTCTGCAGTTATCTCATATGAAATTATGTGCATGACTACTTTAGCAATGCTTACTGCTTCTAAAGAGGGGCAATCTTCTGACCACCCACTAAGATGCCATTCTACCCCGGCAAACTCCACAATTGCCAGACTATAAAATTACTATGTTTTTATGGTTTATCACTTGTTTTCTTTTGTATCTGACTAATCTTGACATGTACTGAAAGTATTTTTTTACCTCAATCGGCACAAGTTGAAGAAGATAAATTTGGCCATAATTTGATGATTAATAGATAGCTTTCCATACTGTAATGCAATTGCATTATTTTTCAAATAGGATTTCTTTTCATTTTGCCAAATAATTGACTCATACCCTCTTCAAAAACATATATTAGCACTACCACACATTAAGCATTTTCAGTGCAGTGCTTTGATGACCAATATGAACACAGGCAATGCCAATGAGACAAGCACAACGTGAATGCCAAAGATGCTCCATTCTCAATATGTTACACACATAAATTAATGAAAAAATTGAGTGTTTGGTTTCCTCATTGTTAGTGTTTCACCCACTCTTTGCTTGGTAGTTTAGCTGTGCTCTGCTTTATGTTTAGTGGACATGAAGCTAAAACTTATAACTGGCCTATTTAATGTTTCAGTAGCACAGGATTTCAAACTAAAGCAGAAATAGAAATGGCAGGACCTATTTCATATATGTGAGCCTGGACCTGGAGCTTCAGTCTGGTCATTCTTGTTGTTTATTTACTTATGCGTTTATCTCAAAAGCCTGACTTGCAATTAAAACCCATTTTCAATGGATACCTATGGAGTAAAGTTCCATGATTACACACACAAAATTATTATAAAAATGTTCAAAACATATATTAAAGCAAAAGCATTTATAAGTTTATAATAGAAACATCTCAATAATTAAACAATGAATGAACTGCACTATGCAATGCACATATATTAAAGTGAGTCTTTTATGCCAAATTAATATAAATACAGTTTTGGTGGTTGCACTGTACAATACAGAAACTACATTTTTTTTACATGAAAAAGTTGCCTAACTGCAAATCGGGAAGTAAAGTGCCACTAAATGTATATGCGTGTGTACACACACACACATACACACACACACACACACACACACACACACACACACACACACACACACACACACACACACAGAAAATTGTATTGGTGAATATCAATTGATCCTTCTAGGAACAAGTCATAGATACAACTTTGAATCCTACCATACAAAACATTCATTTCATTAACAGAAATTTTTTGGTAGGTAGCTGAATTAAGAAGACGCTTAATTTTCTTCACATAATCACATTGATCTATTGCCACAAGCCCTCCACCTTTATCTGGCTTAATAAAGCCCACATGTAAATTGTTTCTCAAAAATTCAAAGACAACCCTTTCATTAGCATTAATATTGTCCTGAAAACATTTGATCTTGTTGTTAAATGCTGCCCTAATGTCAAGCTCACACACACACACACACACACACACACACACACACACACACACACACACACACACACACACACATGCACACACATATATATACATATATATATATATATATATATATATATATATATATATATATATATATATATATATCTGTACTAGCTATTCTTATTGGATTGTCAGCATAGACTTCATTCAGAAATAAGTGTAAATTCAACTTGCAAACATATAATCTCAAGTCCATTAATGTTTGAACGTAATTCATCCATCTGGAGGGACAAAAGTCCACCCTTTGGAAAAAAAGTCACATTTCCATAGAAATATTTAAAGATGAATAATTATAAACTTTAAAGTCACCTTTTGTAATGGTGGAAATACATCATGTTGGCAATAGTTCAACAGAGACTTGCACCTCTGGAATTACTTGGCTCGATTCTTGCCCTTCCAATTCCAGCTGCCATATCCTCAACGATTTCTCCAAGATCCTCTGGTGGACTGCACGCCCCTCTGCAGATGAGCTGGCTGTACATTGCTCTGAATGTTGTTATGTTAAAATGCTTTACAAATATCGTGTCATGTATTCATTCTGTACCCCTTGTTAAAAGTGAATCTATTAATTCTTGTAACAAAAATAGACAATAAATCTTGGGAAAACTGACTTGTTAGAGTTTTAGAAGTAACATAATCTGTACTGCAAAGCACAGTAGGCTACCAGTTAACCAAAATATGGCTATTCTCGACTTCCTGAATAAATTAAAGTGTTGTAATTAAAATTTTAAAGACTAATGAACCTTAAAAATACATTCAGTATGTGTAGGAAAATATCTTTGCCCTCATCAGAGAAAGTTGTGCAACAATTATACACCAATCCATTCTGCCCTGGGGAGATATCTTTGTTAACCTGATACAAACTGAACCTAACATCACCCAAGTAGGTGTTCTGTCTAATAACTACATTATCAGGGAGACAAACATTTTAAGGCCATATAACTAAAGTAGCAGAAAAAGATAAATCTTGAGTATATCAGTAGTATATATTCTCTGTACATACCAAAAATAATGCCTTAAAACTCAGACTGTAAAAAAACACAAAACTCATGATGCAGCCTCAAAGAAAATGAAGAGAGGTATATCCCTTTTCACTGGATTGCATAAAAAAGATTAACACATTATCTCTTACCTTGGACAAAAAAACTTTTCTTGCTTGATGGGGTCAGTAGTTTTTTTAACTGTTGACATTATGTTTAAGTAGGAGGGGTTAGAACAATTACTGCTTGAGTTAAATGTATGTAATACTTTTTAAGAAAAATTCCTAACTGAGGCATGATACAAGAGTTTAGACATATTGTACTTGTGCCAGAATTTTCCCTTATATTCCAGCCACCAGTAAGACCATCATACACAGAATGCTGTCATTTCTCTGTGCTGACTTCATAACTGAGACTTAAGCTCCTGAAACCAATCAATTTGCAAAAGAAGTCCATTTAATCTTCAGATACCCCTACTAGTCCTGATAACAGCAAGGTTGTCATTGAAAATGCCCCAAATTGAGCAGGTGATTGGAAGAAAGGATATAGCAGTCCATGGAATCAATCTCATATGAACCGGAAGAATATAGAAAAAATGAAAAAAAAAAAAGTCTCAAAGAGTGAATTGCCTTATGCAAAAGTAAGCACATGTAGACAGACAAACGAAATATTACTTTGCTTACAAGAAAGGCAGAATTCCTTCATAGCCCTACTACACCATCATCATTTCTGCATTAGATGTAAATTAAAACCACTCATCCATATGATGGACAGATGTGTAAAAATAAAATGCCTTAGTTTACAGAACAAGGCTTTCCTATGAGGTACAAAATATAAAAAGTGAGTCACATCACAAACTGTATTGGTCAAATATATGATGGTACCATCTAATATATATATCTATATATATATATATATATATATATATATATATATATATATATATGTATGTATGAAAAGCTGCCAGTCCTGATATAGATCACAACATATAGGCAAAGTTATCTAACCACCTAACATTACCTCTTCCAATGCCCTTCCATCTTGTGGGACACACTTAATATCCAATAAACATAAAATAATATACTAAAATTTTTGATGTCAGAGGAAAACCATCTAACAGCAATTTTCAGTATTATTTACATATAAGGAAATAAAATTAATTTTACCTAGTCTCCACACTGTGCAGGAACTGGAGTTGCTTCAATGTCTGGCACCTTTGCTTCCTAGTAGTGTGCTTGCACTAATGTGAAGCCTTTAAAACACGGAGATGCTTGATGTTTCCCATCATCAACACCTGGTATTCATCAGCATTAGGAATGTTACTAAGTGTAAATTCACCATGAGAAGCTTTAGTGATTAAACTGATTTTAATATCTATTTCTGGGACAAGAGGTTTTGAACTGACAGAGTGTACTTCCTCATAATAAATAAGCAGACCCTCTGCAGAAGAGAGGAAGTCAGAAGGTTCAAAAGTGGGTGCAGGCAAAAAGTGTTATCAGGTGAAGATATAAGAAGCATTGTCAAGAGATGCACAGGTCAGGGAATTCTCAAAGTCTCGCATGGGCAAACTTTTTAAAGGGAAAGGAAGAGAGACATTGGTAGGCTGACCACTGACTGCAGGGCAGTCAAACAAAAATGGCCAGCTGCCTAGTAGTATTTACATATCACCATACTGGATGAGGCAATGTTCGTCCTGTTTTCTGCATTGTGTTCATTTCCTTTATGAACAGGCAGAGAGAGGGTGTGCTGAGCCTGAGCAAAAATAACAAGCCTTTGGTTGAAAGGTATATGTGAGAGTGCCTCTACAGTTTCAAATATTAATTACATTAAAAAGATTAAGTAACTGCTTAGCTTAGAATCCACCTTTACCTCCCAGTCACCAATTCAAGTACTCAAAAAGTCATTGAGTCCTACAGTTTCATGTATAGTCTCACAGATGTAAATGAATGTCCATTGCATCTAATATATTTGTTTGAAACTGCATGTATAATCTTTTTTGGGAATGTAAACCAAAAACTTGGACAATGAAATCAGTTCAGGAAATGGATACTTGTTTGGTGATAAACTTTTCCAAAAATCTGGATTAAAGCTCACCAATTTTGAATGTGAAGTCTGCAAATGATTCAGAACTCAGGTGAATGAAATATCAGATATGTGAAGGATTAAATTCAGGGTGATCCAAAAGAGGGTCCCAAATCAAGCATTTGTTCAAATCTGCTGAGGATTTCTAGAGAAGGTGTAAATAAGACCTTTTTTTTCCACAGAGCAGACATTTGTCACAATCTTTCTTTGTGGACTTGGTCAGCTGAGACCACAGTACAATAATGAGACATTGCACATGTTGGTGGAACAACTGTAGTAGAAACACAGTTGTGTAATCCAGGACTCAGAGTCACAGTAGCATAGGACTAAGACAGCCCCCTGGATGTATTAATCCACTGTGCAGGACTAAACTAGTCCTGTACATAAGTGGCAGTTTAAGAGGAGGATGGCAGCTAGCCATGCATATTAATGAAGGCACGTTGCCTGAGCTCCAAATCCTACGCCGAGCATGGATGAGTGCAGGGGGCGTGTCTGAGAGTAGAGCTCTCAGAATAAACATGCCCCTGCAAAGTAGAACAGAAGAAAGTGTAAATAAATGAGTGAGACCGCACATAGTTGTCTGCATATCCCCACCAACAGTCCCCATGGGTTCAAAAGCAACAGTACATTGAAATAAAATAAAGGAAACCCTTGTACTTATTTATTTTTAAATCCTGAGTACAGCTAACCATAGGTGCGTGGGTTTGCCCATCGCTTAGCTACAGTTAAAGCAGCTGAAAAGGCTGAAGAGGATAACAAGGAATATATGTACAAATGAAGCAGCACACTAGTAGTGGCTTGGTTAGAGCATCTGCCTAACAAACAAGCATTCCTGGTTTGAGTCCCACAGCAGCACAAATCATTTTCCATGGGAAATCTCTATATGAACATATGTCTACATTGTTTTGCCGTATAATCTACATAATAACATTTAAATGTGAACTGGAGTACTGCATGAAATGCACATGTGAAGTGTCAGTATCATAATAAATAAGGCACTAGTAAGCAGATTTAAGCACAAATAAGCAGTGGTAAGCGTTTCTAAGTGCATTTGCGTGGGGGTAAGTATTGCCCACACAGATTAAGTAAAGTAGAAGCTAACTGAGTGTAAGAAGCTGTAACCGGAGTTTAGCAGTGCTTACCGTCGCGCAAACCCGCACAAACCTGCTTACAACCGCTTTAAAGTGCCTTAATCACTCTGGATCCAACGGTCTATATTCAACCCAGCAATAAAATAAACTGCCTCTGCAAGGCTCAAACTCAAGACCCTGTACACTATAGTCACAGTAGTTAACCACTAAGCCATCATAACAATAGATATGCATGAGGTATCAGCAAACTAATTCTCACCACAGGAAATCAAACCAAACATGTGAACTGAATCTATGTACAGTGTGAAGTGGTATGACCTACTACATAACATAAATATGTGAACTGAAATACAGCAGTAAGGCCAGATGTGAGGTGTTATTGCAATAAAGTGTTGAAGTTCCCAGGAATGCATACAGCATACGTACACATGAATCAAGGATACAAGACACATATATAACATGTAATGAAGAAGACGTCGATGCCAAAAGGCAAATATCATGCAAATCGAATATTAAGCATTGCTACCCAGACTACTGGCATGATACAACCAGTGGGAGAAACAGTCTCAACCTGCAAAGTCAAATCCAAACAAACGTATGTTCGTCCCTAGTGGGATGACTCCAAACATACTGCTAAAAACAGTCCTCGGGGTAACATACCATGCCTTACAGGTAAGCAAAGAAGGATATGCATGTTTGTGGACTGAATGTGTGGGAACCCTGAAGATCCAGTGGGGTAAGACAACTTACATGATGGATTCCGAGAAGAGGAAAGTGGACAATGTGTAGTGGTGTGGTGAGATTCGGATGGAATCTGTAGGAAGGATGATTGATGTGGAGGAGGGAGGTGGTAGAGTGAATGATGGGTAAGACATTATGGGCTGAGGCGTGGACTGACTCGTTTTAATGGGACTGCCTCATAGAAGTAAACGAGAACGGAGGGAGGACAGGAAGGTAACTGAGACGTACCAATCCCCATGGCAAAGCATGTAATGAGTAATATGTTTGTTACATAACCCATGGAATAACATATATATATATGACCTGGAGTACTGCTGCCACAAAAAAAAAAAAAAAAATATATATATATATATATATATATATATATAGATAGATACACATATATGACCTAGAGTACTGCAGGAAATGCACATGTGAGGTGTCAGTATCATTATGCATAAAGCATTAGTTAAGTTAAGCAGCAAGAAGTAGTAGTAAGCATATATCAGCACTAGTAAGCGAGTTTAAGGCCATACATCCCATATAAACACATGTTTTTACATACATATACAGCAATGTGTGTGTATATATATATATATATATATATATATATATATATATATATATATATATATATCTATAGGTTCATAGGTTCATATGCAGACATATGCAAAGATATAAGTATATATATATATATATATATATATATATATATATATATATATATATATATCTAAATCTATATATACGGGTCTACTTGAGTTGACCGAGACGCCAGTGTGTGAGCATGCCTAGTATGGCCATCTGTGTTGCATGTGTGGATCACGTCCAGGTAGTTTGTACTGCAGTGCTGACCTTTGTTTTGTATACTGACAGGTAGCATGCTGTGTCTGCAGGGTGTCCATCGGTCATTTGCCATTGACTGTTGCTACATTTCTGCATAGCATGGGGACACCTACTGTTTCTACTGTTCTACACAGGAGTGGGGATGCACACCTGACTGTTACTCTAAGTGTACGTTGGATGGGGGGACACACTTGACACTTGTACACATTTGCTAGGACTGTACTGGTATATCAGGTATTCCATTTCAGTCTGTAGTCTTACCTATCCTGCTGGCTAGGGCTTACCAGTGTAGTACAGATCCTAGCTTTGTTTACCTACATATTAGTTTCTGACTTCCTAGCCTTCACAACATACATCCAACTGCCTGGCCTGCTGTGGTCTGTCTGTGTAGGCCTGGGGAGGGCTTACCCATGGGGCACATTCAGAGACCATAGTACAGCATTTGTTTGTGTTAGTCTTCACCTGTCCTGCTAGCTCAGACTGTTGCTGGGTATATCATAATTCCTGACTGGCATGTGTGGCTCTTATGGACACCCAAGTCGCTCAGGCCATTTCCTGCAGGAGGGTTTTGTCACCCTGTGTAGTACTGGCTACTATGGTGACTTCAGTATGTGTTACAGATCTCATGATGCCACTCTGGGTGTCTACTCTCTGCTGCCTTGACATCCGGCCACCCAATTCTCTTGCATGTTCACATCCATACTATAGCTACAGATAAATACACATTCTACTCCATTTGGCAATCGGTAGGTTGATTGACTTACCTTGAGGGTGTGCTGGACTTGAGGATGGTGCCGGAGGGCTGCCTATGTCAGATGTACATAGTACACTCCCTATACATGGTTGGGCACAGGTAGTGTCATGTTTGGCATCCCTTTTACTGTCTGTGCAAGAGAGAGGTGTCATTCCCTGGGCCCCTACTGTGTCAGTGCATATGCTATTTGTTGCCTCTTTGCCAAGGCCAGGGCATATTGGGCACACCCCCTTCTGCCTACTGGGGCAGGCTCAAGTTTTTCCTCCTCTGAGTCACTATGTGCTTGTACAGGCCTTGGCATTGGTGGGTGGCTGTGTGGCCCTGCTGCATGCTGTTCCTGCTGCAGCTGTTTCCGCAGGATCATATTGTGTGGCATAGCACATACCATTACTCTTTGGGCACATGTAGCTGGTGAATACTGCAGGGCTCCACCAGATGTATCCAGCCACTGGAACCGTGACCTGAGCATCCCAAACACACGCTCTATTATATGTCTGGCCTGTGCGTGTGCCTCATTATGGAGTTGTTGTTCACATGTGTGTGAATTTCTGATGGGTGTCATCAGCTACAGCCCCAGTGGGTACCCAGCATCCCCCACTAGGTGACCGTAGGGGATGTCCACATCGGCAAATCTGTAGTACAGCTGTGTCAGTTGCCATATGTGTGAATTGTCATAGCTTCCAGGGCAGCCAACACACACATAATGCACTGGGCATCACATACGGCCTGGCAGTTGATGGAGGGGATGCCTCTGCAGTTGATGTAGGCCCTACCCTGCTCACCGGGTGGTGCTTTGATGCATAAGTGCCTGCAATCTATAGCACCCACTACCCCAGGGTAGTTAGCTGTTTGGTGGAAGAGATGCATATTGCGGGTCAACACCTCATGTGTGTTGAGGAAATATACATGCTCACTGCCATGTACTGACATGGCATCCAGGAACTGGTGGAATACTCTGGATGCTGATGTCTGTGAGATGGCCATGTTATCTCCAGTTGTGGTTTGGGAGGTACCTGTGGCTAGTATACTTAGGCCTACACATACCTTGTTATCCACTGGGATGGGTTCCCCTCGGCCAGTGTGGTGTGTCAGGTGTGGCCTGCACAGCTCAATGATTTGCTGTAGGAGGTCTCTGCCACCCTATAGCACTCCACTATTTCCAGCTCATGTAGCCCCTGGTAGGTTACCCTGGGTCTGTACACTCTTCTCTGTATCTTCACTGTGGGTTGTTCAGCAGCATTGACATCCTCACCACCCTCAGCCTCTTGCACATGTTGTTCTATGTTGCCTGCTGCAGCCCTGCTCATTTTGTAGATTTGTTTTTAAAATTTCCCCGCTTGTATACACCGGTGGTGTAGAATGTGGAAAAAACAGGGGGTAGGTGTTTGCATGGTTTATAGTGGTGTTCTGGGCTGGGCTGGTCTGCTGCCTATGTGATTAGCTGATTCTGATACATTTCACCTGGCAGCTCAGTTAGTTCTCCTTGATTACCTTCCTACTGTTGTTTTCCCTTCCCATTGCCTCCCTGTTTAGGCCTGTGTGCACACTGCACAGACAGAGTGCTCATATGTGCACCGAGATGCTATTTCCTGGTTTAACTTCCTATTTCTTCCTGTGAAACCTGGTGCACAACGCGCACACCCGCTTACACTTTGTAAGGAGTGGTAGGCAGTTTGGACACACCTGTAGCCTAGCTGTGCTATGCTAGAAGCAGTCCCAAGCCACAGAGCTCCAATCCACTTACAGTATGTCTGATACACCAGCCCATGATGCCACCTATCTCCTAGTCTTGCACCCAGCTATTTCTACTCTTACACTCTTGGGATCTGCCTCACACCATGGGGAAATCTGGGATTCACTATCCTTCCCCTCATTTGCATAGGATTGCCTGCTAATATCTAGTTACATGTCCCACACTGGACCTCCCCCCTTAGCAACCATTACTCACTGGCCAGGTAGTCTTATGCCTGCCATTGACTTGCATGGCTGAATACTGCTTTTAGTTAGAATGCTTATTTTAGGTTTATTTTACTACTTTCACCCCGATCCCGTTTGCACCCCACTGCCCTATGCTTAAACAGACAAGATCAACAAAAGGAATTTAAAATTTTTTTTTTCTTTTTTTATGCATTTTGCATTGTCAATGGCCTTCTACTTGGCCATTGCCATGCTTCATCACTGATATGCAGTCTTTATTTGGAGCTGTCATAGCTCCGTTTTGTAGTTTGCAGAAACGTACTCGGTTACTAACCGAGTACATTTCTGCAGACTGCACTCGTCCTGCACTGACAGCTGCCTGCTTCCTGGATTGCAAATTACCCTCATTTGCATGGTTTTCACCTGCAAATGAGGGTAATTTGCATACAGGGGCTTGGTCCATGCAGGATTAGTCTAAGAGCTCACGTGCATGTCCCGGGAGCTTGTCCCTGGATTGCACATTGGCCATATTGATGAAAATAGCTCTTAGGCTAATCCTGCATGCTATAATGGGCTTCGTAAATCCGGGGGATCATGTCTGAATGTGTAAAAGTAGTAGCAGCAGAAGACAAGCAGTACAAAACAGGACTATGATACATTCCGGGCGATAGTTCACCTTGCAATAAACATTCAACTGATTTATACACACTCAGTACAGAAGGAGTCAGATGTAAAACAGCACTCTGAGACTCTGAAGCAGTCCATGATGCATTCAGTAAGTATGTCTGGCAGGATTCCTCTGTGGAGTAGTTCTCGCAAGTTAAACCAATTACATCCATAAGTTAGACCTTTGACACATTCAGCCAGAATCAATAAAGTCAACACAGCTCATTTACACCATGTGTGCAAAGCGGATTGTAGAACACTATTTTTGATTCAATAAGTGGCTCGAGACAGTGTGTAGAACCGCACACAGCCATGCAAACAAGGTAAACACAGTTGCATGCTAATTACACATAGGCAGCTGAACTGCAGGCTAATCAACCAATCCAACATGGAGGAGCTATTTGACAAGCTATAAAGCAACCACGTAGACTCAGTCCTGGTTTTTCCTGTCAATTCCAAAACCTATTGGAATATAACCACAGAATGGACTCTACACAGAAACAATGTTGGAGCTGACATTGCTATAATTCATGTGTATGTGCAACAGGCTGAAGCCTGTGCTGCTGATAGTAGACCAAGGCCAAGAAGAAGAGTTTTCAGATTGTGTGACTTATCACAATCTACATGATGTGGAAACTGTAGAGTGCTACAGGGTTGATAGAAACTCACTACAGGAACTGTGCAACCTCTGTCTTCCTCAATTCAGAGCCAGGACAAACCAAGGGGAACCCATCCCAGTGGAGAAAAACGTACATAGCACTTAGAATTTTAACTAAAGGTACCTTTCAAAGACCAACAGGGGATGTGCTGGGGGAGTCACATGCATCAGCATCCAGGATTCTCCATCAGTTCCTGAATGCTATGGTCCAACATGCTAGTGACCACATGTATTTTCCCCGTACTCCTGAGGATAGGGCAGGGAATCATCTTGAACATGTACCATGACTCACATATCTGGCACACCTCCAAACTGTATCAGATGTTCACTAAAGGGGATATCCCACAGTGTCAGTTACTGGGGGATGAAGGTTATGCACTGAAACCATGTCTGATGACACCCATCAGAAATGCACACACACACACACACACACACACACACACACACACACACCTGTTGAAGAACCCCATAATGAGGCACACATTTAAACCAGAAATATCATAGAGTGTGTATTTGGGCTGCTGAAGTTGCACTTTCAGTGCCTAGGTACATCTGGGGGAGCCCTGCAGTACAATCTATGGACATGTACTGAAGTATTCACACTATTTGCCATGCTACGCAATATCATCCTAAGAAAACAGTTTCAGCAGGATCAACAAGGGGAAGGGCACACATCCCACCACCAATGGCAAGGTCAGCACAGCCACATGCAGCAGGTGAGAAGTCAGAGGGGGGGGATCAGCAGCTGCTGTTGGTGTAGGCAGATTTAGGCATGCTCAATATGCCCTTATACTGGCACACTCACTCATCACATAAGGGGCTAAAACCTTCCTCCTAAACACATACATATAGTAACATTGATGGCAGGCAAGGTTCACAACCTTTACCTACCCATGTATTGGCTGTGTACTGCTAGCATTGGGCAGAGTCCACCCTGAACTAAAACTGTTGCAACTGATGGATTTACAAGCTAAGTGTTGAACCTGGAGTGTATTGTGTAATAATATGAATGACGGCATATACTTGCATGTTGTTACTTGGTAGTGTAAGCAAGTAAAAGGGATATTTGTACAGAAATGCCCTTAACATGTGACAGCAGAGACTTATTTAACTTTTAAGTGTCCTTTATTAAGTAGTAGACCTCAGGCATCAAAGATTCACACAGTTATACCTCTCAAAATTAGTGATAGTCACTGTATGCACTCAGTTTAGCACCATAACATTTGTCCTGGAAAATCATTAAAGAGAAAAGTTAGCAATTAATGATACACATTTCATTTTCAGACTTCACAACTTTCACATGATCATTAACATAACGATGCACACATTTTGATGCAATCAACTGTCTAACTTTCTAAGACCAATATAAGTCAAAGGTACAATAACCATTTCAACATCAAAAAGGCAGATATAGAAAGCACTAAGTCAGCCATGCACCCTAAGCATCAGACACAAAGCTTATGTATCCCTGAATCCAAAATATACAAAACATGGATATGGCACAGTTATCATCACTTGCAGAGGGTGTTGTAAGTTGGGGGGCAAGAAGCCTTGGCTGACTCAAAACTTTGGTGAGTGTGTGTGAGTAAGAAAGAGAAGCAAGCAGACATTTGGATAAAGTAACAAATTGGCAGTGAGACAAAATGAGTTTTAAGCTTCTTGGTTGAACCATGTAATTGTTGTTTGTGTCTGTATGGGTCCTCCAGGTGAAATTGGTGTGTGAGTGTCTGCATGAACACAGCCAAGCTGTGTGCTGAATCTACATCTTGGTAAGTTGGACAGGTATGAGCTGTGCATGGTAGAGGTGGTAGTTCATTATTGTAATACTCGACCACAAGAACTGTCCCTGCTCGGAATTGCACTGGCATGTCCACGCCCATGTTCAGATGCACTGCTGATACCGCTGAATGTGACTGATGTCTGCTGGACAAGCTCCCCACATGAGGATTCCCAGGACCACAACCCCATGGCCTGCCATGGCTGGGTGTGGACAGATCAATCACTGACAGAGTAGTGGAAATACCGCCACTATGGGCAGGGGGAAACAGAGCTGAGCTGGCTATGCCCAAAGATGCCATCTCCCTCTCCCATCTCCCTCCCCAGTTCCATCCACCCACATTCAATGCATTCATTCATCTGATTCATTCATCCATCAAATCAACAAAGGCAGTTAGCAGTTTTCGCAGCCTGTGTGGCACATCTACAACCCTAACCACTTCTCTGCAGGACATATGGGATGTGCCTGTGCCTTCATGATGGCCCTAAATATATGTTTAGCAGAATGGGAAGAGACACCTGGATCAGGTGGAGGATGGACAGGAGGCCTCTTCCGAGCAACCCTAACAACCTTCCTTAATGGCACCTTGCCCACACCTTGCATAAGGCCAGAGCCAACAGGCACTGAAGTCACAGTAACCACAGTTCCCTGATCGATTGTCTCATCCTCCACCTGTCCAATATTTGATGGCTCACTGGAATGGGCAGGCATAGGTCTACTGGCTGTGTCCAATGGAATTTCAGAGGATGGCTGTATGTCAAGCTCGGTGTCAGATTCAACCTCTGCACCCCATGACTGTGCCTTCGTTTGGCCACCATCATCATCAGAGTCTGCTGATACTCTGACATCAGGTGGTAGATATCCCATATTTTCACTGTCAGTTTTATCTGTGATAATAAGCAAGAAACACAGGAACAATTAATACCTACACTACTATAGTCCAATATATGCTAACAGAATAACAGTGGTGCCAATATTAGACAGTGCAACAATGCACACAACAGTACTGATATCAACATGACACACTAAATATTTATTTGAACTGCTCATCAGTACTACCATAAAAATTGGTTGGCTTACCATCTGCAGATGATGGTATGTTCCCATCCTGGATGGTCCTGAAGAAGTTAAGCAAAAGGTAAACACAACATCATCACAATTAAAAGTAACACAAGGGGGTAATGCTTTTTCCATTTATGTGTCCATTAACTATACTTTCAACAAGAACATGGATGACAAGTCCAACCTAGGCCCCTGTCTAATCAATCAGAATACGTTGTTAACTGTAGCAATCTTCAATCCCCTCCCCCCCAAGCAAAAATTATTGTTAAACAGGAATAACATATTGATTTAATTTTTTACTATACAGCAGTATTTGACAATTGAGATACAAATGCCTACCTGGAAGCTCTTCCTGGGACATGCTTGCATTCCCTGAAACAGTAGCACCAATGTAAAGGACATGCTGTTCTGCAATTTCCTAGGAGCTGTCTGGATCCCTGACAGTGGAAAAGAACTCTTCACTTGCTGTTACTAGTGGGTCTGTAGCATGCCTCCCTGTAGCCATCTGATCCCAGGCCACTGCAGCTGCTGTTCTCCATGCAGATGAGATCATGTCAGTGGTACTATGGTGCACCTGATCCTATGTTCTGCTGTGTCCACCTACTCCATTCATATTTGCAACTATCTGCTGCTAAATTTCCATTCTGCCTGACATATCTCCATGCCCCCTCTCAAGCAGGAAGTCACCATGTCGCCAACGGCTTCCACAATTACCTGATTCTAGGGTCAGTGAAAGGTGGTTTTCAGGGACTGACATACCTGGGTGCCATCCTAAAAGACAACAGAAGGATAATGCAAATAACTATCACATAACTACAAAATATCTATTCCCAGATAAAACAGAAAAGGTAGCATTTCAGTATTACCCACTGGAGAAACACAAAATAGTCTAGAGATTTGAAATATGAACAACAGACTGGATACAAAAAAAGGAGAGAAGCAATAGCAACCTATCCTTGGTTGTACCATAACAGAAATGCAGCTATACTTCCCCACCCCAAAAGAACAGGCAAATGACACATTTTGCTAACAAACCATCACTGAAATGCTAAATGTGCTACCAAATGAACTGTCCCTGAAACATGTCTACAGATTTAATACAAAGCATTCCATTTTAAGGTATTGCCAATCATGTATACCTGTGAAATGCCATGCCAACAGTACATTTCTAACTAATGCATACAGATAAAAGTGCAGCCTTTGCTAATCAAAATATACTTATAAAACTCTTTAACAGATAATTCTTAATGACATTTCAGCATATGCAGTATATATCTGACAAAATGGAAGCATACCTTCTCAAGTTCAGTGATCTTCCCTGCAGATATATCCCAAAGTAATAGCCTCTTTTCTGTGTTCTCTACATGAACAAGTCTCCTCACCTTCGGTTTCCCTAGCTACATGGTTGCCTTTTTATGGTGCAGATTCAGGGATGTCCAAAATGGATTCCTGCAAGTAAGGCATCTGCAAGGTCTCAAAATACCCACACATTACAAAAAAAAAAAAAAAAACAGCAGATAGTGGAAGCCATAAAATAATATATTGTTTCACATCAGTCAAGACATCAGTATACAATAGTAACAGACCGGTTTTGTCTTATAATTCTGTAAGCCTTCACCAGTGTAAAGACACAATAAAACTCATACATTTATATGCTGTGTCACTAGCCCATAAACCAATTAGAGGTGTTCATTTAATCCTGGGGCAAAAAGCCCTCCCAATTTAATAATCCATTTTCTATCTTTAGCATTAAGTAGCATTAACAACTCATGCCATCCAGATTTGTTATATTTAATACCAAGAAGTAGAGTCAGGGCTGTCAGCATGGTGAAGATGCAAATCAGGTTTGAACTCATTAGAATTGTTGAATCACAAATACTTGGTTCCATGTATCTCATATAAACATAGTGTGGCCTCTCATTCAGTGTTTGTTATTACTGGATTGCAATTGCGAATGATTACTGGTAGGAAGAAGAAAAACACAACAGCAATGCAGACTGCCCTACATCCAGTGGATGTAGCAGGTTATACTTACAAAGTGTTAGATGTAATTTTGTCAGGGTTGGAAATGTGAGTAAGCAGCACAGAATTTACAGGTTCTGTTCATTAACATCCAACCTCCCCTTCATCTGTTGGCAACTGCATATTATATTATTGCCATTTAATAGCCTCATACATTTTAAGGACAATGATACAGAATGGCTTACAGACTGCATGTCTCAGATTATTGGTCAGATAAGAGAAGAGTGAGCAACAAACACAGAGAGGTAAGACAGAGCTGCATATTTGCAAGCAGTAGTCATAACTGGTTGTGTGATCACTCAGTGCACTACATCCAAAATTAATAAGTGTATAAATAACTGTTATATGGTTTCATAGTAATGTAGATGATGTTGCATTTGGTTGTATGCATAATTATTTCAGTTCATTGCTGCAAATGTGTTTGTGTGGCAAAGCGCAATAAGGCACCCTTATGGTGCTCTGAAGGTTTATTGAAGTGAGAGTTCAAAACCATATTTATGTAGAAATATTTCATGTGTACTAACAGTTTGTAGTGTGTATGTCATAGATTGCTTTTCCTCAGTTGAACTATTTTTACGTTTTTTTTTTTGAGGGCAGTATTTTCTTGATGCACAGCTTAGTGCAAATAAGGGAAACAGAGAAAATTAATGTCAGGTTTGGCTATGCTTATCTCATTTGTGCAAAGCAAAGCAGTGAGCAAACTCAGACTATTTGCCCAACCAGGAAGCAGACAGAACATCTGGAAATGCGGCATCTGTAAAAGGCAAAGGTCAAAAACAATACACTGTTGCAATTTCTGTTTTCCATCATGCAACTTTGTTTAGCAACGTTGTGCAACAGTCAGCAATTTTTCCCAACAGCTGCAGTCATCAAATACCTGCAAACAAGACTCAGATAGCCAATAATGAAAACTGGATACATTCAATTAATTCTGTTGAGGACCACACAAACATGCTGAGTGGCATTGTGTGGTGGTTAACACAGAGAGCTTAAGAATGATTTGGAAATTAGGAAATGTCATGTAACTAGTCCCGTGGCAAAAGGTGTAAGTGTAGGGCTGGAGTACAGATAGTCCTGGGTTCCGGTACAGAGTGTTCAACCTATTTTTACTGTTGTGACAGTACATTTTATGGCAATGAACTGAAAAATATAGAAGTGCTATTTCCACATTCTTGTTGCAACAGGTATAAGTGTAGGACTGCCATATACATGGTCCTGAGTTGTAATAGAGGATATTCCATATACTTTTAATGTTGTTCCACTTACCATTATATTAGATAGTGGAGCTGATATGAATTATATGTATGAGGGATGAAACACCATTATTGTGTTTTCAGATGTATGACTGAAGGTACTGTCTACTATATTTCTGTAAGTATAATTTTGCTATCTGGACTTGCATGGCCATCACAATTACATAAGACACATACCCAACTGGATCGATATCCAATAACCTTATCACGTCACACACATACATGTGTAACACTTCAAACTCTCACCTGTATTTATGTATGGTTACTGAGTATGTCTGAGCAGCACTTCTTTTGTGGTAAAGAGGGAAAATCAATGCTATAGAAGAAAATATTTTGTTCCTTATGCCTAGGTTTGAATCCTACAGTGAAAAAATAATTTTTCTCGGTGTATAAAGACAAAATAAATGCGTCAGGTCATTATATTTATGCCCCCAATGCATGTCTGCAAACTTAACTCATCTAACAGTTACTTTCAATTCCCAGTATATATTTTCAGGCTACATCTGTAGACATCCTTCAAACTAAGGCCAGGTGTCAGATTAACTTTCCAATTTTAATTATTTAATTCCTTCTTGCTTGGCACTGCTGCTCCCCACTTAACATTGCTCAAACGCAGTTGTCATCTTTGCTCGGGTTTGTGCATTACAAGTAAAAGCAATAATTGGAACTGGCAGGAAAGCATCAGTTTCATTTGTTGTAGTGCAGCTGGGAGACATGGTTGGCATTAGACAGGAAGGTGCCAAGTTTAGAGCATAGAAGTGGGGTGTCCAGGTGTCCATGATATGTGTTGGACTCCTGGTAAACTGCCCACCAAAGGCTTCTGCAGGGGGGCTATTCTGGCTCCCAGTACAAGTCTGAGGCATGAAATAGTGTGGCTCAGTCTCTATGCAGTGCCACTGGCATCTCACACACTGCAGAGCAGTGTATGCATCATTTAATGACTTACACATGTGAAAAAAGGGATACCTTCAACCATTGGTTGAATGAATTTGAGACTGCAGACATCCCACAGCTGTGTAAGTATGACAATAAGAGAGTACTTGTAAGACTTTGATTGCTAAATATAGACAAGATAGGTATACATAATGCTCTTTTCTTTCCCCAGCTGCTGCTGAATGTGAGTTCAATAGGCAGGCTCGTGTTTCTCAAATGGAGAGGCTGAGGGAAGCAAGTGGTATGTATGCAGCACAAGAGATGTATTATTGTAGATTTAAAAGTCAAAGATAGCATTTGGGATTTTTTTATACAGTGGTATCAAAGTGACCATGCATATCCCAACTGTAAAAGCAAGTATACATACATTACTCTGTAGCAAAAACCAATTGCCTGCTGAAGCATAAAGTGTGGCTTCCCCTCATAAAAAAAACTAGTGTCTTGCTTCCTCGGGTGCTCCCCACTCTACAAATAATATTCCAGGAATACCCCCTTGCAAAGAAAGACTACCTCAGACTGCCTGCTGAAACATAAAGTGTGGCTTCTCCTCATAAAAAAAACTAGCGTCTTGCTTCCTCAGGTGCTCCCTACTCTACAAATAATATTCCAGGAATACCCCCTTGCAAAGGGAGACTGCCTCAGACTGCCTGCTGAAATATAAAGTGTGGCTTCCCCTCATAAAAAACTAGCATGTATGTAACCTACCTTACATTTGAAAGACTGTCTAATGTTAACGGTAATCTACCTTCAGTGAAAATGTTAGCAGGCTCCTGCAGCCCATTACCTCCTCTCCTGTTTCTTTTTACTATATACTCCCCTTACTGCTTCTACTATAATTAGGGAATAACCAAAGGAGATAATCAATAATAAAATGGCCAACTATTAAATCTCTCTTTCCCATCCTCATTTCACCACTAGGTGGTAGCATACACCCACTACAGTGAAACACCTGTTAGTAATTTCTTGCCTTCTCTTCACTACTATACTTTATTTTATATTTTATACAGAACACTTTAATTTATAGATATAGACTTGCTCTGCCCTCTTCTACAGAATCTGTTCGAATACCACTGCAGTCTCAGGCTTTCCCTCAGAACTGCTTCAATTACTTACATTCTGACTATAGCACCATCCCAGAGTCCCAGTAACTGATTGTTTTTTGTTCTGTGGACTACTCACTCCTTCTTGCTCATCCCGCTCCGTTCGCCCTATGGACTCACTCCACTCCCCTAGCCTGCCCCCATATCCCACCCACCGCCACTACCTGTGCATTTATACCTAACCAAACCCTTCCCTCAAATCTAACCCCATCCCACCACATTCTACCCTCCAACAAACCCCACCCATTCCCAGTCACATGTCAACCCCACTTGCTCCAATAGCTATGACTACTCTCGCCTCACACACTTTAATCCAAACTAGCCTACTTATCTCCCTCTCCAGTCTCACCTTCCTTACACTCCTCCCTAGTACACACCCACCAGACAACCCACAAGCCACCACCTTCTACCTCCCAATTACATCCCCTACTTATAGCCAAATTTCCCCTGAACTCTATTCCTCCAACCCATCCCATTTTTACAAAACCAAAATACTCCCAACCCCTCCCTCCCCTTACACTTCTCAAATTAACTCAAAAAAACACTCCCCCTTTTCAACCCTTCCTCCCTATCTCCCATACACCACCTCAATCAACTCTTCCTCTATATCTTCCTCTCTCTTTCAGGTGACATCCACCTTAACCGTGGACCCAACTCCACCAGAAATCTCAGTAACAATCCTAACAAACCCCTAAAACCCAAAACTATCCACCTCACCACAATCAATGCACAAAGCCTCAAAAATAAAATCCCCAACCTCCTTGCTTGGCTTGCTCACAACCAACCCGATATAACCACCATCTCTGAGACCTGGCTTAAACCTTCTATCACTGACAATGAAATTCTTCCTCCAGGCTACAAGATCCTTCACAATGACAGAATCCAGAAAAAAGGCGGCGGAGTAGCTATTGTCTAACCCTCCACCCATACACTAACTCCATATACCAACCCCATCCCTACCTTTTCCAATGCCAAAATGACAATAGGCTATTTAAAACTTAACAATTTCACATCTTTATGCATCAGCTCCATCTATATCCCTCCAGACAAAAATACCAAAAAGTAGAAGACATACTATCCTGGTTTAGCTCAAATATCAAAATTGAAACATATATCCTAGGTGAAAACTGGGCCTCTCTCAGCTCTGACACCCCATCCCATTCAATCAAGCTATACAACTTCACCCAACTTATAAACCTTCCAACCAGGCCAAACATAGATGGAACATCTTGTACCATCACAGACAGGATATTGACTACCCATTCCAACCTTGCCTCAAATGCCACTATACTACCCAATCCTGTCAGTGACCACCTACCTGTCTTTGTTGACTGCATACCCTCCAAAAAAAACAACACCAATATAGCCTAACCCACAATCTAGTCTTCTTCAACCCGGAAATATGTTTAGATTGCCTAAAACACACTAACTCATCACCCCTAAAATCCCTCCCACTAGACACTGCAGTATCTTATTTCAACAAAATATTCCTTACCATTTTAAATCAACTAGCCCCCCCTTAGATCCAAATTAATCAAAGTGAATCCCTGTCCCTGGCTATACTATGAAACCAAAGATATCATGCATCAACATGACATAAAATGAAAATAACACCAAAAACAAAACACCACCAACTCCCTCCTAGAATTTAAATAAATGTGGAACTTAGCCAAAAAAGTAATTACTAAAGATTGCAAAACCTACTACAGCAAACTCCAATCCATGCACTCATTAAATCCAAAAAAATGTAGAACTCCATTTCCTCCATTCTTCACCCTGGCAATAAAAGTAACCCATGCTCAGACCCTACTCTTACCAGCCTAGTAACTGCCACTAAATTCAACTCATTCTTTATAGACTGCAAAGCAAAACTATCCTCCTCTTTCCCTGACTCCCCTCCTGCCCCCTCCCCCACCAGCCACCCTCCTCCTACCTCCCCATTCAGCCTAAAATCCATCCCCACAAACACAATAAAAAGGCTTCTCCTCAAGCTAAAACCCTGTCATAATGCACCAGACAATCTGCCACCCACCTTCCTCAAGCAATCTGCTGAAACCATAGCCTATCCCATATCTATTCTTATAAATAGATCAATACAAGAATCATACATTCCAACCATCTGGCACCACGCATACATCATCCCACTACACAAAAGCAGCAAAAACATAGACATAACAAATTTTAGACCCATAGCCGTACTTTCCCCTCTGTCAAAAATACTAGAAAAAACTATCAGTCCACAAATCATGCAATATCTAACCCTGAACAAACTCCTCTCACATACCCAACATGGTTTTTGCCCTGGCCACAGTACCATGACTGCCCTCCTTTCCTTTCTAGAGACCATAAACCTAGCATGCGACAAGGGCAAATACATATAATCACTATTTTTAGACCTCTCAAAGGTATTCGACACCATCACCCACTCCTTACTCCTAACCCAGCTCTCCCTCCACACTAGCCTGGCTCATCAGCTACCTATTCAACCACCAACAAGCTGTCCAATGGAAAAAATCTACCTCTCCTTTCCTACCTACACCCACCAGTGTTTCTCAAGGTTCAGTACAAGGCCCTCAACTCTTTAACCTATTTATCAACAACTTCCACCTCTCCATCGCCGAAGCCTCTGTTATCCAGAATGCAGATGACTCCACTATCATCTGCTCAGCCTCTTCTCCCTCTGAACTGCCATTAAAAACCCAACTTGCCTTTTCTAAAACAGAATCCTGGATGAAATCCAATCACCTTGCCCTAAATGCTATCAAAACAAAACTAATGATTTTTACCTCCACTAGAAACTCCACTTTTGACATAAACCTATTCTGCATTTCATGCCAAAATAAAACCCCATTGGAAATAGTTTCCATTACCAAACTGCTAGGCATCATCATTGATGAAAACCTAAAGTTTGACTCCCACATTTACTCAGCTATTAAGAAAACCCATAAAAAAATTGCTCTCCTCTACAGACACAACCGTTATCTCAGCCCCTCCCCCCAACAAACACTTGCAACTACCTTCTTCCTCCTATCACTCATGTATGGCGCTCCCATATTTTCCAACCTCTAACTAGGCCTACATTCCAAACTTGAATCCTGCTACCACAAAATTAGCAAATTTGCAACCAACACCACAAATTCATCTCATCACTGTCACTCCCTACACACCCTCAAATGGCTAGAACTTCCCATTTACCTCAGATATCTGCAATTTACCACTACCCACAAGCTCATCTTCAAACCAGCAGACAGTTCATCCCTGGACACAGCCCTAATACCCTACACACCCTCCCGCTCCCTAAATTCCGAGAGCCAAAATCTCCTACATGTGTACAATCCCTCTCATCCATCAGGCCAACTACTACTAGCTTGCACCATAGCTAAACAATGGAACTCTCTCCCCTCTCCACTACACAACATGTCCAACCACAATAACTTCAAGACCCACCTGCTCTCACACCTGTCCTCCAAATGGAAATGTCCTTCTCATGCTCCTACCTAAGCACCCCCCAACTCATAAGATCCTATACCCTGTCTGTGAATATTCTAAACATTTTTTATTCTTCTCTTTTTTCACAGAACACTCAAAAGATACATTACTATCTAATGTGTATTTTCCTTTCCAGAATTGTTTTAAATGTGTAAATATATATATATATATATATATATATATATATATATATATGGTTCTACCTGACTTCGTCGACAGCGCAGAAGACCGACAGCGGAATTCGGAGCTCCAGAAGATCAAACGAAGAAGACCGACGAATCGCGAGTGGCAGAACATCGACAATGCAGAAGACCGACACGACGGATGACAACACCAACGCCGAGGATGCCGACATGGGGAAAGGCTGTGTGAGTATGCGGTAGTGACGGACGCTAGGGTGCGAGGCAGGTAAGTGTGGAGATTGACGGTCTGTGGGGATAGGGGTGGGTTAAGTGAGTTAGGGTTAGGGAGCGATAGGGGTGCCTTAAGTGAGTTAGGGTTAGAGCGCGACTGGGGTGGGTTACGTGAGTTAGGGTTAGGGGCGATAGGGGTGGGTTAAGTGAGTTAGGGTTAGGGCGATAGGGGCGGGTTAAGTGAGTTAGGGTTAGGGCGGGTAGGTAAGTGTGCGATAGTGACGGACCTTAGGGTTAGGTAAGGTTTAGTGTGGGCTTGTAAGGATTTTGGTGTGCTTGTGTTGTGTGTGTGGTTTGTGGAATGGGGATGTGTTTTGTTTTAATTGTTATTGTGGTGTGTGCAGTGTATGGGGTTTCGTGTTTGTGTACCGTCGGTTATTTCGTTGTCGGTTATGTGTGGTTTCGTGTTTATGGACTGTCGAATATGTGGTGTCGGTGATGTGGTTGTCGGTGTTGTGTGGTTTCGACTATGTCAGGTAGAACCATATATATATATATATATACATATATATATATATATATATATATATATATATATATATATATTACCTATCTATCTACTAGGTAACCTCTCTTTCTTTGCAATGAATGTTACACTTGAAAGCCTATAGCTTAATATAATGTTTTTTATACTGAATACTTTGTGTAAATATGTAACCTCTCTTATTATTCATTTTCTTTTGCAATGAATGCTACACATGAAAGCCTATGGCTTACCATAATTTATTTTATTTTATTTTATTTTATTTTACATTTGTTGACCGGGCTAGTCTAGCTGGATCAAAGTCCATTTTCAGTAGAGGCCCGGGGAGAAAAGCTCCACAGATAAAAGCAAGGTAATTTAAAAACAAGTACAATACACTTATGAGACAGGCAATGAGCAAAATACAATGATATTAGTCCAGGTATGGTTGTACAAATCTAAGAAAAAACAAATAATACCAACTATGCATTTAATACTTTCGTACTACTTTCTGAAGTTCAAATGTAATGGATAGTTATAAAAACATTAATTGTAAAAAAAAAAAAAAAATTTTTTTTTTTTTTTTTTTTTTTTTTTTAATTCATGTTTGAGAATGGTAGTAACAATGTAATCATTAAGTCATTATGTGATCAGAGAGAAACATTACAGAGTTGATTAAAGAAATATGAAAGTAGAAAGATGAGAGCAGGTTAGTCTGGATTGGTGCAAGAGCATAGCCAGAAATTGTTTAGATGTAAAAGAAGTTGTTTTTTAAAGAGAGGAAGAGTGGGTAGAGAAGAAATATGTAGGGGGAGGTTATTTCATATTTTACCAATTGAGTTTGAGAAAAGGCAGTTTCCTGCAGAATTTGTAATTCTAGTAGTGTTGACTTGTAGCTTTTCGGAGGAGCGTAGTTGTTTCAGGTTACTGTAAGGAGTCAAGAGGTTGCTAAGGGCTGGTGTTTTTGATGGTTGATAAAGAATTTTGTGTGCTATTAGAAGTTGTTGATAGATAAGCTTGTTAGGAAGTTCCAACCAGTGTAATACTTTTAGGTTTAGACAGTGGTGGGTTCTATACTTAGATGCTGTGGCAAATCGAGCTATATTGTGGTAAGATGTAGTTAGTTTCCTAAGGTTACCTTTAGAGAGATTAGTGTAAATAGGGGAAGCATACAGCAGGGTAGAGATAAGATGGGATTGTGCTAAGGTGGACCGTGCTTTGGGTGTAAGGAAGGGTTTGATTCTATACAGTGAGCCAATCTTTTTATTCACTGCTTTTATTGTGTTATTGATGTGATAATCAAAATTAAGATTATTATCAATAGTAACACCTAGCAGTTTTGTAGTAGAGTCAGGGGAAATGTGGGAATAATGTTACTCTAATGTTTCTGACTCTGAATTTTGTCTATTATGTAACCTCTCTTTCACTATTATTATTAATGTAACTTCTTGTGGAGCATTCCTCCCCGGGCCTCAACTGAAAACAGGTCTGTACAACCAAGTGAATTCTCCCAGTCAACACATACAAATAAATAAATAAATTGTAAGAGTTAAATATTCGACTGTAGTCAGAGGTTGTGGGTTCAAATACCATGAATCACTAATATATGATACTGTATTTCTTTAGTAATATTTACGTTAAATTAAAAACTATATACCAGTGGGACAAATGCCCTGCTGTTAACTGTAATCTGTATGATTGGAACATGCAAATATGCAATATATGCACATTTCAAGGACTACTTTCAGCAATATGTAGTATAGTGTGTATCTGTTAGGATGTATACTTAAATGTAATACTTCAGATAAAAGAGTTATAAAATTGTGTTAATGCATTGTGTGTCACAGATGATGCTACTTTTTTTTCTCTTCTTTTCTACCACCCCAACACTCATCTCTCTTTTCATATTTTCTATTATATGTCCCCAAAATGTCTCCATGTTATCCATGTGTATCACATCACTAAATTCTACACAGCACAGCAAGATAAGCCAGCCCTAGTGGATCAGCCTGCTCCTGCTCAACTGGCTCCAGCACAGATGCTCATCACATCTAGGAGCAAACCTGGCAGCACTGCCTCTGCTTGCCCTGCACTATGTGCATCCTTAGGCAGTACTGCCTCAGAAGCTGTTGCAGTGGTACCCTCTGAGAGCAGTGGCAGATGTAGTGATTTCATCACCTGCCAGAAGATGCCAGGATAAGTGTGCAGGGTCATGCACTGCACCACTGGTGTATGCCTATGCTGGATGGAGATGCTGCTCTCCCTCATGGTCCATAGGAGGAGAAGACATCATGCATTCCAGCCATTAGTGGAGTAAGGGGACAGTGATGGCAGTCCAATGTGTGAGGCCTCAATTCTCACTGTCTCCAAGCTTAACAGGCATGAGCCTGTGTTGTCCCATCCCTCACCCTAATCATGGTTCCCCCAACCTTTTGTGTCCCTCAACAGCCCTGTCTCTGGACTTGTTTGTCTTTTTTTTGCATTTGCTTCCATACCTACCCAACTTACCTGATCCAGACATACCTACACCCCTTACCCAACAGTCCTATCTTATTGAATTTAAAAAAAATGGGCACTTACCCACAAAAAAAAATGTCCCATTCATAGCTCTCCATTTCACACACATTTCCTCTTGATACACTTGATTTAGTCCAATTGGCTGTACAACATGATTATGTTTTTGTCACCCGTTTCGCTGAAGGTGACAGTCCAAATTCCAGTAATATTATGTACATATGACCAGTTTTTACTGTTGAAGAAAATGATAGCTATGTTTCTTTCCTACCTCCTTCCTGAACATTCCTGTATTGCTTTCCCTTTGTTATTTCCCTGCTTGCTGCTCATTTTACCACTTTACTATCTACTCCATTTTAACTCCTATAATCTGGTCAAAAATAGAATCAAATACAACACACATAAGTACAGAAAAAGCAATGGATCCCTTCAATTTTTTGCCTCTATATTTTTGTGCAGTTTGGCATCATGCAGCAATGTTGAGCGATGGTGAGTGCTGGTATAAAGCTGCGGTTACCTCCTTGCAATGCCACTTAACCCTGCTATGCTATGCCAGCCCACATCAACATATGTACCATAAAGAATTAATGTCTTTGCATTATCACTGTTTAAAAGTGTTTGATATACCAAGTATTGTCTGAGCTCAAAAAGAAATGTGCCAATGCATTTACACCTGCTGCCACAGAGTCAGTTAAGCAGCAGGTGTGTCTCATAGCGTCAGTACTAACTCTCAGACTTTAGCAATGCAGCTCATGCTCGTGCACTGCTTAACTATGTGCAAGCAGGGAAAGTAATGTAAATGTGTATCGTGCACGCGCAAACACTTTGCCAACCAGTGTGCAAATCCACTGCTCACCGTGCTATGGAAAACCAAACATTATTATATATTAGTGCTGTTTACTTGTCCATTTCCTGTTTATGACATGAAATCATATGTGGAAACATAACAAACTGAGGGCCCTATCTAACAATAAGTCACATATTTACAATACAGCCTTGTGTTGCCTCCTCCCAGGTCCTGCAACCCTGGTGTCTCAGTACTTTTTTCACACATATAACAACTGCACTACATAAATTAATTATAAGATGTTATATGACATGCAATGCGCATCAATCTGGTAACATGCAGAACTGAAACTATTGACCCATAAGCCTAAACACCCTTATCTACAAGACTATGAAAGGAATCCTCATGGACCTTTTCTACAGGGACATAGGTGACCTTCAACACACTTGATCTAACCCATTTTGGTTTTGTCAAGGGTAGATCGTGCTTATTAAACATAGTGGACTTTGTTGATAATGACCATAAAAACCTGGATGAGGGATAACAGGACATACCACCTATGCTGATTTATCCAAGGCCTTTGACACTATCCCCCATTCAGGCATCACAGATAAAATCTCTCATCTGGGAATTAACCCATACATTACTAGATGGATAGCGAACTGGATCACCGACAGAATGCATACTGTCAAAGTTGGGGACTGCACCTCTACCTCTAGTCCACTTACAAGTGGAATACCACAAGGATATGTGGCCCACAACTGTTTGGAAACTATTTCTCTGAAGTCCTGGCAAAAGTATAAGGCCTGTGGCTTTTCAGGTTTGCAGATGGCTATCAACTGGGCGCAATCATATAGAGACAACCAACAATGTTAACATATTACAGAAAGGGCTGATGCAGACAAAGGATTGCTACCAAAGTTGTGGACTGAACCTTAATGCAAAAAACACCTCATTCATCTGTGGCAATGAAGTGCCCCTGCAAATTATGATATATAGCACCCCTCAAAGCTCAAACACAGTGTTCTGAGACTTGGGAAAATATGTTGATAGCAATCTATACTTCTATCACTGTGTGTCCATAGTTGTGCGACACATTCTACACTACACACTTCATAAATAAAGGCATCACATCCAAGACCAGGGACGTCATAACTCTGCTGTACTCAACCCTTATAAGACCACTAATTGAATACAGTGCTCCCTTCTGCCTGTATTTCACCAGACACCTGCAGCAACTGGAGAAAACACCGAGGTTTGTGACCAGGAGGGCCTCCAAAACATGACATACATGGAAAGACTGAATGACCTGTCACTGTACTCAGTATCATGCAGGCTGCTGAGAGGTGACCTATGCCTGGTTTACAGAGCAGTCTCAGACCCTGCCCTACTGGAAATGTGGGACATCTTCAAATCAAATGGGAACAGAATAACTCACTCCAGGGATATTAACCTAGCCTGTGACATAAACAGAATATGCTGGGGAGACAGATATATCTTCCAGCAATTGCCACTCCTCTGTAATAGGCTCACACTGCATGTGAACCAGTGCTCCTCAATGACCCCTTCACAACTAGATGAGTGAGTGTAAATTCACCCCTGGGGTGTCACCTATATCCCTCATGGACAGGGGTAGTCAGTGTTGATCACAAAATCACTGTGCTAACAAAGACCATCTAGCTATGCTCAAAAAGGTGTTTGTGTTTTTCCACGGCAAGACTTGTAAACACCCTAGGACAATTAGCCTAGTAACCTCCTATCAACTTATCAAGCTATGAACCTATGCAGGCCTCCTAACATCTTATCACCAGTAAGCCCTGCTGATTTACACCAACATGTGGGACACTGTTATTGCCATATTCCCATCAGCAGACACTGCTGATGTCATCAGTTGCATTTGATTTGTGAATGTGCACTATACCCAGTAGGGCAGGGTCAGAGACTGACTTTGAGGCCAGGCAAAAGTCACCTTATACTATATGATACAGATTATAGTGACATAGATTTTAGTCTATCCACATACCTCATGGCATGTTTTTTAGGCACTATGTTTTCTTGGTGATTAACCCCTGTGGTCTCTTCAGCTGCTGCATCTGTCTGGTGAGGTACATGCCAAAAAGAGCATTATACTCTATATTAGTGTTTTGATGAGGTTCAACTTCAGTGCTGTAATATAATCCTGAGATCAGACTATGATGGTGTGACTTAAGATGTGAATGACATAGGCTTTCAATGTCAGTGTAGACACTTGTTGGTAGAAGTTTGGATAGCTATGTATGCATATTCCCTGTGCTTGCATCAGTAGGTTTCAGCATAACTACAGGGCTGTTGTCACTGATTTAATTAGCAGGGGAATTCCACTTTGCAGAAGGTCAAAATAAAGACACATTTTTGCATTTATTTGTAGACCATGTGACTTTGTCCCCAATCATTTGTCTGTGTTGGTCTCTCCTGTAGTATGTTATCATCATAGATGGACTCAATGATTCCATCCTTTATGCAAGAATCAGCAAACACATTAAGACAAAGGCTGTATACTTTAGCCTGAACTGTTGAGAAATAGATTCCAAACAGTAAAGGACCAAGCACAGATCCCTGGGTACACCAATGGTGACAGCTTTACTGGTGCAGGTTGATTCATCAACTTTCACAGTATGTGTTCTGTTGGTGAGCCAGTTGGTTACCAATCTAGTGTCATAAGGTTTAATCCTCAGCTGGGAGAGTTTCTCAATGATACCTGCATGAGGGATTCTGTTCAAATCTTAGGCCAGTTGTGGATAGCCAGTATGCACTGTCTTACCTTCATCAAGGCTTATCACACAGAATCATTGGGCTGTGACAACATCACAGATCTATCATGTGACTAATCACATACACCTTTATGACACTGTTGAATACACACTTCAAAACACCCTCCACAGACTATATTCTATAGAAGGGTGTACATCAACATGCATCTGACTGAGTTGTGGGGTGGATTAGTACCCAATGCATGCATGTATAGACACATCCTGACTCTCCTCATCTGTGAGGTACACCAACATGTCATCGGGGACCTTTCCTAAATGGACTCTAGTGATATCCCAGTTGTGTGCAACAGACCTGTGTGAGTTGTTAATGCTACATCATGCCTGCTACGTCTGTTAGATGTCCTCAAAGAGACCATCAAGGGCATGCATGATGACAACTCATCCATTTGAACTTGACAAGCCCAAGACACTTGAAACAAATCCACACTGAGGTATTCACTCAACACTGTCAGATGTGGCCATATACACCTGTATCAAAAAAGGGGTAGACCACTGTATCACATATGTGGCATATAATATGTGTGAAGTGACCTATATGTCAGGCCCAGTGATCAAGTCTGTATATCAGGGCTGTCTGCTAGGCCCTTTCCTGTCCATTATTTAAGTGAGGGACATCATAGATGACAGATACATCCTGTGTTCAAACAGCTGTCTGAAGGACTACATTGTGTAGGTAATCATTGACTCTAACGGAGGTATTAGTATAACACAGACAGTATCAACACACACCAAAGATTGCTGCCACAGCCATGAGAACATCTGCAATGATATGAAAACATGGGTGGATTTGTTATGCCAGGAAAACAAACACACAACCCAAGTATAATGTAAACACCACACCCTATAATCAGACCAATAGATATGTGACCTGTGTCCTGGGGTAGATGGTAAATGAAATGTCAACCAGCATGTGGTCACAGTGCTGACTACTCCCTTGTATGTAACACAACAACTTTTTATATGTGAAGGACAGCCACATCAGAGGCCATAATACCTCCACAGCTCACAGCCTTCATCACACCAATAACTGAGTAGAATGCACCCTTCTTCATGTACCTCCCTACACATCTTCCTGTGATGTGTATCTGAAGTGTACCACCTTTGTCATAGTGAGCTGTCACACATCTTATTGACCATACCTTGGTATTCTTTTTGTGGCGTAAAAATTACTGTTTGATGGTGCGGAACTCACATCAAATTATTACACTAGATGCATGTGTGCTACCTGTTTTGTTGATGCACACAAGTACATACATAGCTATTTTACAACATTAATGGCATGGGTAATATTCATAACAGTGTAGATTGTGCCATATATATATGTCATGCACACCAGTCCACTACCCTGTATTGATCATAATGTTGCATACAGGTATAGCAGTGTTCCTCCTAACACCTCCAGCAGACGTTATGGTGCCAGGACAGTGTGCATGATTACCCTCATAGAGTTGATATATCACAGAAGTTGTACAAGTGGGTTTGTGCAGAACCATCTCTAATCATTCTAAATCACATATGTTATGCCAGAGACATGGGATTACTGGTGGTATTATTCGATATTGTCCATGATTGTTCATGCTTCTTTTAATGTTGCCTGTGAGTCTTTACCTGTGTCCCACTTGCTGGAGACGTCTGCCGAGATTACAGTCATATTCAAGCAATTCAGTTTGCACAGCTTCACAATATGCACCATGCTCCAAATGTATGTAACATCTCTGATAGATGTCCCCTGCATTGTTCAAGTAAGGATTCTTATCTTACACAGACATCTTCCCCATTGTTATGTCACCTTGTGTGACCGTTACATAATGCACATTTTCACTGTGCAGTCCCTACTGTACCATATTGATATGTGATTGGTGCTACTGCAACAACTGTCTCCATTGACATTTATTTATTTTATTTTATATTTGTTGACTGGATATATGTCCATTTTCAGCAGATGCCCGGGAAGAAAAGCTCCAGAAAACACAGATAGAACATAACAGATATGAGTCAAACATATTTACAAAGCCCGCTAGTAGGTACTCATACTATACACAGTGTGTAATAGTATAAAAAACCAACAGGTTGAAGCAAGCTATTATGAGCAAGAGATGCGTACAATATTAATTTAAGTAAGACATTGAATAAGTAGTAATTAATCAGGGTTAGTACAGGGACAAAGCCAGTGCTCTTTAAAATACTGTTTGAGGCCTTATTTGAAGAGACTTACAGAAGGTTAGAGGGTAAGGTTAGTTGGAAGTGAATTCCAAGTTTTACCAATGATGTTAGCAAACAGGGAGTCACCGGCTGAGTTAATGGCTTTGTGGGTTTGGAACAACAGTTTTTTGGATGATCATAGTTGCCTTGAATTACTTATGGCTTTATGATATTTTTGAGTGCCGGACTATTTTCAAGGTGGTTCAGAATTTTGTGCGCTACTATAAGCTGATTGAAAAGAAGTAGACTAGGCAGTTCTAGCCACCTGAGAAGACTGAGGTTTTGACAGTGATGTGTCCTATATGTTGAGCCTATGGCAAATCTGGCAGTATGTTGTAACAGTGAGAGAGCTTACTAAGTTCAGCTTTGCTCAAATTGGAGAGTATGGGGGAGGCATATAGAAGGGTAGGGAGTAGGTGTGAGCAGGCAATTGTAGTCCTAGGTAATGGAGATAGAAAGGTTTGCTTCTATATAATGAGCCAAGCTTCTTCTTAATGGTTTTTATAGTTTTATTGATATGCAGATGAAATTTGAGATTATTGTCCACTGTTACTCCTAAAAGCTTAGTCTGGTCATCTGGCGAGATAATGGTACTGTTGTTGGATGTTATGGAGAAGGAAAATGTGGTGGATCTACTGGTGTGGCTAAAGAGGAGCAGTTTAGCTTTGTTGGGATTTAACAACAGACAGTGATTAGAGAGCCAATTTAAAACTGTGTTGAATGTGTTTTGTGTTAAGGTTTGCAGGTCTAAAAGGGAGGATGCCGTACAGATCAGGGTAGAATTGTCTGCATATTGAATGCAGGTTGCATCAGGGATGGCAGTATGAGGATTGTTGACGAAGATAAAAAAGAGTAGAGGACCTAGAATAGAGCCCTGAGGGACACCAAGGGTGAGGACCTAGAATAGAGCCCTGGGGGACACCAAGGGTGAGGACCTAGAATAGAGCCCTGAGGGACACCAAGGGTGAGGAACTAGAATAGAGCCCTGAGGGACACCAAGGGTGAGGACCTAGAATAGAGCCCTGAGGGACACCAATGGTGAGGACCTAGAATAGAGCCCTGAGGGACACCAATGGTGAGGACCTAGAATAGAGCCCTGAGGGACACCAAGGGTGAGGACCTAGAATAGAGCCCTGAGGGACACCAAGGGTGAGGATCTAGAATAGAGCCCTGATGGACACCAAGGGTGAGGACCTAGAATAGAGCCCTGAGGGACACCAAGGGTGAGAGGTAGCAGGGTGGACAGTTTGCCCTGCCATAATACAGCCTATTGTCTGCCATTCAGATAGGATAGGAACCACTGAATAGCATGGTTATCTAGGGAGATGTATTTTAGGGAATGGATGAGTCATTTGTGGTTGTCCATATCAAAGGCCTTCGACATGTCTAGAAATAGGGCTGAAGATAGCCTGTTGTTGTTCCAATTGTGGAATCTGGTATTTGTAAAAGAAAGGAGGGCAGAGGTGGTGCTGGGATGTGGCCTAAAGCCACGCTGAGAGTTGGCAAGCAGACCATTCTGAATGAGATAGTCCATAAACTGCTTATGAATGCACTTCTCCATTAATTTGACTAGTGGTGAGAGAATGGCAATGGGTATGTAGTTGGACAGTTCTGTTGAACTTCCACCTTTGTGGAGTGGGATAACATGGGATATTTTCCAGTTTGAGGGGATAGTTCCATCAGTTAGTGTTCTATTGATTAGGATAGAGATGGGGAATGCTATGGCATTGGCAGCTTTTTGTAGGTACTCTGCGGGAAGGAGGTCAGCAGAAAGGGTGGTTAGTTTTAGTTTTTTGGTTAGGGATCAGATAAAAGTGGTAGAGACAGTTTGGAAGTTAAAGGGGGGGTGAGAAGTGGGTGTGTTAGTGGTAGAGTTAGAGTAGGTTGGAGTAAGTTGGTTAGCTAATGACTGAATAGTTTCAGTGAAAAAGTTATTAAAGGCAGTGGCAACAGTTTCTGGGGATTTATGGGTGTAGTTTGATGGGGTTGGGGTAGTAGATTGTCCTGATTGAAGAAGTCGGTTAATACCTGTCCAAATCTTTTGGGGATTGTTTTGGTGTTTAAATTGGAGGTTCTGGTAGTAGGTTTTTTTTTGTCTAGCAAAATGAGTTTTTTTGTATCATTTCTAAGTTGACGATATCTTACTTGGTCGAGGGGAGCTTTAGTTGTTCGCAATTTGGTCCAGGCTGTATTTCTAAGTTTGATTTTTATCTTAGTTTTTTTTGTGAGCCATGGAGAAGTATTAGATTTAGTCTTTATAGTACATGCAGGAGCATGGGATTCAAGGATGCTCAGGAATTTATTGTCAAAGAAAGTTGTAGCTTCATCTAGTGGTAGATTTTTTAGAAATGACCAGTTGACCGATTTAAGTTCATTTAAGAAGTTAGTAGGATTGAAGTTTTTAATATTTCTGATTGTTTTGTATGTAGTCTTGTGGTGGGTTTCTGCCTTATACTTAATAATATAAGTTAGTGAATGATCACTTAGGTCATCGGGGAGAGTCCCAGCTGTATACATGCTTGGGTGGCTATTGATAAGTACCCATTTTAAGATTCTTTCCTTGTTGGTGGGTTTACTAATCCTAGTGGGAGATGTTATTATTTATATGAACCCAAACAGATTTATATGGGTGACAGGGGATTCAGCTGAGCAAGTGCACCAGTCGGTGTTGAAGTCACTAAGAACAATAGTTTCTTGGGGGTAGGTAGTGGATAACCATTAGACGATATCTTCCAGAGTGCTTATTTTATTGGCTGGGGGAATGTAGACACAGACAATATTTATACTCTTTTTATTGTTAATTTGCAGTTTGGTAATGAGGATTTCTGCGTTATTAAATGGGGTCGGTTGAACTGGATCTCTATTAACACAATGTATTTTTGTAAAAAACTGCTATCCCACCTTCCTTCTTAGCTGTTCAGTCTAATTGGTGTATGTTGTAGCCCGGGGGTAATACCTCATTATTAGCAGTAGTAGGTTTAAGCCAGATTTTTGTAAGACACATTATGTCTGGGGAATGAACTGCTAAGGGGGCATGTAGGTTGGAGATTTTATTATTTATACTGCGAATGTTCAAGTGAAATGTCAGGAGAGTGTTTGCAGAACTGTTAAGGGTTCGTTTATTGATGGGGTTGGTGGTGTAGGCGCTATTGTCACCAGGTGGAGATGGGCCAGGATTGGGATGGATGTTCCCATCTCTAATGAGGTTGTATTGAAATCTGATTATGAGTTTTAGAAACTTATAAATAAGTCTTAGATAGCGCTTGTCCCATGGATTAGATTTTAAGGTTTTAATTGGGTGATGAGGTAAAGGGGATGAGGGTTTGGATGTGTGTGGGGGATAGTTAGGTGAGCTAACTTGTAAGAGATGTCTGGGGTGGTAGTCTGACATTTTGGGAAGTGGAGTCCATGGTGGTACTGGTTTTCACAGGCGGTGCGGAGATAAAGGATGAGCATCAGGGGGTGTAGAGAAAATACTAGTGTTTTTCTTGATGCTAGCATAGCAAGAGGCCTGGCCAATATGAAAAATTGGGTTGTAGAGAGGGAGGGCCACTTGGTGATGTGTGAGATGCTGGTTAGGAGAAAGAAGCAGGGGGAGTGGCTAGGATAGTATAAATTTATCAGTACTGGGGGTGGGAATAGGAGGCAGGGCTGAGTGCGGAGTGAGCCCAAGTGCAGCAAGAGTGAGTGGAGGAGGGCTAAAATGGACCACAAGACTTATACAACAATTAAGTAAAATGCAAGTTTATAATGGGGATGTAATTTATTTGCCTTACTACATTTTAAAGATGTCTCCCAGAGGAGTGGGTATTGATATAGCCTCCTATGAGAATGGCTCGAAGGAGGGGGGTAGCGAGCAGAGTGGGGCTAAAATGGACCACAAGATTTATACAACAATTAAGTAAAATGTAAGTTTATAATGGGGATGTAAGTTATTTGCCTTACTACATTTTAAAGAAGGCTCCCAGAGGAGTGGGTATTGATATAGCCTCCTATGAGAATGGCTCGGGGGAGGGGGGTAGCAATTATCAGTGTGAGACTGGGTGGTTAGAAATGGTTGCAGAGCAACCCCAGCAGGAGGGAGTCCAAATGAAAAGAAAAAATAAAACAATCAGGAAATGTAAGTAAGACAATACACTGTGTTAGAGCTTTTCAGCTTACAGAAACCAAATGTTGCTAGCAAGCTCTTTAAGGATGAGTAGATCTAAAGGAATTAGACTGAACTAAATATTTGTTTTGGAATAGTTTTAACCTTAGACTCTGGACCTCACCTGTTTACATACAGAGGGAATAAGAAACTTGTACAATTAGTAGAGTATGTTCCTACCTAGTGGCCAACTTCATTAAAGCTCTCCAAGTTGGAAGCTGAATGGAGCTCAATGAAGCTGTGCTCACCTCACAATGATAGTCACAAAGTAAGAGAAAATTGTTAAAAACAATTCAATGGCCTTCACCTAATAATTAATTCTACTGGAAGGCTTGTGTATAAACGTTGAGATTGATTTGAGCTTTTGCTGAAAATGTGCTTCAGAACCAACTGGGGGTGGGGTGCGAGATCCCGAGGCTTGTGGACATTTCCTCATCTGCTCTATATTAGGTTGTTTCACCTGTCCTCTTTCCCTGTGTTCATTCCTACAATTTATCTGTATGTCCCTATTCAATACACACACTTCCTCTGAGTATTTATTTTACATGGCACCCCATGTACCCTTACAGAACATTTAATACAACTTTAGTACAGAAAGCCAGGAATGAGATTTCACAATACTCTGCACTGTATACACTGTCCTATACTGTGCAGAGTATTGTGAAATCTCATTCCTGGCTTTCTGTACTCTGCACTGTATACGCTATCCTATACTGTGTTTGGACCATATACTTTACTATCATATGTCTCAACTGGCAAGATTTTCACAGAATGTCCCGATTCTTGCCTTTATATCTTTTGGTGTGTTCCTTATCAAATTTGTGGTTTTCTGCCACATCACTGGGATGATCTCAGGACTGATGTGACTTAATAATTACATACATTTGAGTTTCAGACTTCAAATCCTTTATAACATGTATCTTAACACAACCTCCTGGTTATTCTAGCACATTTCTAAAGAGCAAATATGTCAAATCTGTCCCTATTTCTGGGTCATTGTCCCCCCATTATGTTGGCCCTTGTCCAGATGTCTTGCATGAAGAGCTTGAGAGTTATGAAAACTATGGTCTGTTAAGCCCTAGTGATTACTGTGGCATGCTGCTCAAAGCCACAGACCTTCAGTGCTCTGACTTAAACAGGATTACTATACGTGTTTGCGTACATGGTTTCCTGGCCTGCAACACTGTTGCCGGTCATGAAACCATGAGCAATTCATAGTGCATGTTATACAGAACCAGTTTGTTAACAAGTGTTTATCCTTAATATTTCAATTAAAGCAAACAACAGTATAACCAATGCTAGTAACAAACATACAAGAGGGAAAAAAACACTCTTTCAACACAAGGAGGAAAAATCCTTCTCGTCCATTGAATTAGTAATACAGAAAATGTAAACCAAGCCATCATGACCTGCCCTGAATGCCCTGTCCATCAAGTCATCCTCATATAAAGGCTAGTGCTTCATTGGGGTACTTCTCCAAAGGAGTAAGAAATGCAGTAACTAGGGAGTGTATGGACTGAATATAATGAAAGACAATTTTGTCTAATTCAGGCTGAGAACACCATAAAACCCATAGCAGCTGCCAAAGATGCAAACAAGAGTGAGACCCTCTTCATTGTATTACCTCCAAAATGGATTAATACACTCCCTCCTTCCCCGCACAACAAAATGTCGATATCCAGTTCAGAAGTTGATATCAGATAAATAAATAAAGAAGAATGCTTGCTGGGTCCCTCTTGTAACTCCAAAGCTTCTAAGTGCAAGTGCGAAAATAAAAAATAAAAAATACAGGGGGACAGTGAATGCTAAATATCACTGTTTTCCTTTAAGATTTTTTTGTAGGGGGCAAGCCCCCTATACTCTCTCACTCTTCAGACCTGTATATAGCAACTCCCAGATCACCATGCCTGGGAGAAATGGGAATACTCTGAGAAACATCAGTAAGTTCAGATTTTCACTCAACTGGTCTCACTGTTCTGGGAATCTCAGTAATGTGTCTCAGAGTATCAAATGGCTAGTGTGCCAGAAACTCTCAGGATGGTCATTAAAGTGATGAAACAGATTCCAAGAAAAACAGTCTATTAGCAGCACAGAGCAGGGAAATGAATGTTGTGTAACCTGCTGAAACTTGTGTTTATAAGCCATCCACCACCTAAAGTAGAGTAAGAAAAATAAAATGGTCTCATTTCCCTGTATTGTTGATACAGCAGTGTCCTGAGGTCAGTGTTGTAGGAATGGCATCCATTTCAGGAAATGAATATCTGGCTCAACCTTTAGAACTATAGGGTTATCACTGATTATACTTCTTATAAGGAGATAGTCTTGAAAAAGGTACTCACACATCACTGGATTCTACCTTATACTGAGAAAATGCAGAAGTAAAAAAATTATTTTCAAAAAGAATTGTATTCCTACAATAAGTAAAAGAGAGTGGAAATCAGAGCTGCAAATTATAAACTTTACAAAGCAGCTTAAATTCCTTGATGTCATGCCTGTGTATATCTTTATGCTGGTGGAAATTAAAATCCCTCACCCATAGGATAGGAAGATTAACTACAATAATCAGCAAAAACTTGGAAAGCAAAACCCTTCTCCTAGCAGAACGAAATGGGGGACATGTTAATAAAACAGACAAGACAAATTGTTTCATTTTTAAATGTAAAGCTCTGCAGTGTTCTGAGTCAATGATAGTGAAATCTAAGACTGGCAAGAAAGCATTAAATAATACAATGGCTAGATCTAAGCAAGGGCTATCAGCAAAGAACAAATCACCTTGCTCTCAAACATGGCTTCTTATTGGGCTCTTAGTAAATATTTTATAGCCCAAACATCTAGGTCTGAATGGAGAGATAAAAAGTCAGCAAGCAAAGGAGAGTAGTAGTGCTGAAATTGAAGTCATCCTCAAGTCTTAGTGAGTACCTTCACAAGGTGGACGCTGTTTTCACAAAATTTCACCAAGGCAATACTGATATACAGACTGTATTTATATGGCATATATAATGGACAGAAGTAGGTCAAAAACTGAAAAAGATAGCTGGGTGCACAAGACCCAGGATAAAAAAAGTGTCCAATCCTGGTAGGTGCACTGGTGCCAGGACTGGAAAAGATGACAGTAGACAATCCCCAAAATACAGAAACATTACTACAATGTGGCCAGGCTAGGCCCAGGGGGAGGATGCCCCCCCCGTTGTAGAAGGACGTAGCAGTCCACAAAAAATGTAAAAAGACTGATAGGCCAAAGAAGAGCCAAAATGACAATAAAGTGGACTATTAAGGATAAGAAAGAAATGATATATTGTTACTATTATGCAAGAAGCCCAGAATTTCCAGACAAGATATACAAAATGATTAAGAGAGAAATTAGAGGAAAGAAAAATACTTCCGCAAGAAAAACTGTCAGAAGCTTGAAATTAAAATTTCTGTTCATTAATACAACAGATTTATGAAAAAAATCAGTATAAAGATCAAGTAACCCTGATCTGTTTTGAAAAAGAAGCATCTGAGGAAGTGCAAAAATATAAACAACAAAACCAAGAGGTATTTGACAAGTATAAAAAAAGAAATATGGACATGGGAAAGAAAGAGAGACTTGATAGGGTGCAATATTTATGCAAAGGAGAAAGACAAATTAATCAATGTAAAGAAGGCAGCCTCAAAGGTATTCAAAGAGAAATACAGGCAAAGGCATCCGGATATGGAAAATTTCACAATACAAGAATAGTATCACAAAGATGGAACATAGAAAAGAAGATTAGTAAAGTAGAAGTTAAAAAATTAGAAGTTGAAGTTATGGAGTGTCTATATACTTTTTTATTTGTTATCATTATGATAATACTTCATATTTGCAGAAAATCACATTTGTTATTTTTTCAGTTTGATGGTCATGATGTCATTTCCTGTTTAGTAAGTTATTTAAGGAACTGGAAATCATTTGAAAATGTTTCTGAGGAAGTTCACGTATTAAACAGTGGATGAAAGCGCTAAATTTTTGACTTCTGGTTTACTTGTTTTTTTTGCCAGCAGTTCTGCAGTTCATTTTTTCGTTTTGTTTGGTTATCAGTATTTTTTGAGGTTACGGAGTACTTGCAAAGTGAAGGATTCAGTCTAGAAAATTTAATTTAGAAAGCACCACAACGGGCTAGAGTAAAGGATATCCAAATTAAGGGGAAACCAGTGGAACATGAAGCAATTGTTCAGGTGCCATATGAAGATAATTTGGAGCCTTCCACAGGAAACCAGTATAAATGTTCACTTGAAGCTAGACAGCAAGAGAAGGAGCAGGAAACTCTGATGCAGTCAATGTTGAGGAGTGATAGGCCATTGAGTTCCCATATGACAGAGCAACGGATGGCACAGTATGAAATTGAAGAGAATGTGCCACAGGAAGATGCTATAGAAGCTTCTATGGAATGCCTGCAGGAACTGGAAAACAAGGGATGCACCCTCAGTTTGGAAAAAAATGAGCTAATAGAAGAGTTGCTTGATTTAATAGACATAGGCAGATATATCAAGATCGATGAAAGAAATAGACTGCAGAAGTTTAATAAAACCCAAAAAGTCAGAAGTCTGATAAAACAAATGTACACAGTAATTAAGACTGTTTATAGAGATCTATGCAATATAAGGGAAGTAAACAGGATATATTACTGTGCAGCTAAATTAATAACATAAAGTTCTACCGCAAGAACACATGGTAGTGAGGGAAAGGAAGGGGAGAAGTCGAATACCATCATGGAAATATTGAATAGAGAAAACTACAAAGCAGTTAAGATAAGAAGTTTCACTGTTAGAAGACTACTGAAGAGGAAATAGATTAACAAACATACTAAGAAAGATAGATGTGATAAAAGCAATGTACAGTATTAGAACAGACCAGGATCTATCATGCACTATCGCAAATAAACTAAAACTTTCTGCACAGGTGGAAAAACTTAGAAGATACGCAGATAAATATAAATGAAAAGTACAAAATAAGAAATTTATTGATGACCCAAAAAAGTTTTATAGAGAACTGGGAAATAAGGTAAAGGAATCAAAAGACCACCAAAAAAAAGAAGAAATAGATACATTTTGGAGAAGTATCTATGAAGATCCTGTGGAACATAAAGATGATAAATGGATAGAAGAAGTTAAAGAAAGATTAATAAGTTTAAAGGTAACGGGTATAAAATGGGATGAAGTAACAGCCAGAGAGATTGAAATAAAGTTAGGAAAAGACCCTAGTTGGCAAACCCCAGGCACAGATGCAGTACCTAACTTTTGGCTGAAAGTATTAACATTTTTGCTCGAAGATTTAGACATGAGTAAGAACTATTTATATACACACCTTGAACAAACACCAATCTGGTCAACAACAGGAAAAATTATGCTCCTACTTTAGAGTGAACCTGCAAGCTACCCTAAAAAATCTTAGACCAGTAGCTTGCCTTCCGACGACATATAAACGAGTCTATACCAGTCCATCGAAATGGCTGAATATCAAATACCAGATGTTTGAACTATGAAGTTTGAACACTGATTATCACAAAGCTGTGGAACACCGAATTCTTTCCCAGGGAAAGAATCTGGTGGGCTGTTTCTGTGACTTTGTGATTATCAGGACTGTGATGGGAAGTTACGGGTTGGTTTCAGGTAAGCGTGTGATTGTGTGGACGTTAGGGTTAGGGCATGGGTTAGGTGAGTTAGGTTTAGGGCGTGGGTGAGGTGGGTGTGTGATAGTGACAGACTTTAGGGTTAGGGCGAGATAGGTGAGTTAGGGTTAGGGCGCGGGTCAGGTGAGTGTGTGATAATGATAACCTTAGGGTTAGCATTGGGGTTAAGGTAAATGGATAGGTAGTAATTAAATGTACAGTTTTGTGTAGGGTTAGATGTAGGATTTTAAGTGTAAGTGTGTGGATTGATGTTTTTTTGGTGTGCTTGTGTTGTGTGTGTGTGTTTCTTGGAACAGCAATTTTTTTCCCTGGGGGAAAAAAAAATCTCTGTTCTAAGACTTTGATGTTTGTGCAATTCGTGGTTTGAAGTTCGAACATATGGCATTCGAACTTCAGCCATTTCAGTGAACTGATATAGACCCCATATAAACTATACATGGAAATTGAATTATAGTCATTTAGAAGAAAACTCAATTATGACAGTAGAACAAAAGGGCAATAAAAGAAAGTCATATGGAACAAAATATCATTTTTTGTTAAATAAAGTCATAGTGGAGAACTATAAAAAGGAGAATAATCTAAGTATGGCAGTGATTTACTACAAAAAGGCATTTGACAGTAGCCCCCCACATTCATGGATAAAGGAGAGCTTAAAAATATATAAGATAGACCCTACACTGATCGAATACATTACAATGACCATGACACAGTGTCAGACCACTTTGTAATTAAGCCAAGGTAAAAGACAAATTATTATCTCAGGGATAAAATTTCAAAGGGGGATATTCCAGGGTGACTCTGTCACCGCTGCTATTCTGCCTTGCCCTTAACCCATTAAGCTGTCTACTTAACAGCTTAGGCCATGGCTTTAATTTGGCTCCTAGAAAACAACAAAGTGTAAAGACTTCTCATCTTCTCTTTGTTAATGATTTAAAACTGTATAGCTCATCAGATGAGGAACTGAAAGCACAGCTGCAGGTTGAAAAAATTTTTCTTTCAGATGATATAAGAATGTCATTTGGTCTTGATAAATGTGCAAAAGCAACCTTTAAAGCAGGTAAACTGCAACACCAGGAAAACATCAGTTTGGGACAAGAATGTGACATAAAAAAACTTGAGCAATAAGGAGTGTATAAATATTTGGAAATTGATGAAGGATCAACAATAAACATGAACAAATGCGAATAGACCTTAGTAAGGAATACTTCAGAAGACTTAAATTAATCCTGAAAACAGCACTGAAACAAAATGAAGCTATAAACCAATTTCTTCTTCCTGTCCTAACTTACAGTTTTGGAGTGATTGACTGGCCCCAAAACATGCTGGATAAATTAGATAGAAAAACAAGAAGGATGCTTCATGCTCACCAAATGATTTATAAAAATCAGTATATACCAGGATTATATATTATCCATTCTGAAGGAGGGATGGGCCTCCTTGAAATTGATTATATGTATAGATCTGCAATCATGACATTCCACACACATCTCCTGACCTCACAAGACCTAAACACAGTGAAAGTTTTGAAACTTCAGAACAATAAATCTAAGATGACTTCTCTGCTTAATCTAGCAGAAGCATATCAGCATCAAGCAAGAATGGAAATCAAACCAGAAGTAGATAAAAATCAGGCAGCAACTGAATGTGCAAAAAACAAAACAAAGAATATAAGGTGAAGGACCGTATGAGAAGGCAAGAAATGTGGAAAAGACATAGGTATAGTTGCAACTATAGAAAAATTATGGAAAAACCTCATGGTGATCAGGAACGAATGCAGAAATGGTTGAGGAGAGGTGAATTCAAACCAAAAGATGAAAAGTTAATATTGGTGGCCCAAGATAGTGGGCTGCATGCATGTTGGTTTACAAAGTCCAATGAACAAGTGGGAGAAAAAGACAAATGTAGGTTTGGTAAAACCGAATTGGAAACAGTTGCACACCTTGTTGCTGGATGCGACATACTAATGACGGAAGGACTGTGTACGGAAAGGCATAATAAACTGGCAAGACTGTTGCACTGGGGATTGTGCAAACATTATGGTATTGCAGTGGTTGAAAAACACTGGAAACATGATCCACAAAGCATCATAGAAAATGAAGAAGTCTACATCACATGGGATCATCCATTACTAACAGTTCAAAAGATAGATGCCAGAAAATCGGATATAGTGGTCCAAGAAAAGAAGACAAAAGTAGCATTGACCATTGAAATCACCACACCCAGTGACTACAGTGTCTTGCATACAGAGAGACACAAAAGTCATAAAATATCAGGATTTGCAGGCAGAAATGAGGGCAATGTGCAAGAAAGATACCCAGACAGTTCCAATAGTAGTAGGAGCAACAGGCCTTATAAAAATGAATCTACAATTGTATTTAGATGTGTTACCAATACATGTAAACCCATACGAAGTGCAGAAGGAGTCATTACTGGGGACATTGCAGGTGCTGCGAAGAACATTTTTGTCGGAAAACAAAGATTGAAACAATACTAATTTCATGAACTTTAATTGTACTTTGACTTAAGAATGGGGTTCATTTCTATCACAGTACTAGAAACTCAAATTATTTGGAGACCTTGAAAAAAACTAGGAAACAAATGTATAAAATATTGAGAACCAGAAGGACACTTGAAACTTTTACTCTTCACTTCAGTAGCATTAATACTTAAAGCAGCCACATGAAATCTATTCATGTCCCTGAGAAGGTGGGTGTTGAAAATGCTTTGGTCCCTTTTGGAGTTGGTGACTGGTACACATACCTATAATAGTGAAACCAGTCACAAAAGGTGGAACCCCTCACTTTTCTGAAGCTCATTATTATCAGAACCTAAAGTGTCAGAATCCTTTCCCTTCCCATGCACTTCTAGAGGGGTAAAAGCTATCACCGCAATTTGCACATTCAGAACACATGGTAGGGCAAAGCAGGATTCTATGTCTCTAGCAAATCAGAAGTAACGAGAGCAGGTAGAGGATGACTACTGTGATATATAACAGAGTTCCATACTATCTTCCATTCTTTTCTTAATGATCATCAACTAACTCCCTACAGACTGACCACAGATCCCAGTCATTCTCTATTCCAATTACATTGTTGTATACAGGTCCAGATCACCCCCCTACCCCTGCACTATCAAACATTAGTTCAAAACTGACTAGCAAAACCTTCTGAACTGCAGTCATACCCACAAACTGATACCAAACACAAGGAAGACCAAAGTGTAATCTTTATTACCAGAAAAAATACTAATAAAATCATCCGTTAACTGGCCCATTACCTTCTCCAATCTAGAATCAATAGATATGGTGCAATGTTATAAATACTTTGACATCAGTTTATGATACCAAACATAAAATTCAAATGCATGTGGAATGCCCTAGAGCTAAAATGAACTTTTGTTAAAAAAAAAACAAAAAAAGAAAGAAAAACACTCCACTTTCTATCCCCAAAGGATCAGAACAACCAGAAAGCTATAGGTCATACTTCCCTAGCTAGAATATGGCCTTCCAAAAGTGGCTACCACATCTGAAAAGAACCTCATGATACTTCCAGCAATCTTTGGGAGCACCACTTCACCGTGCTTTCAAAAGCCAGATGGCTCTCTTGCAACTCAGAATAACCCCCTAGCAGGAACTTAGTCTTCAAACTCACCCTATATTCATTTCCTTTCTGTGCAAATAGAGAACATGACTAAAGTAAACCCTAAAACCTGACATACTTCGATACACACAGATCCAGCCTTCAGCCCTTATATACTAAGCTACCCTCAACCAAACAAGCTTTCTCCATTCTTTCTTTTAGAATCTGGTCTCCCATATGTTGATATCTAATCCATTAATTTTTTTCCTAAATTTAATGCTAAAATTAAAACATTTTTTTTATTCATACAAGCACAATGCAAATTCTTCAATCCTAATATTACTTAGCCACCTGTCTACCTCTCCCTCAATTACTTCAAAATATATCTCTGTTATTCCAGATCAAATTCCTAGGGTGGCCATGGTGGTGCAGTGGTTAGCATTGCCATCTCACAGCAAGAGGTTTTCCAGTTCGATCCTCGGCTGGGGTGCCTTCTGTGTGGAGTCTGCATGTCCTCCCTGTGGTTGGGTGGGCTTGCTCCAGTTTCCTTCCACATCTTAAAGACATGCTGTTGGTGGATTGGACACACTAAATTGGCTCTAGGCATGCATGTGCCTTCTGTGGAAGGTTGGGTGCCAGGCTGGCAACTCATCACCATAAACCTCCACTGTCAATCATGAGTGGATGGTGATCTGCTGTGGCAACCCCTAACTGGGAAAAAGCTGAAAGAAGAAGATTCCCGATCAAATTCATATTCCTCCCAACTCACCAGCCCTCACTTGTGTCTATTTTCCACCCACTGCTGACACTCCCTTCTCCAAACTCTTCTCAGACACTTTAACTCCCCTACTCTTTTGCTCACCCCTCTGTCCTCTCAGACTTCTACCCCTCATTTTGTTTAGCCCACTCTCTTCTTATACTTAAACTGTGCATAGACTCTCATCTACTCCTGCGGTCTAGACTGTATATTTTCCTCATCTAACATTTTTACTTAGTCTTACCTACAGTGCATTTTATGTTGTAAAATGCCATTTTATATTATATAACTTTTGCTGCATTGTTCTACATTATCCTTTATTATAATTGTATTTTTATTATATTGGTATAAAGTGCTGCTTGCTTTTTCATGTACTGTCTGATGTATTTTGTGCTTCAGGGATGGGCCTGAAAATGGTCCAGTAAGATCAGTACTAACTCTGGTCAACAAATATAAATAAATAAATAAATAAATAAACAACATTCAGAAAATTAATAATATGATTGTCAAACACCTTGAGGTTGAACAACATTTCCATCCCCCAGTACAATTACAATGAGAATGAGACAATTATTTTTAAGTTTATGAACAGAGGTGAAATATTCAGACAATACAGCAATGCATGTCTTTTAGATCTAAAACATTTACAGGGAACTGCAATACAGTCTCTTTTGGGCCTGTGTGCTAAGCTCTTGCACAACAAAGTCATTCTGAGGTGCGTTCAACCACCTGGTGAGGAACAACTCCAAGTATCAAGTGGACAAGACAGCCATCTTAAGAGTAAACTATGTGTCAGATACTCAGATTCAGTCCAAAGGTAAATGAAGGAATGGATCTGAGAAATGGAAGAAAAGATGAATCAAAAAGTCAAAACAAAATATAAGTCTACGTTTCTCTCAGGTCTCCACACAAGACAATATGGGGAGGCTTTACAGTGCAGGAAATTATCATAATCTCTCCTCCTTGAAACAAATGCCACACTGATGCTGCAGCTGCATTGGACTCTGGCAATATGGCATAATTTGGAGAAACAGATGCAGAAGGATGACTTCCAGGACTATGGGCCATCTCAAAGATCAAGTCTTCTTGGAATGTATAGGTAACTGATGGACATACATGGGATGTAGAAAAAGGTAGAGCAGAACTGTAGTTAGTTCATTGAACACTATGCAAATAGCAAAACAGTGTGCAATCTTTAAACCATTTTTTTGGAAAAGCACTCCATTCAAGTGATGAACCACTATTAATACTGACCTCATGCAAAACATTATCATCTAAAGAGTAGTTTTTAACTGTCCACTACTCAAAAGGAATAGCAAATGCAGTACTCATAGAGTACATGGGCTGAAAACAATAAAAAAGCAATATATTCAGGCTGAGAACATAGCAAAACCCCTATGTTATCTCTCAAGGAAATAGTAAGGGTGGAGTCCCCCTTTACAGCATTACCTAAAAAGCAACTAAGACATTCTCTTCTTCCCTACACAACAAAATGTTGATTTGCCTAAAAGGCCACCTACCTTCTGGATGGTGGGACCAGCACAGGGTGGTAGTTAAACCAGCTATACCACTGATCCATGTAATCACTTCTAGAGAGAATCAATAGATGTCGACTTTTTTGGTAAAGCATTGTGGGTAAACATTTAACAAGCTCTTTTTTAAGTCCAAAAAGATTATCGTTAAATGTCCTATTTGACAATATTTCTGAGGTTGATTACTGTCTGTGTTCCAGTTTGAGGGAAAATCATCCTGTTTATTAGTTAAAAGATCATATTTTAGATGTAGTCTAGCATTTGTTCATATAGATGTGTTTTTTCAAAAAAGGTCGGCTAATGATCTTTAGACTGAAGATGTGCCGGGATGAGATACCCTCATTACAGTGTCAGTCTACAGCCTTTGAAGTTATATTTGGTTAATTTATTCCTTGTTTTATCATCTTTATAGGGCTGACTTGCTTAATGTTCATAAAATCATAAGCAAGATAATGAATAATGATGGGTAAAGGTCTTATCTAGGTAAATGAGTCTAATCTCAAACCAACATCAAACAGAAATTACAATTTATACCAAGCTCCTACATACTGATACTAAGTCTAATAGCTGCTCTTGTCAAGCACAAGGAATTAGAATGTGATGATAAAATTCTGTTGATCTGCCGAGATACAAGCTGAGTTTAAATCTAAATTGGACAACCCAGTGGGTGATTTTTGGTATAGGGCAAAAATTCATATGCTTCTTAATAACCTCCAAGTAAGGTCCAAAACTTGCATTTCTCCAACACTGTAATGGTGAGCTAACAGACAAAACATCACTTTACTCCTCTCAGTGGTTGGCTCCAGACTGTCACAACAATAGGAAAATGTTGACAATGTACAGACATTTAATATCATTACACATCATAGTATATCTGATTTTTATCTAACTATATAACACATTTTTAAGTCATATTTATTCAGCATCTGAAGTTCAAGAAAAATGCCTGGCACCTTTTCATATAATTTTGTATTCTTGTTAATTAACGAAATTAGTTTCTGTCAAGTCACTAAGTCCAAGGATTTACACTGTTCCACACATTGGAGTTATGATCATTAGCCTAGATGCCAGAAGAGACTCCTTCCTTTGCAGCTCTATCAGCTTATTCAAATAGGTGATTTATTTTTATATAATTAGGGATTATCCCTTCCTGCTCTGGTGACTTCATTGGTATTAGGTGGAGTATTACTTTTGTACCTTCCATTATTGGAGCCAGCAAGGAAGACTTTTAGCCTGTAAATTCCAGGGAGACAGTATTTTATTTACATTGGATGCTTGCTGAAAGTTTTCATTTCCTATTACATATTATCATGACCCTCAACTTGGACTATACTGTCCATGAACATTTTTTCAGGTTCTTAATGCCTTTAAAATCCCATATGATATATCAGTATTCTGAAACACAACAGTCAATGTTGCAATTTGACATCAAAATCACAAGGTCAAGTGTAACTGTGAAAGAGAACTATAAAAGTCTTTCTCCCCAGAAAAGACACTACAACCTTACCTTGACAACCTGGTCAACAAAAGATACATAAATTAAATAAAAATAAAAATATGCTAAATGAAGAAGACGGTGAGGTATCCTTTTTATTTATTTATTTATTTATTTTTTGCCTTTTGCTGCCAACTTCTCCTGACCATCAGCTTAACTTTCTGGTCACCAAGTTGGAGCATTCATTCCTTTTTAGCCATGAAGAACAAAGGCTGGGCTTCCCAAGGAAAGTATTATGCTGTGGATGGGCATCATTAAGCTCTAGCCCCCCCCCCCCACCCCGTGCTGTTTCCAATGTCACTTCTTAGGAGGATGTACATTAAGAAATAAACATCCTATCTCACTGGTGATGTGCTTTTCTTTGTTTCTACATTGAGGAACAGGCAATGAGACCCTATAATGTTGTGCTGCCCCTCCTCCTCAGCAGTCAGACAGCACTTCCTGTTCAGTCAGCTACTCTGATTGACTTGGTGTGCAGTCAGCCATGCTCTCCAGTTACACTGGCAGCATGGCAGCTACATGCATCCCCAGCACATCCTTCATCCCTCCCTGTGAGAGAGGTGGGCAGGCTAAGCCCCTTCTTTCTTCTTCCACCCTTCATTGGTCTTACAGTGCTGGGGCTGCTACTCAAACCTGGTCAGCTTGGTCATAAACAGGGTGGACTTCTATGCCATGGAACTGATTAATCAGTGATAACTTTACAAGAAACATTCACTCAATGGACTTAAGTTAAAAAGAAAGAAGTGTAGCTGGCTGGATCAGTATCCTTAGCCTTTGTTTATTTTTTTCTTTCTTACTCCTCAAAATTCTAAAATAATTAACTGGCAGCAACTCTTTAAGAATCAATTTCTTTGTTTATTTTTTTCCTGAGCCAAACTGTCTGTGTATGTCACAGTTTGCTTCAAAATGCACACCACCAGAAACACCAAGCATAAGGTGTAGGTATCCTGTGAGACGATTTTTTGTCCACTTTTGGTACATCTGAGACCTATTTTTGTTTCATATTGACACACTCTGCAAATGCTAAATGACAGAGAGGCAAAGCAAAAAAAAACTCTACACAACCTGAAGGGTTATTTAGGAACTCTGAAAGTTATATAAAATGCTGCTGACATGATGATAACATGATGAAAATGAGAGAGGAAATAGCAAATAAATTGCTTTACCTCTACCAGTGCTGACTGAAAAGGAATAGTTTGGAAGGATCTGACATGAAGTTTCTTGGAAATTCAAAGAAATGTGAAAAACCTGTAGGAAAAACTGACAAGTTCATAAATAATGAGTCAGGTAATGGCTCTTGATAATTGTTTTACCATGACAAATACAATTCAGAGAAAAGCAATATAGGAATGAGGAGAAGAAGGAACTGAGGATGATTTCTTATTTCTTTTTTTTATTATTTTTTTTTGAAACTGGAAGAGTTTTAACAAGACTGCTGACTGTGAAATACCAGTTCTATTGAAGTGAACAGACTGGCCCTGGGATTCATGATGCTCGGCGCAAGGGTGGCGTTAGCCTTGCGCCGACTGTGCGGCATAGAGATAGTGCAGCAGCACCATATGCATATTAATGAAGGCGTGCTGCTGCACCGTCCACATGCATAGGAAACATGCACGAGTGCAGGGGGCATGTTTAAGCACTGCACAGAGGTGTGAACATGTTGGCTACAGTTGCGCAACCTAAAATGCTGACTAGTACAGCCTGCCTCTAATAGTAATCACTCCTGTCAGTGTCTGTGGATACTGAAATGTATGCAAAGCATACAAGAGAGTTCCAAGAACACCAAAATAAAAAGTAAACACAAAAGCACATAGCTGAATTTTGAGCCCCCGTCCCTCGAACAATGACAATTAAAACCCAGTGTCCGTATTTCATTGTAGTGTTGATTGTTATACCAAGTGGAAGCGAAACGCAGTGTGTTTGCATGCCGCTGCCCTTTGCTAAGCCAAGCCCAATGGTTAGGGTTACCACCTGTCCTACATTGCGGGGGACAGTCCCTCTTTGGTCAGTTGTGTCCTGACAAAAAATATTAAAAATGGCAAATGTCCTGAGATTGTAGGACATAATTATGTCTCATATTTTATGTAATAGTTGCATAAAATAGTTATTTCTGTATCTAAAATACCTAAATGTTAAGCAACTAAACTGCTACAAGAATAAGCTTTTATTTAGGCAAAAAAGTTAAGTTCTATCCTTTGTACTGACCGTGGGTATGTGTCAGCCTGTAAAATCTGATGTGTGTCCCAAAAATGTCCTATTTTGGCCATTTGAAAAGATGGCAACCCGACCAATGGTCTGAGCATTCGCTTAATATCTGCCCATTCGCGGTCCGAGTCATCCTTGTCTGGACGGCCCAAAGATGAATGGGTATTACCGGGGTCTACTTACCATGTCAAGAAAGATAAGTATTTGCGTATACCTATGTGCATAAAATACAGCATGTGGAAGACCAAATATACTAGGGTTGTCCTCACAACCATATTGGTACCAGAGATATGTAGAGTACGCAATGTGTACTGCTGTCTGTGCCATGGGCCAGCAACCAGAGAAGGAATGGATGGTGTGTTTGTGGAATTTGGGGGGGGTGACGGGTAATGTAATAATTTTCCAAGGGGAGACTGGGTCGAATATACAATAGGTGAACTGGAGGTGTACAAGGGAGCAGTGGGTGAATCAGAAAGGAAACCAAAGAACATGAATTCACATCCCCAATACACCCTGACAGGCCATACTGCAGAACACAATCCCACAAATATATGAACATTAAAATGTGCGATACACATGTACAGAAATGGTACCCGCTCACACCCAAATAATGGTCTGGCCTGAAATGAGCCATCCAACTCCAACACACCTGGATACATAACTGACTATCCATCATCCCCTCCACAGCACACCACCTCCCCCCTTGCTGAACATCCACCAAAACCAACCATACTCGGGCTGCTAGCTTGGCCCAGCCATATCTGCACATAGTGCCCCCTACCCACATCTAGTAGGCAGTCTCAACCTAGACAGTCTCAGGCTTGCAAACTAGGTATCCCATGCATGCATAACCCTCCCTCATTTTCATACAACCAGAAGAACAGGGTTCATTGTCCACAATTTTTGGACATCCCTCATGGGATAAGTGTCTGTACTTAGGATTAGACTTTGTGACATAACACAATGTCCACCACTGTTGACATCTGGGCACAACTCAGATTAGCAGTACTTGTTCACAACCTTGGTCAGCCTCCACCCGGTTCTGCAGAACCTACGACCCAGGATTAAACGCCTGACTGTGATGCACGTCTCCCCACGTGCATTATTGGGAATATATACATTTCAAATGTTCCCAAGAAGCTTCCCCATAGGCATCTTCCAAATAGTACATGTCCACAAATTGTATACCATGCCCAGGTTCCTCATCGTAATGATGCACACAACCCCTGTATACAAACAGTAAAGGTCCCTCCCGGATGCATTTGTTCATATACATGGCCAAGTATTACTCCAGATATGTAGTCATATATCTATAAATGTACATACTTATATTCGCATAGCTACACATCACACCTACATGAATATAAGTAGTTGTCAAGTATGTGTCTTATTCATAAATATATATACTTGCAAATGTATACATATGCCTCTCAGAAACATATGAACATTAACATGTACTATACATATGTACACCAACCGACTGTCACATCTGTTGCCAGTAGTGTGGAATGCCTGTAGTAAAGTCATATATCCTAACTACCATTCATAGAGAATGTGTCACGAATGGTTTAGTGGTAAAACCAGTGACTATGGTGTTTCTGTTCCCGGGTCCAAGCCATGCAAGGGCTGCTAATTTTATATGATGCCCAGAATAATAGCAGTTGGATATAAGGTGATTGCGGAACAGTAAGTGGTGGTCATTCAACAGTATAGGAAATGTAAATAAGCATGTAGGTGTATATGCATGTGTATGTACAGTTTTATATATATATATATATATATATATATATATATATATATATATATATATATATATATATATCCATGAAGAATGAACATGGTCACAATAAAGCAGTCATAATGAATGTGAAAGGAAACAGCAGCGGAACCCCCCATATTATTTAGTGCTGTCATATCAAGCTGGTCAGAGGTGAGCAAACCTCCTGCGTCTCCAACAACAGATAGGATGCTAACAGTGGAACTAACTTTGTCCATGTGCTATGTCTGACTTTCAAACAGATACAGGACAGTCACAGTTTCCATTCAGATGAGCCAAAAACCGGATAACTAATTGAACACCCTGACAATTATATGAACGTATGTCCCAGGACTATAAGCTTGGGATGTCTGAATATACTTGGAGTGAGCCAACATATGGGATGTGTCTAGAATAGTAGGGAGTGGTGCATGTGTAGTGGTGTGGTTTATTTCCGACCGGAGAATGGATGACTGCTGTGTTAGTGATGTCTTGCTGCGTTTCTTCTGGTAAGCATGAACCATGGGTATACATGCAAATGAAGCAGCACAGCAATAGTGTAGTGGTTAGAGCATCTGCCTATTGAGCAGACATTGCCAGTTCGACTGCAGCACACACCATTTACGACACGTAATCCATATACGAGCATATCCTGCTAATTTTATGCTGTATAACAATATAATACCATTGAAATGTGAACTGGGGTGACGTATCACAGTAAGAATGCAGAAGGTGTTTACGTGATTGGAAATGGAGGTTAAACATGGTGAAACAGAAAACCGCTGCTGAAAAGTGTTGTACTCACCCTTTGTCCAATGGCCCTTGTTCTGCCCAGCAACACAATAAACCGCCTCGGCCAGGCTCGACACCGGGACCCTACATACCACAACCAATGTGATTTACCACTAAGCCACGGCAGTTATACCTAACTCTGATGTTATCCCAAACATAGCAGACAGCACAGTCATTCAATAGTATGATCAAAGTAATGAATCAAGTAGATGCATATGCATGCGTACATACAGATATTATATATATATATATATATATATATATATATATTTATATATCTACAGAACAAATATGGGCACAAGAAAGCATTTATAATGAATGAGAAGGAAAACAGCAGCAGAACACCCGTATTATCTAGTGATGAAATATCAAGCTGGCCTGAGGTGGGCAAATCCCCTGCATCTCTAACCACAGGTAGGATGCTAACAGTGGGAGCAACTTTGTCCATGTGCTAAGTCTGACTTTCAAATGGGTACAGGGAAGTCCCGGTCCCGGTCCCCAGTCAGACGAGCCTAAACCTGGATGACCATATGAACACCCTGACCATCATATGAATGTATTTGCCAGGACTGTAGGCTTCGGAAGTCTGAATATACCTGGAGTGAGTCAATATGCGGGATGGGTCCAGAGCAGTAGGGAATGGCGCAAGTGTAGTGGTGCGGTTTTCCCAACAGGAGAATGGATGTCTGCTGTGTTAGTGAAGTGTTGAGGCATGTGTTCGGGTAACTATGAACCATGGGTATACATAAAAATGAAGCAGAACACCAATAGTGTAGTAATTAGAGCATCTGCCTAACGAACAAGCATTCACGGTTCAAGTTCCACTATAGCACATAGCATTTTCCATATGGAATGAATGTTGTTCTGCTGTAAAACCGACATAATACCATGTAAACGTCAGCTTGAGTATCGCATGGGACTTTTAACAAGATCCTTTCAAAGTGATACTGTCATAATGAATAAGGCACAAGTAAGCACAAATAAGTGGCAGTAAACATATGTAACACACAGTAAGCATATGTGAGTGCGCTTGCGCGGGTGTAAGCAGCGCCTAGCATAGTAAATGTATATAAGTATGTACAGATGTAATAGATATATATATATATATATATATATATATATATATATATATATATATATATATATATATATATATATATATATATATATATATATATATATATATATATATATATATATATATATATATATATATATATATATATATATATATATATATATATATATATATATATATATATATATATATATATATATATATATATATATATATATATATATATATATATGTGTGTGTGTGTGTGTGTGTGTGTGTGTGTGTGTGTGTGTGTGTGTGTGTTTGTGTGAAGAATGAACGTCGTAACAATAAAGCATAGACAAGGGATGAGAAGGGAATCAACAGCAACTATAGTATCATAGAGTGCTGTCAGCATATGCCATATCACGCTGGCCAGGAGTGAGCAAAGCACTGCTTCTCACACCACAGGCAGGGTTTTACCAGTGGGAGTAACATTGTTGAATTTCTAAATCTACTTTACACACAGACAGAGAGTAGTCCCTGCTGGGACTACCAAAAATTATAAGGCGCATTTGGCCGTCCAGCCATTACACAAACAAGGGAGGCATGTTCAAAGACTAAATGGTGGGCGAGCCTGAGAATACATGAGGCGGGACAACATATGTGTAGGGCCCCTAACGCTCTGGAGAGGGCAGTGTTTGGAGGTGTGTCATGGCTGTGATAATAGGTGGATATTGGACGTTATGCATGTAAGTTGAACACAGGTGGGGTGGAGGAACTATGGGTATGAAATTATGGATCCAAGCGTGACAGGGTTGGATGGACCGGTTCAAATTGGACTGCCCCGTGGAGGTCACCAAGTTCGTAACAGGTATATATGCATACACACATGCAGACATCAATATATAGAAGTACATTCTCTGTAACACATGCGTTCCATTTGTAGACATAGATAACAGGAATGCGCACATACAAACATCGACAGTAGATAGAATAATAGGCTCTGCAGAAGAGGGACGGGAAAAAACTGCTAACACGCAGAGGTGTGTACAGTGTCCAAAGTCAGTGCTGTGCTGATGATAATTAAATGTGAGGGCTTCCCCACACATGGAATCATTCCTGTGATCTGCCCGCTACCGCAACGCCAAGTACTAAACTGGTCTATTTGTAAAAGAAATACGCTGAACATGTACATAATTAGGCTCCCATGTGTAATGTGTGCATTACCACATAGTCATACATATTAATTAATTGTAGTGTCATGTTAATGGGAGTAAGGATGTAATGAAGTATAGAGTCTAATCTTGCCATAAACGCATGCGTGTTCCATGTGGGGCAACCCAGTAATTGCGAATAGTGTTCCTTCGGTCGCTCACGTCACCAATGTTTGTGGACTAAACATATGGGAGTTCTGAGGATATGTGGAGTGAGTAAACCAATGGGATTGTTCTATAGGAGTAGGGAGTGGCCAGTGTGTAGTGGTGTTGATACACCGTGAATCCAACAGGAGAATGGATGACAGCAGTGTTAGGGAGCCATTGGAGTGTGTGTTTGGGGAATCAGGAGCCATGGGTATATGGGTATATATGCATATGGAGCAGCACAGCAATAGTGCATTTGTTACAGCAACTTCCTAACAAACAGACATTCTTATACCGAATCCCACTGTATCACATTCCAATTACCATCGGCAATCCGTATATGAACATATTGCAACATATGTCCGCTGTATAATTTGCTAGATATCGATTACAAGATAACTGGAGTGAAGTGTCGATGTCATAATGAATAAGGCACTAGTATGCAGGTGAAGCATATATAAACACCATTACTCATGTGTAAGTGCATTTGCATGGGGTATGTATTGGTTTACAGACACACACACACACACACACACACACACACACACACACACATATATATATATATATATATATATATATATATATCTATAGTTGCAGGCATATACATATACGTATATACATATAAATATATATATATATACATATCTATAGTTGCAGGCATATACATATACGTATATACATATAAATATATATATATATATATATATATATATATATATATATATATATATATATGTGTGTGTGTGTGTGTGTGTGTGTGTGTGTGTGTGTGTGTGTGTGCGTGTGTGTGTGTGTGTGTAGATATACAGAGATATTCAGCTATGATAAAAAACAGCACACAGGAATGACATATGTTCACAGACTATGCCACTGGAAGTGAGGAGCCCAGGCATGAAACATGAAACACGTAGTATGCCCTTCCACCACCACCCAGCCAGCCGGACACGGGAAACATACACGCAAACAATGTAAAGAGTCTACTGCTCCCCAGACCAAAGGCAGGATACAATCGGGGGGGGGGTACACAGTGCCTCTGTGGATTGTAATCTTGGAACACAGACTGGACCGTCCCTTGCGGAACACCCCAAAATTTGCGCAAACCAAATAAAGGCGATAGACCGGCCATTTTGTCCTCGGTGTATACAAACTCAGAATACAAGGGTGGGTAACCCTCATGACCCATGGGCTGAGACAATTGCATGAAATGGGTCCCATGAAGAGGAGAGTGGGCAGCATGTTGTGTTATGTCCAGAACAGTCCGAGACCCAGAGTAAGGATGGGTGCTCTTGAGGAGGCGAGGGTGGTGGAACTATGGGTAGCTACTTATGGGTCTAGGTGTGCAGGTGTTGGCTAATGTGGGCCTATATGGACAGCCCTAGGGAGGCGTCGGCCAACGAGCAGACACACCCACTGCGAGACCCACTAAAGCAAAGTGTAATCTATATGGCAAGGAACGGAATAACCAGATGTAGACGTATATATGTAGAGGTATGTGTGTGTGTGTATATGTACCCATAGTGACATAGAGATATGCCTCTCCCTCACCATAGTACAAATGTATACATACAGAGAAAGAATACAGATACATACCCACATATACATATGCAGACAACCATAGACCCAAATGTTGTTAGATTTTATATATATATATATATATATATATATATATATATATATATATATATATATATATATACAGCAAGATATAAATATACATGTATGCATACATACATATATATCTGTATATATTAATGTAAATATATATATATATATATATATATATATATATATATATATATATATATGACAGTAAATATACACATGTATATAGCTAGGATATGATACAGCAGTTACGAGTAACATATGTTCACAGGCCGCGCATATGGTGGTGGGAGGTCCAATAAACAAACATGTAACACGTAGAATTACCCCCACCCCCCCTAGCTAGACTGGTGAGACATACAGACACACAATAAAGGTAAACAACTCCTGTAGAGGAGTGACGGGTGGGGGAACTATGGGTATGCGATTATGGGTCTAGGCATGCAGGTGTTGGCTGGCAGAGCTGTATTAGGACTGCCCTGGGGATGTAAGTAATATTCTGATATGGGCATACCTGATACCCATACCTCCAAACCACTAAGAGCACATCCACTGGATAGGCCGTAAACTATTGGGGGAACACATAGGGACCATACCATTGAACTGTCCCCGATTACCAGGGCCATCCCTGATTTCGACTCAGATTCTAACTCTGTCCCACCTAAACCCTCCTAGAACTAGTGATATTAGGAGGAAAGGTGGCTAATTACACATAAAGAATAACGACAACAATTAAGAGTCATAAACAACATGTACCTCAGACAATGTGTATGAATACACATGCTCTGGGTCTGTCAATGTGTCAGGTTAATAGCGTCAATAATTTAAATGTATCCCTGATGTTGTTATGCAGTGTCCCTGATTCAGTCTTCATTTTTCCCCAATCATTTGAGAGGTCTGATAGGGACAGAAAGCACATATTCCGCTGACTACCTTAGAAAGATGACAGAATAATAGGTATGCAGTAGCATGACTCGGCTGACATATGTGGGTCCCAAACCCAATTACTTGTCTGTATTGAAGAGTCTCAGTTCTCATGTATCAGCCAGATGATGGGTGCAGATTGTAAGAAGAACACACAAATAATATGAATAAAACACTGGACAGGCTGCTGATTCCATACAGTCGAATGGCATGCCGTTGCCTAATGGGCAGCCATTCCCGATACTGTAGGCATGTAATCCAATGTAATAGGCATCACAAGGTAATATTGTGGTCCTCGCTCCCACCCAGGGGTGTGAGTGTCAGATGCAAGCACCATTGTCAGTGCATTTTCAAGTGCAGGAGCGAGCGGGTGTAAGCCTGTTTGGCTGCCAGCATGTGAGTATTACATTGGTAAAGCAATGTAGAGGCTGACTGAGTGTAAGAAGCTGTAACCAGAGGTCAGCATTGCTTAACACAGAGCAAACCCATGCACACCCACTCACAACTGCTTTAATGTGCCTTAACCCTCCATATCCAATGGCCTTGTTCTGCCTCGCAACAAAATAAATGGCCTCTGCAAGGATCGGAACCAGGAGCATGCACACACAGCTAATATGATTTACCAATATGGCATGGTAGATATACAGACATTGGACATTACCACAAACATAGCATACAGTGCAGTCATTCAACGGTATAGGAATGCATCCCATCATGTAGACGTATGTGTGAGTGTTTATGTCCAGCATATAGGTACATACATATATATAGAGATATATCAGGACATACCATGAGGCAACAAAGCATTACAAATGAATGAAAAGGGAAACACCAGCGACACCTGTATTATGTAGTTGGTGTTGTCCTATGTAATATCAAGACTCCCTCGGACAGACATGTGTCATTCATACATGCAAACAGTTGTACATTGGCCGTATACATCACTCTGTGCATGTAATGTACATTTTACACAACAGTACCTGTCCAGTCATTATGTGAGAACAGTACTCTTGCAAGGTGCTGTGTGCAACATCATCATCATGATAAAGGTAAATGGGGTAACCATAGAGGGACCGGTAGTGTTGTGTGTACAATGGGGTCATCCACATCATCTGTACCTGGACCATTTAGGAGTGATGTGCATACCAGGATAGTGCGTCTGAGGGAAAGGAGTGAGTTAGCAGGAGAATGTTGTGATGCATATTACAAGGGTTACATGTGTCCAGTGGGCACGTGTGTGAAATGGACAGCTATGTATGGGGCAAATGTTGTCCTAGGAACCGATTGGCCTTATGTTTCCATAGGGTGAGAGTGGGATTTGCGGGAAGTAGAGTAGGTATGCCCGTGGAGGATAGGTAGGGTAGGATCACAGACAAGACAGCATACAGGGTCAGTATATGACACATGTGGGGGGATACACCTCAGACAGTGATAGGTGTTCAGCTTTCACAAGCCCATGGGAACAGTGGGACAGAGGTCCCCAGCCATGGGCAGCCACCACTGCACCAAAACAGCTGCAAAGGAGGCATTGCTGGGGGCTGTCCAGGAGGAGCAGCCTCACCCTGTAAATGTGACACTCCGCCCTTGAGCTTGAGTATCTTGTGTCTGGGACCACACAACAGCAGACATGTTCCTGTCTGGCCCTGCTCCCAGGGGGGACAGGCCCCATCCTCAGTGGTGGTACCACCAGAAGGTGGTGCAGAGCCAACAGAGGTTGAAGTCCAAGGCTGGCCCCAGATGTGCTAGTGCCCCGTGCCATTGTCAGCTGAAGTGGGACAGGAGTTTCTGCCGGGACCTCCAAACCCATACAGCCTATGGTGTTGCAGTTTAAACAAAGATATGGCTTAGTAATAGACAACAGCATTCAGGATTACTTACAACAGTATGCATAGATATGACCATCAACTCAATACAACAGATGGTATACATTTGCAGAGGGAGCACAACACATGCATATATATTGCATGACATCTGTACAATGTGTAGAAGACGTGTGACTGCAACTATGAACAGTGGCCCATTATTGGCTTGTCACTGGGAACCCCAGACAGTGTCTTTCATACCACTGTTACATGTGACATATGTCCAGTCAGGGATGCAATGGCAGTAACACATCCCTATCACATTGTACTGGCTGCAATCCTCACACTATGCTCCTGCTGTGCACAGATATGTGTTCAGTGTGTAACACAGGAAACAAATGGTTCCACACATTGACCAGTCCACAGATGGCGTTAAAGATGGGGGTCCCTCATGAACAGAGCACTGTCATGTCTGTTTTTAAACATGCAGAATAGCCATTACCACACACAACATGTTAAACAGGCAGTAGTCTCAATGCAGCATCGCTACACTTACATGCTGTAGTCATGTCTGGCACATCACCCTCCTGTCTATAAGCTATTTCCCACTGTTTATGATGTTTGAGGAACATCCAGATGTCATATGTGATGTTGTTCCAAAACATCACATCCAGGTACCACTCACAGCATCTGTCATGGCCAAACACCAACATGATGATCCTAAATAATGTACAGTGTTTATCATGTGAATGGCTATGGGAACATCATCACAGCTGTTCCACATGCAATCAGCTAGAGGAGGACTGCAATAGGTGCAGAGGCCATCACCTGATCATGTCCATCACTTACAATACATATGTTGCTGCTGAGCAAGTGTACACCTCCACATACAGCAGAGAGTGTGTGGGAGGGACAAACAAAGTACATCAGAGAAGGGCTTGGAGACTAAAACCTAAGCATCATCTGTCACACACCTACCAGTACAGGGGTCAAACCCCTGATTGACTAGTCATTACTATTACATGTGCATGCAGTTACTACATGTGCCACAAAGCCAAAATGTTGCTGTGCTGTAAGAACATGTATGCGTGTTGGCGAGAGACATCTGCAACAGAGATATAGTAGACATACATTAAGTGTAGCATACATGGCTGTCCATGTGAATGGATGCCATTGTCACTGCAACCACACTCTCTAATGGACTCGCATTGTCACTCTTTGCCAGGGCCACAAATGCGCTTCCTAACTACTTAGTTTGCCACACTGCAATAATGCACAGGACTACATGCACCACAGGGGATATCTGGAGGTTCTATGGGCTAGGGCATGTGAATGTGTTTGACATCTGTTAGTATGCCAGTGAGGGTTATACTAGGAGTGACTGTGGTTGGGAGCATCATAACCCACATGCACATACAAGGTGCCAGTACTGACATGCATGTATGCATTGCTTCATGGGTGTGTAGTGGTTGGCTGTGCAAGATGGCTGTACAAGGCTGGATGAGGGGTAATCCTTGGCATCATGCCACCCGACAATGGTGTGCAGTGCGGTACAGAGGTGTAGTGTCTGCAATGTCCTATGCAGATGGGTACTGCATGAACTGTCCTGACATCCTGGTTACCATTGTGTATGGCCATAGCTTTGCAATGCATGCCATGTCTGTGTTTGATAGTCCTTGACATGGACATTACCTGGGATATGCATGTCCCACAATACTGTACAGTGACATGCACAGGTGTATCTGATTTGGCAGGCACATGTTGTATATACAGACTGTTATCCTCTGATATGCCAATACTGGCCTGGTGTGGTGAAACATGCTTATAGTCAGCAAGTTGACCTTGCACCTGCATTGATAGCATGATACAGGTATTCCCTGTTGTCAGTGACATCGGTCCATACAGGATAAATGTGTACGGCATTGTATGACCTCTGTGGATCACATTTGATGGCACCACATGTGTTGCAGGCATCCAGTGCGGAACATTTTGAGGGCACATTGTCTGCAATTATGTGCCTATTGTACCACTGTACAGGATGCCATGTCCTCTGCAGCCCACTGCAATCACACCATTCCTACTATCTGTCATTAATGTGCATGGTACTAGCGGGATATCCTAGGCAAGTGTGTTTGTGTATGACACATGGGTTCAGGACATATACCGGGTACTAGTAGGGTTGCATACTTTGTTCACCAGGCCTTTTGCCAGATGTAGGGGTATGGCTTGCCAACAAAGTCCCATGGCTGACTGACATCTGTACTCCTCGTGAGGTGGCCATTGTGTCATAAGACGGATACCATATAGGAAAACTACAAAATCCACTCCCCAACATGTCTAGTGGTTAGTCACTCACAGCCACCTCCACACAGGCTCTGACAGCCAAACACACACACCTACCATGTCCTGGATTCGAACCCCTACCTACCTAATGTATCACAATGAAGCAACACACATTTACAGCACACGCTATGACAAATACTGTGTTACAGTACTCCTAGAGGTGTATTCCTAGGTGGGTGACATCAGCAAGATTAACAAAGGTGGTCATGTGATTTGTACAGAGAGTGCATAATCTACAAAACACTGTATTTGTCTCATGCAAACAGAGGCACACACACACAATTGCTCTTTCTTGGGATAGAGCCCCTACCACACTAGCTTATCACATTACAGCAATACGCAGTTACAGCACATGCTATGGAGAATATTAAGTTCCAGCACTCCTAGAGGTGTATTTCTAGGTGGGTGACATCAGCAGTATTGCCAAAGGTGAGTATATGAATTGTACAGGGTGTCAGTAGTCTAAAAGCATTGTTTGATTCTCAGGCAGACGGAGACACACACACACACACACACACACACACACACACACACACACACACACACACACACACACAGTTGGCAAGTCTGGGATTAGAATACCGACCTAATCACTTTATCACACTACAGGATTATGCAGTTACAGAACGAGCTACTGAGATTACACATTTGCAGCACTCTCAGAGGTGTATTTCTAGGTGGTTGACATCATCAGCCTTGCCAAAGTTGGGTATAGGAATTGTACAGAGTGTGAGTAGTCTAAAATCATTGTTTAGTCCTCAGTCATGCAGAGACACACACAGTTGGCAAGTCTGGGATTAGAACACTGACCTAATTACTTTATTACACTACAGCATTACGCAGTTACAGAACATGCTACCGAGATTGCTAGTTTGCAGCACTCTCAGAGGTGAATTTCTAGGTGGGTGACATCATCAGCCTTGCCAAAGTTGGGTATAGGAATTGTATGGATTGTGAGTAGTCTAAAAGCATTGTTCGGTCCTCAGGCAGACGGAGACACACACACCATTGGTGGGATCAGAACACTTGCCTATCTACAGATCACTATTACAGTACTACATAGTTATGAGCTGCACCACAGAGACTACACATTTCAAGGCTGTCATTATGACCTTCTAGGAATGCAGACATCAACAGGGATGCTGGCAGTTAAGATGTACATTCCTGTGAACCTGTGTGTTTAAAGTAGGAATCCATCCTGAACTGGAGTATGTCCATCTGTGGAATGGATGACTACTATCACTATACAGGGTTATAATGGCCATGGCCATACACATAGAGGCACATAACTGACACAAGGTGTCAGTGGGCATGCTCACACACTTAGTAGCACAGGGCTGTTTGGAATGCACTATGTCTCCAACTACACAAGGTTATACTGGGCATGCTCATACACTTAGTAGCACAGGGCTATTTGGGATGCACTCTGATTCTAAACACGGAAGGCCATAGTGGCCATGCTATTACAGTTAGACATACAGAACACAATGTAATGGACTCCAGTGTTAGTAGTTGTCATTGTTAGCAGGAACGCTGCACTACATATATCTGACACTGGTCATCTACACAACATCTGCTGCTGTCCGTCACCTTAGATGTACCATTCTATACCAAGCACAATACTACCACTCACAGTGATGTCATACTAGGAGTGGCAACTGCTTGACCAACACAATGAGCCAATGTCCTGCTGTAATTACAAGGTTGTCCAGTGTTTGTCATTCTGGGATGACATGACTGAAAGAAGACAGGCCTTTGTCACAGATCACATGCATCCATGATTCAAGGGAGTGTTGATAATACCTAGGTCGCATTCGCTCATATAGTGACATTCCAAGGCAAATGTCCTAAATACAGGATAACACCCTGACACCTAGAGGACAACTGCATTGTATGCTTATGCTAACCAGTGCTAGATGTGTAGTGTTCATAATCACAGCTGCTCACTGTAGATCCAACAATGGGGAATACTGACATCTGTGCAGTGAGGAACACCTGGCTGAAGGCTCTGTAGTGCACAATAGCACTACCACCATATATCTCAGAACCAGACATGTGTGCCATAACACAGGTACGGACTGCTCCTGGTGGTGGTGTCCCCACATACATAAAGGCCACTCACATGTACTGACCAGTACTCCCACAAAAGGCATCACAGATGAGTCAGGTGCAGCTCACAGTGTCAAAAGCTGCATTCTAGGATGTAACCCTCAGACACCACCATGCCCTCGAACCACCAACACACATCCATACATGTGGTATGATAGTACAACACCATGTGACTTTTGACCAGTGGACTGTACCTAGCTCTATATCAACTGTGCAGTGTACCCATGCACTGACACAGTTGCATCATGTGTTATGCAATGCAATGATGCCACTGTTGTAACCAGGTCAGCTGTACACATACCAGGGTCTCTCGGTTATTTACAGCATTAACATATGACTGTTGCTGTACACCAGTAAACACCCTCTTGTTTGGATATGACATACATGTACCTGCCCTGGATATGTACATGCCACACACATACAACATATATATAAATAGCATAGTCGTTGTTGTCCTTTGTGCAGACAGGTGGCTACAGCCATTACACACATGCACATGGAAGGTAGGTCCATAGCTGCTGAATGCTAACAGTATATAAGGTGTGATATTAATGTTGACAAAGGTAACATTCCCTCTGTACTGGTCACCCATGACACCAATCATATCATGCAACATTCCATGTGTCATGTATGTCATTACACGTCCACCAAATGCAATGCCTACAAACATGCCCAAATGACAGGAATGTAGGACCTACACATATGTACATGTAGTGGTGTGCATTCAGATACCATGCGTGTGCAGTTGCTGATGTTTGCAGGTGATGTGTGTGTTAGTATATCATGCAGTTGCAATGCAGCCTCAACATTTCCAACTGTATATGGTGATATGCTGAAAGTACGGTAAGCTGTATTTCAGGTATGGACAGATGTGTGGACATAACTAAGTGGTGGGGCATCTTTGCAGATGGATGTTTGCTGAGGACAGCTCACAAGTGTGTCACAACCATTCTTACAATAACCTGAGTAACTGTTAAACTATGGTTTTGTTAAGTGAAGGGGAACAACACAACTTAGACAGCGGTCAGGGTGACACCGAAGGTAAATCACTTGACACCTGTAACAGTTAAGACCTCCCATGTGCATATATTGTGCATATATCAGCACAGTTGCCAAAGGAAGTGTCAGTACACTTTGTAGCACATGCAATACTGCTGTAAGTCTGTCATACGCATCATGAGATAGGCAGGTGTTTGATTCATAGTACTGGCATGTGTGGTTGTGTGTGTGTCCATATACATCACATATGGTGGGAATACATTTCAATTGTTACTCACTCTCCAGTACACTGTTGTAGACATCTGTACAGACTGCAATGTAGAAAGCAGGACATAGGCAGGGGTGTGTATCTCACATATATCAGGTATCTGTATGTGCGTGACATAGGTGTATTCAATTGTGAATGCCCCAGTGTGTGTGTGTGTGTGTGTGTGTGTGTGTGTGTGTGTGTGTGTGTGTGTGTGTGTGTGTGTGTGTGTGTGTATGGTTGTCTGGTCCATGGAGTGAGGATGTAAGTTACCATAGTGAACTGATAAGACCCCTCCTCCCATCCAGGCAATGCGATTTAGTATCCCTGTTGATGTCCTCGATCTTAGGCCATTCTGACTACCTGTACATGTGTAATCTCTGTGGTGCGTCATGTAAGTGCACAGTGCTGTAATGATGATTTGCACATAGGCAGAGGTCCTCACCTCAACACTAGCAACTGTGTGTGTGTGTGTGTGTGTGTGTGTGTGTGTGTGTGTGTGTGTGTGTGTGTGTGTGTGTGTGTGTTACTGTGTCAGTGAATCCGTGAGTGTGTCGGTGTGTTACTATGTCTCTGAATACATGTGTGTGAATACCTGAGTGTGTGGGTGTATGTGTGTTCGCATCCTGTCATGGGAACGTGTATTACTGCTTCCCAATGAGGCAACATGCTTTCCACTGGCCTCTACCCTTGTCATCAGCTAGACCGCTCTCTTATCTACCCACTCCATGTAACTGTACCTGTGATGTCAGCCAGTATGGATGTCATGTCTCTAGCCACAGTAGCTTAATACACAGAAATCATGCTCTTGGATCAGTAGATCAGTAGACGTGTTTGGAACGTGGGACTTTCTAACTGTGATGTGGAAGCTACAAAGTGCATGCTGGTATTTTCATACATACCTGTGAGTAGTCCACATTTACACATGGGACACTAACTGCAAACACTGACATCCACCGGCACATGCAATTAGACCTGAAGGAGGAAGGCAGAACATCAAGACCAACATGCAGTTACTGTTGTTACACATGACACATACTTTTAACAGTACAAAATGCATTCTAAATCTGTAGTACATGGTATGTCTGCTGCCTGTCAACAGTACACAACAATTGTAATCTACAATTATCTTCCTAGTCTGTACACCCTGTGCATCAGACCATATGAGCATGTCCCTGCACCGATGGTGTGGATGACAGGGATGCGGCACAGGCATCATCATATGCACAGGGTGATAATGTTTGACAGAGGCCTAGGCTGCACCATTGGATGACATCATGTGTGTGGGTTAGGGCCTTTGATCTCATTGGGTGTGTGTGGATGTTATGCATGTGTGTGTTGCGGTGCCCTACATATGTTTCCGCTGTGTGCGTGCATGTATGCACACAGTTCTGGCATGTTTCTGGCCTACACAGGGGTATTATTGACAGCTGCAGACTGTACAGGCCAGGATTTACAGTTCATGGTGTCCAGCCACAGCCACGTGACCTGCGCCTGCCAGGGATTGCACAGGCACTACCAGGCAGAGGTGCAGATTGGGTACTGTCTGATGACACATGTCCACTGGAACTGTGTCCCTGTTGGGACCATCCAGGGCCATGTGCATGTGGCCTGCTGTGTTCTGGTGTGGACAGCACAGCACCAGCTGCACTGCTGCTGCTACTGCCACTATGGGAGCAGGCATGTGAGGTAGCATGATCACGTAGACCTGCAACAGGTGATGTAGCTTGCCTACATCCACAGGCCCGATGCCTCACTCCTACGAGATGTTCCAGCACAGACATCTCATGCTCACGGATTGACATGCCACGGTCAAGGACTCCAACCATGTCACCCAATCGTCTATCCAAAACTTCAGCAAGATGATGGTGAGCATTTGCCATTGCCTGGATGTTGTTAGTTAAAGAACAGACAGCAGCCCTCTGAAACCTTTAACCTTCTCTGTTGTGTCATTCAACATGTGCCTGTGCCTCCATTACAGCCTGAAACATGCGTCTGGTGACACCAACTGCTGCTCTCTGTCTTGCAGGGGCATGTTGGCCAGAGGTCCTCCTATGAGCAGCACTGGCCACATGCCTGTGTGAGGCATCACCAGTCAGTTGGCTGACACCATGGTGTCCAGGCACACCTTCCATAGCCTCCACACTTTCCTATTCCAAGCTACCACACACCAACTGTCCTTCCTCTATGGCCACTGGTGATGGGATATGTGTTGGCATGAGATCTGTGTGCGGAGATGAGGGGGATATAGGTGGAATGGCAACCAATGGCATATTTTCAGCCCCTGACAACCCTGCCTGTGCCTCAATCATATGTTCATCATCACTGCTAGAATCTGTGGGGGCACTAACATCAGATGGACCACAGGAGGGGAACGCACCTACATCAACACCTGTGAGGGGCAGACAAGAACTGTACATTACAATCTATACAATAGACACACACAGACACACAGACACACACACACACACACACACACACACACACACACACACACACACACACACATAAACACACACAGACACACGCTATGGCACCCAACATGCATGTGATATGACAGAAGGCATGCAACATGCATGTGATATGGCTGACAATAAGAGTGGTAGTTATCATACATCCCTGGGTTGCACACAACAGCATGCATGTGTCATAACTGAAGGAATGCACGTTACACAATTATAGTAGTAGTTTTCATACATCCCTGTGTTACACCATGTAGACCAGCACAGGTTAAAAGTACACCTTCCTGATGTGTGGCATATGACCTTGACAATCACATGTAGTATAACATGTGATCTGCTGACATGTGCAATGACATGCATACATGTTTAACACAATGGAGTCATGTCAAATATACAGTGGAGTAATGGTGTCCCAATGCAGGGATGTGTTCTATTAACATGGACCTTGCACTGACGCAGTGTTGTCTGTCTGCCCTACAGATATACTGCACATTTGGCTGATGTGCATGGCCATTGCAGGGAATCATGTGGCTTTTCTAGTGCCATATAGTGTGAGTTACAGACACAGTCCATAGCCATGACTGTGTTCAGATACAATATATTTATACTGTTGAATGTGACCCCACATCACTGAGGTGTATACACACTAAACCATAATGTGGAATGAGTGACACAGGTCACTAAAGGGTATACGGATGACACCCCTGCACATCTGCAACCATATTGCTGCTGCCTGGCAACTATGGCCAGACATGGCAAACTCGTCAGTACACCATGTCCCACATGACATCTGTGTACCACACACACACACACACACACACACACACACACACACACACACACACACACACACACACACACACACACACACATGAGGAGCAAGGACGACAGTGATGTCTGACATCAGCAAGGGGAATGTACTGTATCTGTGGCCTGATGTGGTTGTCTTTGTATGTATGTGGATACTGTACAGGTGATGGCTGTCATGTCGTGACATACTCAAGATCTTCAACACATCTTATGTGGTGGATTGATGTCACGTCTACACAAGATGTGCACAGGCCTGTAGAATGTCTAGTGTTCCACATCTGCAATATAACAATTACACAAAGGCCATAGTTGGATCATGTGGAGCCAATGTACAACAGGGTGTACACACATGCACATCACTTCTACTGTGTGTGTGTGTGTGTGTGTGTGTGTGTTGCTTCATGTCTCTGGCCATGCTCCATGGCCATGTCTGAAAATGTGTTGGCCAAATGGTTGTGACGGGCATCTATTTCACATGTCTGTATTGTCCCATATGACATACACTCATAAATGTCATATGCTCCATGGACGACAGGGTTATGCAGACAAAGGGTGGTATGTTTGGGATGTCAGATATGTTTTTCAGGATAGTTAAGCAGTGCTGCAGCCAGCCCACTAAATGTCATGGACATGTCAAATAACACATAACATTGTGTGACATTCATAGCTGGGGTATAATCCACACCGGTGAATCCTGTGGGCTGGCCATACTCCAGCTCACTGTGTAGTATTGTTTGTATTCCCCACATGTGTAGTTCTGATCTGTAGTACATGTCCCTACAGTGAACAACACCTCCACCATTGTATGCACAGCTGTCCACCCATCTGGCAATGACAGTTTGTGAGGTTTCATGTCGGTATTTCACATAGTTCGCAATTATTGCACATGGGTAGCCATTGTGATGCATTGCAGGTCTGACCTGTATAATGTGACAGGACCATACATTATATGTACATGTGGTAAATGGCCACATGGCAGATAGATCTATGAATTAACATGCCTGATAAATAATAACAGTCTCACCTGCAATGGGCTGCTGTCACAGCAGAACGCCAGAGGTACCTAAATAGGAGTGACACAGCAGTATGATCATTAGCCATGCCTGTATGATAGCTACAGGGTGCAATGTGCATGTTAACACATACACCAGTACAATAGACTATACTAGGGAGTATGCACATGTGTGCATACACAGAGTAGCATACTATAGTATGCAGCATGTGTGTATACATGCCTTGCATATGATGTTACATTACATATTGTACAGTGACGCATGTAACTATATGAAATATAGTTGTTATATGTGCAGTAGTGACTTACCAGACAGCTCCATACTCAGTGGTTGAGAGATACCCACCTCTACGATATCAGCTAAGGCTTGTGGATGTTGTTCTGCAGGTGTCCCCAGGTTGGCCAGTAGCTCCTCAGTATGTGTGAGTGGTGGGCTGGTGGCCCACCACCTGTTGCACCTTGTTCCCTGGTGATTGCATTTGCACACTGTTTTGCCCATCTAATTAAGTCTGTACAGTGTCTGCGCACCTGCTGATATGTGCGGTTGTGCCCACCACATCATTAACCCTCCTGCGAAGTTCCTGCCACAGGGCATGCCACTGCTGTGCCTCCTGTGGCACATAGCTGAACAGTACATGATGATTATCAAGTAAGTATGGGATGAGGACCTCATTCTCCAATCAGGTATAAGGTGGCAGCCTTGCACGCAGCATACCTGGAAGACATAATGATGGAGACAGGTCACAGTAACTCACAGAGACGTACAGAGGTACATGAATGAACATGCATGTGTATCACATTTATTATGATTAAATAATTGTCTTTGCAAATCTACATGACACTGACACCACTGGCATGTTTGTATCACACACATTTGACACTCATTGGTGATTGGATATTATCACCATGTATGTGTGTGTTACCTGATGACATTGCTCATACTCCATGTGGATGCTTTCTTGATGTGGGCATGTCTGTTTGCCTGTACTGGTGTTCTTACCTATCAGCACATACCTGGATGTGTTCACATTAATGCAGTCGACCTTGATGCTGTGTATATGTCACATATAAAGACTTACACTGCCTTAACGGACATGACCTGTGAACCTGCAGACTTGCTCACAGAAGGTTTTACATGTATGGGTTTTTCCATATACATCTGCACGGCACTGTACAGCAGTTCAATATCCTGCCATGTATCACCTGTGTTACACATGTGATACACATGGGACACTGGCTAGCCTGATGCTATTTGCAGGGTTGGATATCAACTATAGCATGTACAGTCAAAGTCAACTAGTAGGCTATATGCCTTGGGCCATGTATGAGCCTAGGATGAAAGGTTACCTAACTGTAGCCGACAGGCGGGTTACTGGGGCCAGGTCAAGCAGTGCCACACAACTGATCCACAGGATTAATGATATATTTACCATGTGGTCATCACACCACGTCTAAAAGAGGGGCAATGTGCAGCTTTGCTGGACAGAGATGCATAGTATGGCAGGAGTATGGGACAAGGATCTGTCCAGCATGTGGTGATCCTTGTACTAGGAAGGTGGATTTCCATGAAGTATGTGTTTGAGATCAGGATGTGTAAGTGTAATATATCCAACATCACTGGGTTGGACATGGCTTTATTCAGGGTAGGCATCATGCTATATAGTGGAGATGGGAATTGGGAAGGCTGTTGTAGGCCATTTGAACATGGCCAATACCCCTTAAAGGAAATATGTGATCTGATATGGGTCACTTAAGTGTTGAGTATGGCTGAACAATGATCTCTATATTCATGGATGGCACCCTGTCATGATTAGGGTTGCCACTTCCGACTACTTGACAGGTGTGGTGATGTAACTATCACAGGAAAGACAACTGTCCAGCTGCATCCCTTATACACAGTGTCCATTACATTGACCACTGCCTAGGTGGTAGTTCATGGGTACAGGGTTATTAACATAGGGGTGACAATGCAATATGTAGCTGTCAGACTGTGGCCATATGTCACACACCTCACCCACAAAGCCCCTTCTGTATGTTGACCTCAACACTCATTGAGTCAGCTATTGCTCCTAGGTCATAGTCATTCATACTTCAATAGGCAGATGCCTTCTGTATTAGTCTGTGTGGTATAGACTACATTGAGGGGGAGTACAATGAATTAACCATGTCTTTCTGTAGCTGGCACTGGTGTGATGTGCATGTATTATTCAGACACCTTCTGTAGTGTTGGTTCTGCCAGCAGTCCAGTTGCAAAACACTCCTGTGACATACAAATGTACATCTAGTATACTGAGTGCAGCTAAAACACAGTATGGATGATGATGTCCTATGACCTGGCAAGGTTATGATATGCTGTGTGAAATCAAACTTATTGTCATCTACATCTGTACTGCTGACATCAAATAAGTTGATCAAGGTTCATGGCCTTTCAGACCAGACTCAGCAGGGTAGTGGTGCAGTAATTCCCATTATCAGTGGTGTGTCCCCCTTTGTGGGTTGTGATAACTGTTGGTGTGCACCATTCAGTGTGTACACAGCCTGACATGAAGCTATGATTTTACATGATGTTTATGTGGAGAGCAAATTGTTTTGACATATGTGTATGATACAACCTGGGATATGGACAGGTCCCATGCAGCCTGAGTGCAACTTATACCTGCATAGTTGTGGTTACAGGGGCTCTGTAGTGTACATGGATATATGAATGTGTCCCTGTTGGGGGGCAGTGTGTTCATGTTATCCAAGACCCTATCTGGATGAATAGGTGCTATTTCCATAGGTGCAGTGCTTCTCATGCCATAATACTGTGAAGCACAGCAGGTCTTGTTGTTGCCATTATGTTTCATGACACAGCTATGGAATCCTCTGTGGTTGGCCTCATAATATGTGAATGTTTAGTTTCACAGTAGCTTTGTGTGGCATTATATGGTGTGTCTGCATCTTACAGAGGCTAACCATGGGTCATCTTCCACTCATGTGTGTTGACTCTTGCAACAGTTACTACCTTCTGTGGTACAGTTTAAGGCAGGGTAACACTGGTTTGCCTACATGTTTGTGTTTGGTTGAATCCTGTTTCTGTTTCAATGGCACAATCACTGCACATATGTGAGTGCTTAAAGTGCATTTGTGTAGGACTCAGCATTTGCACATGCATTGTACATCTGCATGGGTGCCATGCCAGTCACCACTTCGCTCTTAAGGAGCATAAAATTGGCTTTGAAGACTGACCATGTGTGGCATGCTGTTAGTCCTGTTTGTGTGACTATGGTGATCCAGGTCATTGCTGTTGCTGACATCCAACATGCATTGAGCACAGGTGTTGGTACATGATGAGTCTTCCCAGTTCATAATGGGATAGCTGAGTGGCCATGTTTATGGTTTCCTGTCTCAAAACTGGTATTCCCCATTACAGCACAATGACAGTTGGGAATTCTGAGGCATGGTGGATGATCTGTCACAAGGTGCATTTTGGATTAAACTTTGGCACAAAGGTAGTTGCTCAGCATAATGCACCTTACATTGTGCAAGTACAACTAACGTGGGGGTGTACATATGCCTCAGGAAGTTTGACACACCTGTGGGCCATGTGTTCCAATAAAGGGTGATGGCCATGAGGTGAGGTATGTGTTATAACATGGTCATGCAGGGGTGATCTCCAGAGCATTGCACCATAGCTATCACTGCACAGATATGTTCCCCATGTTTCAGATTGCCATAAGTGAGTCCATATTGAGTACCTGATTTGTATCATTGAGTATCAAGACCCACAGTTTATTCCTTGGCTGTCCCTGTTGCACCAGTAGACTTTCACTTGAACTTGGCATGATGAGGGTACTATAAGGGAAGCACAGGCTGTTGGCAGTATCCAGATTCTCAGGGGTGACAGGTGCAGGCCCTATCTGGCAAAGCATCATGGTCTGTCAACCATATTATCCCAGGCAGAGAGATGCTGGATACTCTTTGAATTACACCAGTACATTACACGATTGTGGAATACAGTCCTTGTCCCTGTACTGCTGCATCATTCTGGCCAATGGCAGAATGCTACCCAGGACTTGGGACATACCTGCATGGGCTACAAGACCTGACAGTTCCTACATGTGTTTCCATGCAGTCAAGGCTACTGCATCACAGTCCCTGCACAACATAGAATATGCCAGAGACATGTGTATAGTTCAAAAGGTGGTCTGAGTGTATGGGTATGTGGCTAATCATGGCAGACAGGTAGTTGACAGTATGTTTGCCCTCATATAGCTTGGTGTGTAACATAGTGCTAGAGTTTGCATTGACAAATGCGTACTGTTGGCCATGTTTCTGGCCACGTCTTCTGAGGAGTTACACAATTATGCAAACTATGTCATACAGTCTTTGTATCCTGTTGTCTGTCTATTCCAACTTGGGAGACCTCTTGCTTGGCCAGAAACTTAGAGGCCTCTGTGGATGCGTGTGAATTCTGGTGGCATGTGTGTGTGTCCTTACTGTGTTCTGGTAAGGGTATGTGTTGGTTGTGGTGATGGGATGCATGTGTTAACCTACACCTCTTAACTGTCTAGTCCAGTCATGGGTGTAGAATGGACTGCCTCCAAGCTCACCCCTGTAGCTGCATCCCAGACAATGTGTGGGGTGCTGTGTTAGGCTGGTTTGGCAGTGTACATGTCTTAGAGACTGCATTCCCACAGGATGGCCACATACACAAAGCTAACATTAGTAAACACCAGTAGCTGACTAGTGCACATGCCTGTATGAGCATTCAGTACTACAAGTACCATGTACTGCATTTGGTTTACTTACTGCTTATGCAGATGTTTTAGACAGTGATGCTCACAAGTACATATCTGTATTATGGACGTGGCAACACTAGCTATTACAAGAACATGGTAGCTACCGTTAGTAGCAGCACCCCTCTGAGGGCCACATCACATCCTGATAGTTGAGTACAGATGATGCACGTGTCAACAGGGCTGTAATCTTGTCTGGGTATATGCTCACATACCCACCAGAACCATGAGCTCTTTTGGCCACAGACACCCACTCCCCACACAGAGTCAAATATCAATAGACTCTGCTGCCAATATCGACATGATCAGGCTATGATCAGATAGTGTAAGCCATCACCTATGAAGCAGCTATTACACATGGGCAGTGGTTTCCTACATCTTACACTCCTACAGCAGATGTCACACTAGAGTTAAAGATGATATGCACCCTGTTTCATTACCAGTACTGTCCACATATTTCCAAGCAGCTGTTAGTCTGTCAATGAGAGGTTAGGCTACACAAACCTAAACGTTCAACCAGTGTGTCTCTACTGTCAATATCCACTCTATGTAGGTGTACACATAGCCATTTGGCACAGCCATGTAACAAGGGTCAGTACACATTTGCAGAACATGTACACATGCACAGCTGTCATTGCTTGCAAACAATATAGAGAGGTGGATATTAGGCAATGTAGACCTTTATGCAAGGTTCAAAAGACAAACCCACCACTGTACATAGCACAAGTAACCATAAACTTGAGGGTAATGCTACTCAATGCCAGAAGTCTGGACCTCACATTGAATGCACTCGAGGCACTCCTCTGTATGGAGAACATCGATATCTGTGCAGTAACAGGAACCTGGTTTAAGGCTCCAGAGAACACCACAGCACTACCAGGCTATAACTCATACCACACCTTTCAGCCACAGAACCCGGACCAAAACACAAATGGTGGGGGTATATCTATATTCATCAAGGATACTCACACCTCCAGGTTAGTGGCACAGCATGATGCATCACAGATTATCCAAATGCAACTAACAATGGCCAAAATTGCATTCCAAATTGTAGCTTGCTACAGATTGCCCACCATGAACCAGGACCCACAATCTGCATTTCTGGAGATAGTGGGACATATGAAGGTCTTACCAAACACCTTAATACTGGGTGATTTCAACTACCCAAACATTAACTGGGAGAACTACTCAAGTACTAACTCCCTTGCCCAGAGCTTCCATGAATATATACACTCTAACCTCCTGGATCAACTAGACAACACCCCCACCAGAGGGAACAACGTATTGGACCTGGTCATCACCAACATGGATGACCAGTGTTCCACACCTGACGTCAACACCTCGCTGGTTAGATCAGACCATGGACTAATCATTCTGGATATTCGCATTCCACACACAACCCCAAACAAGGAAACCAACATGAAATACTTTTCCAAAGCAAACTTCACATTGCTTAAGACCGAGGTTAAAAGGTTCACAGCCCCCACGACAATGGACAATGCTGACCAGGATGCTGAAACCTATACAAAGGCACTCTATGATCATCTGCAGGAATGCATGGATCATGCTATCCCAAGGCAAACCAAGACTCACTCCAAGAAAAGGAAACCAGTAAGATGGACCCCTGCCATAAACAGGCTCTATGATAGAAGGAGGAAACTAGTACAGATAAGAGTGAAATCCCTAGAAGGAAAGACATCCCTGATCAGTATCAGCAAGACACTACAGTCCCTTATAAATTCTTCCAAGGGTAGCTTTGAAAGAGACAATTCCAAGGACTCTAAAGATGACCACAAAGCATTCTTTAGCTATGTCAAGAACCTAAGTGGATACTCTCAGATCTGCTCTGAGTTGATGCAGACTGGCAGACAATACACTTAACTGACTGATATTGCCAACATTTTGGCAGACAGGTTCAGTGCAAACTTTACACCCCTCTCACCCCCAAAAGGGCCTATAACCATATCAGAAGAATGTACAACCCCAGGAATCACCAACACACAGGTTAAAACAGCCCTATCCAAAGCCAAGAACACAGCCTCAATGGGACCAGACGGTGTCCCAGGCTGTGCCTTACAAGAGCTCCAAAATGAACTAACCCCTCACCTAAACACACTGTTCAAACACAGCCTCTCTACAGGCTACGTACCCACAGAGTGGCACACAGCAACAGTTATCACACTCCACAAACGTAGCGCCACAACGGACCCCGGGAACTATTGCCCTATAAGCCTGACTAGCCTGGTCTGCAAGGCTATGGAGCACATCATCCTGGATCTCATTCACAGAGACATTGGGAAGCTCCAAACATTTGACCCCACCCAGTTTGACTTTGTTAAGGGCAGATCATGCCTCCTAAACCTGGTGGACTTCTTTGAGACAGCTATCAAGGCATTAGATGAGGGTAAGGAGGTCCACACAGCCTACCTTGACCTCACAAAAGCTTTCAACACCATTCCCCATTCTGGTATTATAGACATAACCATCAACCTGAACATTAACCCCTACATCACGAGATGGTTTGCAAATTGGCTCATGGACAGAACCCACACAGTGAGAGTTGCAGACCCTAGGTCCGACTGTAAACCAGTTACAAGTGGCACCCCCAGGGCTCAGTCCTAGGACCCCTCATGTTCGGTATATACTTCTCTGAGGTACAGGCAAGCACAGGAGGACTTTGGCTGAAAAAGTTTGCAGACGACTGCAAACTAGGGGCCATAATCGTTTCCCCAGCTGATACAGACACCCTCCAGAAGGTTCTCACTGAGACAGATACCTGGTGTAAATATCGTGGACTCAAGCTGAATGCCAAAAAGTGCATAGTCATCCCCTTTGGAAAAAACTAATTACCCATGGACTACCACATAGGTGGTAGTCCCCTACATACAGAAAAAGTAATAATGGATCTGGGAACCCAAGTAGATAGCAATCTCTCTTTTGATAACCATATTGCCAAGGTGGTTAGAATATCCTTCTACGCGGTCCCCCTAATCTCAAATGGGTTCGCATCTAGAACAAAGGAGGTAATTGTACCTCTCTACTCATCACTTATTAGACTCATTAAAAAATACAACACCCCATTTGGGATGTACCTTACAAGACAACTACAACAGCTTGAAAGACCACAAAAGTACCTCACCAAGAGTATTACTGACCTCAAAAAGAGGACCTATGCAGCCCAACTAAAGAAACTCCAGCTGTATTCGGTTGCATACCGCATACTCATAGGTGATCTCTGCTTGACATACAAGGCCCATATCCAACCCAGTATTGATGGAGATGATCCACCTAAACAAAAACCCCTGAGAGCCACATGCTCTAGGGATATAAACCTTACCACAACGATAACTAGGATATGATGGAGGGATAGATTTCTGACCCAGAGACTCCCCATGCTTTGGAACATGATTCCAATGTACATCAGGCAGGGCCCCTCACTAGCACTCTTCAAGAGAAACCTTGACAGGTGGATGGGAGACAGAAATGTACCCCAGGGATCACTGCAGTGGCTCTGCTGGACAGAGGTGCAGGAAACTAATGGCTCTGCTGTTCAGAGGCACAGGGAACTAACCACTAACCTAAGGGGGTGGCAGAAGCGAACACACTCTAGCTAGACTTATAAATGCCCTTGGGCAGACAGCCTAGTACCGACCTATGAACCTATGAACTTATTGCATGTCTTATGTGCATGGATAGTTAACTAGCTCTTCCATTTTACTTTGCTATCATGCTGATAAACTGTCGGATGACTACAAGTCATATGTATCCTGTTATTGTGTATTGTAAATGCACGTAGACATAACTAATGTTTGCCTAACATAACAGTAATGCTATGTAAAATGTAATACATATCTGCCTACAATACTGTACATTACACAGTTATTGGCACAATATCCCACAATGCAAATCATAATTGTACAGTATGCCCACCTTCGACATGTTATTCTCAGTAATACACCCATACATATGCCTAGTGTTACAATATATCAACATATACTATCCCAGGTTATAGCACATACTTGTTGGACCAACCCTGCCACTGACAGTGGCTGGAGAGGAATTCTTGGGTTCAAAACCCTTATATAGCATCCCTTGTGGTGTATGAGGTGTTTGCCTTGTGACCTACAGCAGTACACACATAAATACTACAAGCATTACTATGCTCAGCAATACATCACTACAAGATAACTGTTTTCACTAGATGCATTGTGTGCACTTTAATTATTACAGAACAGGTACTACATACACAGACATACTGAGTGTTCTACATACCTTATTACTAACTTGAGGTGTTGTTGACTGTTATTTCAATCTTTTTCAGTTTGTGTTTCAATCTTCTTTGTAATGTTCTGCTGGTATATACAGATAGTTTGAATTAGTGACAAGTCATCCTTTTATAGTTAGAGATCAGTACCATGTGCTATCGTGACCACCAATCGGTGTTACAAAGTAGTTAATTACATGCACCTCAGCTGTGCAGCTACTCCATTAGCCAATACCATGGCAACAGTGGTGTATAATTGAGTACTCCACTTAGGCATTGTCCATTTGCCTTACTTGTGAGGAAGATGGCCTGGATGTGTTGTTTGTGATGTATTGCAACAGCTATATGGAGACAAACAGAGATATATCAGCTTCATGACTCCCGTGGATTGTGTGTAATGCCTAGAAGATGTTGTTCTACATGTGAGTACAGCTGTTATATTTCAGAACATTGCTACTTATGCAGGGTTTGTTTGTTCCTGATACTTCTGGAGATGTTTCAGTCTGGTAAGGATGTTTGAGCAGCTCAAGGCTGTATGGCTATGCATATAATGTTAGGTGGTTTACAGTGTGTTCACCAGACATCTTTGGTTTGGTGTAAATGTGTATCATGCTGTGCTGATAATCAGTAATTGGTAACAGTTGCTGGTGTACATACAACCCTCTGAAACAGGATTAGCGCAAACAAAGCCTGTAACATCAGAAGCTGTTCCATTGTATAACAGCAACTATTTCACATAGGGCCATGTTAGTGTGTCTCTGACAAGGTATGTTAAGGCTTCAGCAGATGTCGTACAGTGAGTGAATAATTTGTAATGTTATTACAGTATGTATTGTAATTGGTTTGGGTGTGGGGGCGATGTTGGTGGGTGTACATAGCAGATGCAGGTGTGTAGGAACTGCTTTTATACATATTTGATATGTGTGTGAGGGTTCCTTCCCTATTTGAACACCTATCTTTTAGTGGACTAATACTGTGGTAATTGCAGGCTGATTTACTAAGGCACTGTTAAATGGTTCCATGAACACCACAGTCACTTGCTTTACCACTGAGGCATCTGAGATATGTACAACTTTTATGGTATTTAGTATATACAGTGTACTACAGCCATTCCTCAATACTGCAAACAAATGTGTAAGTCAGTTGGTGTACATATGTATGATACCTATTAATGTTCAATGTTTGTTGAAGTCAGTGTTGCAATGTGACCTGACAGGGTGTATTATGGATGACAATGGTTCTTGTTTTCTATGCATTTTACATTGTCCCCATACTCCATGTGTACCCCTCCAGTTCAGGTATTGAACATCTGACACAGGCCCTCCTTGATGCATATTCCATTAGCCAGTGGTCCTCCCCCACACCAATCTCCACATACACAGCAACCATTGCTTCTATGGGGAATTAGGTTAATAATAATAGTTATAATACCAGAGCTGCATGTGTTTTGCATACACTTCTATCCATTTGGAATGCTTCTGTGTCACAAAGTGTATTCATAGATGTTTACATATATATATATATATATATATATATATATATATACATATATATATATATATATATATATATATATATATATATATATATGACTATAGATGTTACTGTGTATATATATATATATATATATATATATATATATATATATTTCTATCTATGTGCGCACATCAGTGACATGTATATATATATATATGTATATATATATATATATATATATATATATATATATATATATTGTATTAATTTGCAACACTTATACATATGTAGACTTGTATATGTTGATTCACACATTACAGTACATTACAATGTACTGTACATATGAACACAAAGTGGCTGTCCCATTTGTGGTCAGTACTGTGAAATGCTTGTAGTATAAGGTGTAGTCTAACGACCACTAAACATGTATACAGATTAGATGGCTTAGTGGTAGATCCCATGACTATGGTGTGCATGGTCCGGGATTCAGCACCTGTGATGTATTAGACATGTTTTACTACAGAATAAGCCTGATTTAAGCAGTTGTAAGCAGGTTTAAAGGTGTTTGTGTGACATTATACCAGCGGTTGTACACTTTTAAACAAACTTTACATCCTACAACCTGTGCATGCAAATATGGCCACTTCTGCTAACTACTCAGGATATATACATTTCAGTGACATAACATCTCACTATGTGCTTACATAACATTACATTGTCTGTTAACTGTACTCTCCAGCCCACATGGGTTTATGTGTGTTCCAAATGTTTATTATTCTGAGGAATACTACCTATATATGCAAGCTGTGGTTAAGCTATACTATGTAACATGTAAACATCTCTGACTTTATTGGGATTTGAACCACGAATGCACAGATATTATGCAAATGCAGTAGCCATTACACTATTGACATTAATGTTCCTTCTGCCTATTTCCTATGTCCATGAATCCTATGTGTAAGCTTGGCTGCACAACAGGTGGAGCCACCCACACCCAGTCAGCTTCCCGAAATACCACCATAACACAAGAATTGACAGACTACTATCTGGAGACAGTGGTAAACATGACAGTCCTACCAGACACCCTGTTATTGGTCAGTGTCGGATACCCTACACTTAACTGGATAACCTACTTGAGTATTCACTTCCAGGCCCAGCACTTCCTGGGATTTATCACCTCATATGGCCTATATCAGTTAGTAGATCGACAAATGAGAGGTGAAAACATACTAGAAGTGGTAATCATCGACATGTGCAACAGGTGCACTACAGCGGAGGTAAACCGGTCACTGTTTAGATCTCACCATTAACTATTCACTGATGATTTCTACTCCCAACCATGTCCCCCACCCAAGGAACTCACAGTGAATACCTTTCCTACAGCTAAATTCACAGTACTAATGACAGAGGTGGGAGGGTTCACAGCCTCCATGCTCAGGGTTGACACTGCTCAAGATACAGACAGAATTACAAATGCACTCTATAAGCACTTACAAAGATGTATGGGTTGTGCCATCAATGCTAAACCAGGACTTGCTAATCCTACACAAGGACACCAGTCTGCTGGACCCCTGCAATATACAGGCTATACAACAGAAGTAGGACAGTAGTCCAGAACAACAGCAAATCCCAAGACATGCAGGTATCCATGACCGGTATTAGTAAGACACTTATGCTACTCATGAAATCATCCAAGGCTGACATCCACAGGTAAATAGGCATGGATTTAGAAGATGACCACAAAGGCTTCTTTGGCTATGTCAAGGATCTAAGCAGTAACAGACAAATTTGGTCTGTGCTGGTGCAATATTGCACTGAATTTACTGACCCTACTGATATCACCAAGACACTTGATGATACATTTGGTGCAAGCTTCACCCCCTACAGGGTCCACAACAATACCCAAAATGTACAGTATCCCAGACATCAGAGACATACAGGTGGTAATGTCCCTTTCAAATGGCATGACAGAGCATCAGTGGAGGCAGATGGTGTCCCAAACTGCATCCTGCAAACTAAAGAGTGAATTCCAATAAGATCTCAAAAAAGGCTCCTAGTTGAATCAAAGTTCGCGTTTATTGTTCAGAACAAACAAACATAAAAACTGCAGTATAGTGAGCACTTTCGCGTTGTACACCAATGCTTCATCAGACATGAATGCAGTAAAAAGCACTCCACCCTAAATACTGATAACATCATGACATCACAGTGTTCATTAAAACATTTGACCAAACAACAAAGGACATTTAAAACATAAAATAAAAATAAAATTAAAATTAATGTTTGAGGGGTCTAGATGTTAAAAAAGGCTTAATGGAAAACCTGTCATTGAGCCCAAATCTATGGGCTTGTAACTTCATTATCCATTTGCCCTCTCTCTCCTCAGTCCTATTTTTAAAATTACCTAACCTACTGTTTTTAGTGACTAACTCCAGAACTTGAAATTTAAAGCTGTGTGTACTGCCTAATTCCACTATGTGTTTCATTCATAGTATTGCCTTTCGTAATGGCGTAAATGTGCTCTCTCGTAATGACCTGGTCGTCATACCCACATAAAATATCTGGCATAATTGACATTCGGCTACATATACTAAATTCACAGATCTACAGTTGGCATAGTGTTTGAATAAGTATGTCTCTGGTGTTGGCACATTGGGAGAGTTTATTTGTTTTGAACAAAGACTCTGAATATATTGACCATTTAAAATTTTACAACAGATTTGTAGATGATTGTGGAGAGGAACAGTTGAACAGCTTTTGGCCTTTGTAACATACTTGAATGACACCACTGATTTTCTAAGCTTTGAATGTACATACTCTTTAGATACTATTGATTTTCTTGATGTCAAAGTTATTAAGGGTCCTCATGGTTTTGATACTGAACTCTTTAGGAAGACTTGCTGGAGAAACAATTTACTACACCGTGAAAGCATGCATCCAAAGCATGTACATAGGAATATTATTACTAATCAAACCATTAGGGTCTCAAAGTTAACATCACAATCAGCAGTCTATAACAAACACAAGGAGAACTTAGCTAGGAATTTCATATCCAGGGGCTATGGGAAGAAACATGTACTTGATGCTATTTCCAAGGGTGACTGTGCTCCTTTGATCAATAGATTAAGTTGTCATCCACACCAACCCAAGATTAGGAATATGGACAATGTAAACAGGATTGTCATCCCTTATACCAGTAGGAATAATTATATCTTAGATGTCCTTAACAAACACTGGGGCATCTTAATGACTGATGACCAGATTAGATCTTTGGTCGATGTAAGACCTAGAGTGGCCTATAGGAATATGCTCTCACTCAACAGGTTACTATGTTATGATAAGAGCAGTTTGAATGCACAATTGACTCATAAAACAGGCACATTTGCCTGTCACACTTGTAATCAGTGTAGATATATTTCTAACTCTGGCAGCTTTACACATCCGGTCACTAAAAACACATACTTATTCAAACACTATGCCAACTGTAGATCTGTGAATTTAGTATATGTAGCCGAATGTCAATTATGCCAGATATTTTATGTGGGTATGACGACCAGGTCATTACGAGGCGTATTAGAGAGCACATTTCGCATTATCACGAAGGCAATACTATGAATGCCCTAGCGAAACACATAGTGGAATTAGGCAGTACACACAGCTTTAAATTTCAAGTTCTGGAGTTAGTCACTAAAAACAGTGGGTTAGGTAATTTTAAAAATAGGACTGAGGAGAGAGAGGGCAAATGGATAATGAAGTTACAAGCCCATAGATTTGGGCTCAATGACAGGTTTTCCATTAAGCCTTTTTTAACATCTAGACCCCTCAAACATTAATTTTAATTTTATTTTTATTTTATGTTTTAAATGTCCTTTGTTGTTTGGTCAAATGTTTTAATGAACACTGTGATGTCATGATGTTATCAGTATTTAGGGTGGAGTGCTTTTTACTGCATTCATGTCTGATGAAGCATTGGTGTACCTCACTATACTGCAGTTTTTATGTTTGTTTGTTCTGAACAATAAACTTTGGTTCAACTAGGAGCCTTTTTTGAGATCTTATTGGAATTTACTTGGCAGCGCATGGTGCACTCATCGTTTTCTCTTTAGTTTATTGGACATTTGATGAGAGTGCTTTATCTGGCGGTATTGGTTTTTCTTGCTGCTGCATCCTGCAAACATTACAAGACAAAGCGACCCCCCACCTAATATAGCAATTCAACATCAGCCTCTCCACAGGCTACATGCCAATTCAATGGCGCATGGCAAGAGCTATACCACTCCACAAAGGTGGTGACACAACTGACCATGGTAACTACCACCCCATAAGCTTGAGTAGCCTGGTCTGCATGGCTATGGAGCACATCCTCTTGGCCCTCATTAACATAGACAATGGTAACCTCCAGACACTTGACCCAACCCAGGTCAGCTTGATCGACTACAGATCATGCCTACTGAACCTGTTTGACATCTTACAGTCACCTAGACTTTAGGTGTGGGGTGTGGTAGTTCACACATACTACCTGGACCTCACCAATGGTTTTGACACCATTCCCCACTCAGGTATTACTTCTAAACTCACTAGCCAGTACATACACCCATACATCACAGGCTGGTTCGCCAACAGGCTTACACACAGAACCCACATGGTAAGCCTAGCAGCCTCCAGGTCCAACTCTTGACCAGTCACAACTGGTGTCCTACAGGACTCAGTCATGGGACCCCTACTGTTTGCCATATACTTCTCAGAGGTACTGGCAAACACAGGTGGACTACAGCAGACCGTGTTTGGCGATTACTGCAAACTGGGAGCCATAATTGACAGTCCAGCTGTCACAGACATCCTTCAAGGGGCCTCACATAGACCAACACAGGGTGTCAGAGTCATGGCCTCCAGCTAAAGGCCACATACTGCATGGTCATTCCATTTTGGGAAACTACACACCCACATATTAACACATGAGTGGCAGACACTATAATTCAGACGACGTAATGAGTATGTGGGGACTACATTAGCTAGTGATCTCTCCTTTGACCATCATATGTGCGAAGTAGTTAGGACATCCTTCTGTGTAGGCCATCTGATTACTTAAGGGTTTGTATCTAGACAGACTGAGGTTATTGTGCCCCTTTACTCATCACTCATCAATCCCATCATCGAGTATGATAACCTGTTTTGGATGTACCTCAGATGATACATCCAACAGCTGGAAGGGCCATGAACATACCTCACCAAGAGGATTAATGGCTTCAGGCATGTGTCCTATGATGCCAGACTGCATGAACTCTTGTGTTACTCAGTGGCATCTCGTTTACTCAGAGATGATATTTGCTGGCCAACAAAGCCGTGCCCAAGTCAGGCTTAATGGATATGCTCCACCTATGAGAATCCATGTCACAGTGAGCCACACACTGCAATGAGCTACACCTTGCCACAACCATAACTGGAAGATGCTGGAGTGACAGATTCCTGTCACAGGTACTCCCCATGCTTTGGAACTACATCCCTGATTACATTATACGGAGCCTCTCACTAACACACCAGGGAATCCTTGCAGAGTGGGTGGAAACAGTGGATACACCCCAGGGATCCCACAATTGGCTCTGCTCCACAGAGGTACAGTTAGTTAATCAATGGGTTGGTGACAGCAGACACATTATGGCTAGGTTTATGAATGGCCTCGGGCAGATAGCCAAGTACCTACCTATGTACCTATGAACCTATACATACAGTATCGACACATGCTGATAGCTTAATTTACTATTCAGGTGTGGACTTACCTTGTGCCAATGGCAGTTGTGTATACAATAGTTGAGGGCTGCCTATGTAGGCTGCACACAGTAGACTGCCTATACATGACAAATTACAGGTGGTCGTGTGTGTGTGCCATCCATGTTTACTGTGTGTGCAGGTGGAAAAGGGAGTCAGTCTGTAGGCGCCTACACTGTCAGTGTGTGTGCTATACGTTCCCTCTTTGCCAAGGAATGGGCATACTGGGCATGCCTCCATCTGCCTACTGGGGCTGGCACAGGGTGTTCGTGGTCTGAGTCCCTCTGTGCCTGTGGGGCCCTTGGCAATGGTGGTGGGCTGTGAGGGCCCTCACCAGTCTGTCCCTGCTGCAGCTGTTTCTGCAGGATCATATTGTGTAGAATGGCACATACTATGAAGATGTGGGCACACATGCCTGGAGTGTACGGCAAGGCTCCACCAGATATGTCCAAGCAACAGAACAATGATTTCAGTATCCCAAACTCATGCTCTATGATGATTCTGGTTTGTGAATGTGCCTTATTATGGCATTCTTGCATGGGTGTGTGTGCATTTCTGATGGGAGTCATCATCCATGGTTCCAGTGCATAGCCAGCATCCCCCACCAGGTGGCCATATGGGATGTCCCCCCTGGCAAATACCTGATATAGCTGTGAGGCATGCCAGATGTGGGAGTTGTGATAGCTTCCAGGGCTGCCAGCACACACATCCATGATAATGCCCTGGGCATTGCACATGACCTGGCAGTTGATGGAGGGGTATCCCTTGCAGTTTATGTATCGCCTACCCTGCTCACCGGGTGGTGACCTGATATGTATGTGCGTGCAGTCTATTGCACCCAGTACCTCTGGGTAGTCTGCCACATGGTGGAAGAGATGCATATTGCTGGCCAACTCCTCCTCCTGCGTTTGGGGGAAGTATATGTACTCATTGGCATGTGGCAACATGGCATCCAGGAACTGGTAGAGTACCCTGGATGCTGATGCCTGTGAGATCCTCATGATATCCCCAGTTGGTCTTTGAAAGGTACCTGTGGCTAGTATTCTCAAGCTTACACATACCTTTGTGTCCACTGGGATGGGTTCCCCTCTGTTATTTCTGGCTCTGAGGCATGGCCGGCACAGCTCAACAAGTTGCTGTATGGTGTCCCTGTCCATCCTGTAATGCTCTACTATCTCCAGACCATGTTGCCCCTGGCAGATTACCCTGGGTCTGAACACTCTTCTCCTCCTCCGGTACCTGAGATGGTTGTCAGCATCATCCTCCACACCACCTTCAGTCTCCAACACATGCTGATGGATCAAAGCCATGGTAACCCCTAACATGCACATATTAAAAGTTCCCTGTCTATATACACCAGTGGTGCAGAGTGTCTGGGAATACACAAGTGTGTGTGAGGTGCTTTCACACTTTATACTATTGTGCTATGGATGCTGCTGGTGTAATTGGGTGTGTATGTGCAATTCCAGCTGCAGGGTATCTTAATTATTGGTTTTACAGCAGGTACTGCTATTGTGAGGCCTTTGGTGTTGAATTACGCTTGGCCTGCCATGATTCATTTATTGCCCTTTACTTCACTTTTCAACCCAATTCCCCTCCCATTGTCAGGCATGCATCCAGCTGCCGGCTTTCTTGTTTTGTACTTTGCCAACCCAGGATTGTGTTGCAAAATGTGTTATGTAGCTGTTCTACTGCAAGTTTGCTTTGTTCTGCTGTGACAGTTCTATTTTCTTTGCAGTACGGAACCTTCCCTTTCCTGTTCTGCAGGTAGCTGCTAGCAGCCTTGTTAGCTGTTGTCAATGGCCCACTCTGGGTTCCTAGGTGTTAATTACTCATTTGTACTCCAATTACCATGCTGCAGCATTTCCTTATTTTTTCCCATATCCTTCCTGTTTCAGCTCTGGAGGGCGCAGCTCACAGCCATTTACTGGGTTTCGAGCACGTTTTCATCAACGTTCACATGCACATTCAGTTACCTTGTGTGCTCTCAGCTAAGCAAAGCTATGGCTACTTCAACACACCCCTATCCTGCAGGTTTGCTTTGCAACAAGCAAGCCAGATTAGCAATGCTCCAATGTGCTTACAGTTAAGGTGACACACCCCTCTCTTGATGTCATCTTTATCTCCAGGCCACACCTCGGTGTTGTACCGCTACGCTGTGAGGTACATCCTTACACCAGCGGGGATTTTGTGATTCAGTATTACTCCTCTCATTTGCATGGCATTGCCTACTAATTCCTAGTTACCACGCAGAACACTGTCACAGCATCTTAGCAACCCTTGCGCCATGGTGTGGTGTAGCATGCTTGCCACTGACATGGGGAATTCATGAAATGTGTTACATTGCAGTTTTATTCCATATAATTATATTTTCATTGTGATCCCGTTTGTGAACCAATGCCCTGCGATTTAACTTTGCGTTAGTGTGGACATGACATTAAATGTTCTTTTTTATATGTTGTGCATGATTTTTAATGCCAATGGCTATATATTTAGCCATTGGCCTATATTAACACTATAATACATGTGGTTGGTCCACTGTCATGGCTCCGATTTTATGTTTGCAAACATGTAAACCGCTTTTTTCAGTTTACATTTCTGCATGCTTAGCCTATGGCTGCACCAGTTCCTCGCTATATACCTTCATTTGCATGCTGCTCTGCTGAACATGGGTTAATTAGCATATAGGCACTGGGAGCTGTGCGGGCTTAGCGTACGCAGGTAGTGCACGTGTAAACAGTTAGTATCTGAATTGCTCGGTGGCTATATTTGGTGTTAGATTGCCGACGCTACGTCTGCACCTGGCGCAAGCTTCATGAATCCCGGGGTGAGTCATGTAATGTAAAATCTGTTTATTTAATTAGAGATGCGTAAATAAAGTTTTTGAATGTTTTCAGTACAATGTTTATGTGATTTTATTTAATAGGGTTAGTAAAATAGGTTTGTAACTCAGGTAACAAAATGAATGGCATATTGTTGTGTTGATAAATAGACTAATAAATTACAGAGTAATAGAAAGTAAGATGTGAGATGAGCATTTTGTATATAGATACGAATGCACCACGACTGAACTGATGCTTGCAGTGAGACAGACAGTGGAGATGAAACTAGAGATGAGGAAAGAATCAAACTGGGTATTCCTAGACTTGGAGAGAGCATATGACAAGGTCCAAAGAAAGCTAATTAGGGCAGTCCTGACATAGTTTGACATCCAAGAAACACTGGTACAATTACTGCAGGTTATATACAAGGACCCAATGACAAAAATACAAACAATGTTCAGAACTGCAGAGGTGCTCTCACTGGGATTGAGTTTATATTAGGATTCAGCTGTGTACCCTCTGGTGATGGATTACATTAGTAAATGGGTCAGAAAGGACGAATCGACAAAGCTGCAGTACGCAGACTCTGAACAGCAACTTCATCAAAATATAAGGGAGTGGAATGCAAAATTGAAGGCACACGGGATGAAATTGAGTACAAACAGGGTAGCTGTCATTGTAGTAAATGGACAAATTTAGAAGAAGCTGAAAACTGAGATGGAAGAGAAAAATGCAGAGCAGAATACCAACTTCAAGTATCCATGAAGGGTGGTTAAGGGAAGAAGCTAAAAAGGTGGAAAAGTAAGATGTGCAAAACGATGTGTTCAGTACAACTGCACTAACATATGGTACAAAAACCTGGGCAGTGAAGGCAGAGCAGTTGAGATGACATTTATGGCTATTTTTGGCATATCTGTTACCACAGGAAGTTTAAAATAAGTTTATTTAGTAAGCTACATCACTTTTATTTGCTACAGATGAGGCAATATATACAAAATATAAACTTTTTTGTAATAAAATATTTAATTAGTTCTCAATCTGTCTTCAAATGAAAAAAATATGTTCCAAATTCCAGTCACCTAATTAAAATTTTTAATAATATTACCATAATTGTTTTGTATTATACTTTTAACAAAATTATCTAATAAGAAAAATCCAAAATATTTAATGTTTACAGTTCAAATTATAATACTTTTCTAGAAAAGGGTTGAACTTCTAATTTAGTAAAACTGCATTTGCTTTATTTTTATAAAATGTAAAAGCTAAAATTTGTTTAACAATTTAGAGTTAGATATTGCATAGCAGTGTTAATTCATGTTAAAGTTAATAAAATACCATCTGCAAATAAAATTATTTTGGATGGTTCCTTGTAAAAAGGTTCCATACAAAAAGAATATAAGGCATAACAAACTTGCCTTATGTAGAGCATCTTAAAGCCATTTCACTCTGTTCAGTCTCTTAGAGGGGCTGAGTGGTGATCTATTACTGGTTTAAAAGGCATTCACAAACCCCATACTTATGAATCTCCTACATATGCATAAGTCAAAATGTACGAAAAATGCAAGGTCTAGGGACCTGCATTTTGTCTGCGACTTAACATGTTGGACTTAACATGTTGGAAAGACTGATATGTGTCTCAGAGACTGCCCCTCCTATAGAGCAGGCTTCCCATCCATGTGAAGCTGAGTTTGTCTATTACCCAGTTTAAGCTCAACCTAGACAAGTGGATGAGGAATAGGAAATTTACACCGGGCCTGGCATCCATGTCCCTTATGGACAGAGGTAACTTATAAATGCCTGGACCTCACTGTCCTATTTGTATGCAAGACATCATTATTCTTTCAGAAAAACCTGGCTTGGCTTAGAAAGACCCGTTGAGTCATTAGCCTTGTGACAGTCTATGAATCTATGAATATATTACTCTATTTGGAAACCTTCGGCACTAGATGGGACAGAGAACATCTCTATTCATTATATTCACATATACTTCCCGATTGCAATTTTAACTCCTAGCTTAATATAACTTCATAAATTATTATATAACATATCTGGCAAATTTATATAAATATTAGAAAAAAATTAAACACTAGGGCCTGGATTCATGAATGCTGGAATGCAGACAAAGAGAAACTTTGAAAAATGTTAGGGGTTGCCATAGCCATTATAAATCTATATGTGCAACTGTCTTAAATGCAAGGGGCTGCTGGTACTGCCGCCATACCTCAGCTTAGAAGGTGTAGGGTGTTCAGACCATGTGTGACCTACCATGGACTTCATGAAATAGAAATAATAGAGCACTACAGTGTAGACAGGGATACTAGAGAACAAACAGTAAACATCTGCCATCCTCACATGAGGCTCCATGGGAAATGTGGAGATCCCATCCCATTGGAAGCTAAAGTATGTGTAGCATTACATATATTAGTTACGGGGACTCTTCAGTGACCCACAGGGACCACAATGGAGATCTCACAGGCCTCTGCCTCCAAAATACTCTACCACTTTCTCAATGCAATGCAGCTACATGTGTGGGGCATATCTTGTTTCCACATACCCCAGTAGAGAGATCCACACCATTCAAAGTTTCTGTGCCATAACCCATTTTTCCTGAAGTTTCTGGGAGCCATAGACTACACTCACTTTGAAATAAAAGCTCCATCTGGTGAAGTGGGAAGGAGGCACATACATAGAAAAGGATACAATTTATCATCTGTTAGGTAGTCTTTAATGTGAAAGGTATCATCTATAAAATAGGTGTGTGTGTGTGTGTGTGTGTGTGTGTGTGTGTGTGTGTGTGTGTGTGTGTGTGTGTGTGTGTGTGTGTGTGTGTGTGTGCGTGTGCGTGTGTGTGTGTGCGTGTGTGTGTGTGTGTGTGTGTGTGTGTGTGTGTGTGTGTGCATGTGTGTGCGCGTGTGTGCGCGTGTGTGTGTGTGTGCGCGTGTGTGTGCATTTGCGTTTGCAGGTCACCTGGTAGTTTTCACAATCCCGCATATAACACACCTGTGATCTCCACCTAAGGTTTTCAAGGAGTGACTTTCATCAAGAACTTCTAGTGGGGATGCAGGGTATGCACAGAAATTAATATGATATTACTGCTGCAGTGCAGAGTCGATATTTTGCATCTTATTAAATTATTAGTTTATTTTATTAGAAATGACATTATAATATGTTAGAAGTTCTGGAAACAGATGGCAGTCTGGTTTGATGAAAAGCAGCACAGGTTAGAAAATCAAGCACTTTCCAAAAAGAGCAAAAGATTGCAAATAGAAACTGGTCAAAATTATGTGCAGCCCACTTCTCTGCATAGGAATTTTGCATCCTATCTTCCCTAGTACTTAATATAGTCAGTTCTAAGGCAACCATTACGCAGCTAAATATCACATAATTGTTCATTGCACATAATGTAAAGTACCTGCCTTTTTCATCCACACTAGGATGGTGCTAATTTCCTGGTGGAGACTGGAAAGCTCATTACTCATGCCTGAGGAATAGGGCAGGGGTAGCTGGAAGTAACACCCCTTGTAGAAATTTAGGGGCATCCTCCCTTGTGATCCCATTGCAAGACCCTTCCTACAGATCATTGGGTGCATGCAATAAAGATGGGGGAAGAAAACTTTGAACCATACCTGATGGCTGTCTAAGTAATGGTCCCTCCCATATGACTGTCACACATGTGATCGGGCACAAATGGGATGTTTCTATGTGGAAGGGAATGATGATTGACAGACGGTGGAGCCAAAGAAAGAAAAAAAGGTATCTGTCTTTTTCATTTCTTCAAAAGATTTGAAGAAAAGCATCATTTTTATAACACATTGCTCAACTTTGTCTGATTTGATTACCAACATGATGTCAGAAGACACAATTCCCTAAAAATCATGATTTTTTTTTTTTTTTGGAAATACATAATTTATATGGAAATGTTACCCCGTGTAACCTTTCTATTAGTTTTGTTTCTATATCTTCCTATGAAAAACAAATATTTGTCAAAAAGGCAGTAATAGGTAGAGTGCTACATATCAAGCAGAAATACAAAAACTACAGGACTTGTGATGATGACCCCAAGTTGCACAGATATGCTTTGAGGAGCTCCAAGCCACTAATAAATCCCCTTGTACTTAGAATGTTATCATCGGAATTAACAGTCTATGCATTTACTGCTTTATTGATAAATTGGTCAACAATATATTTTCTGCAGGGGGTCAACTAATCTAGATGCCTTTCTTAAGAAAATACTGTTCGTCACCCTCAAGCAAATCTAGCAAGTCAAACTAGTAAAGGAAGAGGTCGTCATTGTGGCATCCCTCATATCTTTAATGTAGAAGGTAAATAATTCCAACAGTGCAGATCTCATTAAAACAATTTTGGAATTTAGCTCTGTGGCACAGAGGAATAAAGATCAGACAATGCAGGTTGTATTAGATATTGGAGGAAGAGACGAAGGAAGAAAGAAAGAGTAGTGACAAGTCCGAGCCAGCTTGCTTATTTATGGTGGAAGAGCTGAGGAGCACTTGACTTGGATATGACTTCAATAACATTAATCCCTAGTGGATACCAAAGAACATTGGAGTCACTTGCCTTTTTTATTATAAAGTCAATCACCTTTTTTCTGTATTTAGTCGTTTTGTGAATATCAGCTCTATTGAATTACAATGGATTTGACTATTATTGGTGATAACAATCAGTCAGTAGTTTCCTACTCTTTTGTGCTTCCGAAACTGTCCAGGCTCAGTTTCCAAATGTGTAGTAAATTTGTCTTACTTAAAAATTGCAGGGTTGCATGTTTCCATGAGACTGAGGCCACCGCTATTGTAGTGTGCTCTAAGGGGAGAAACATCCTGCAAAAAAGATCTGTTTGTCTTGTATAATGTACTAGAGATTCATTGTACAAACTGGGTTTGAATGGTGGGACAATCTCACTTGAGGTTTCAGCACAGGTGCTCTATTTTAATGCCAGGTCTGTCCGCAGAAAAGACTGGTACTTTATTGAACATATTGCAGATGTCAGGCCTGGCATTTTCTAGAGAAACCTGGCCTGATAATACCTTCGGCCCCATTTTGGTGGGTTTAGTGCTGCTTGAGTTCACTGTAATAGTGTTCCTGTATCTAAGCAGTTCTGTGGTGAAGTTGTGGTTGTTTATTATTTTGCAAGTAAAGTTAATGTGAGCAAAGTTAGTTATATAAACTTCACTGGTTTGCAGTCAATATGGGAACAGACCATGGGTATATGCTTATTGACTGTCCATTTGGCCATATGATGATGTTCTTTCAAAATCTGTATGTTGTCTTCTCAATGCTTACTTATCTTAGGTTGCTCATCTTATGTGAATCAAAAATTAGGGTTGATGCAGAATCAGTGTCTTTTGTAAAATAATTCCTCTGTGTTATGATGGGATACAGGCTTTCTGAAAATGGTCTTCCAATTTGTTGTCAGGACTAGGGATTTGGAAATGGATTCTATCTCCTCATCTAATCACGTGATCATTTGATTCATTATTGACCAGCCATGGATGAAAATCCTTAACTTGGATTTGTACAATGTAATAAGCTTGGTCTGATCACAATTAATATGGAAATATTGTCTTGCAGGAGCAGCTTCAAGACTGTAATGCCTTGACTTCTACATTTTTACATCTTGTTCCAAAGCTATGTAGTGCCAGACCATCCAGCTCCATGGGAACCATACTTTGCTTTGAGCTCTGTGAACACAAGAAGACTGAAAAACTGGCAAGACTTGGGTCTGTTTGACTAGAAGTCTGCTTAGGATAATCTATTTTCATGCTACCAGGCTGAGGTCTCACAGATGAATACTAAGTGGATGTGCAGGGAGGCCTCAAGAATGGAAAACTGACCAATAACCAGGAGCTGGAGATGCTGGGCAGTCCAGCCTCTGTCATGGCCTGGAAAGTCTATCTAATGAGGAATCTGACTTAGCTGCTCTGAAGTTTAAAACCAGGCTTGTTGTGATTAGGATTGGGGGGGTGGTTCCACAAGGTGATCACTAGGTATGTGCAGAGGTTTAAAGCAGCTAAGACCACCCTTTATTAGTTGTGAGTTTTCTTTTTGCATTACAGCTTGTGGAGTGGATCCTTGTTCTAATATGCTTGTTCTAGCATGTCTGAATATAGTATGTCTGGTCTTATACCATACTGTCATCTACTTTTCTGAAGACAGAGTATTTTCAAGTAAGTGACAGGCCTTTTCTGTACCTGTGCCCAAAAATGTGGCTTAGTTAATGATGATCCACCAACTTATCTCAAACCTTCCCTTTATAGAGAAGGTTCTTGACAAAGTAATGTATCAGCTATTGGAATACCCCCTTATAGATAATAATATCAACAATCCTTTCTATCCCAGATTTTGGGAAAGACAAAACAGTAATGTGGCCCTAACTATATCCCCTTATGATGAGGGTAGATATCATTATTTTTTGTTCGCACTTCTTGATCTTACATAGTCATTCACACAACCATTCCATTTTTTTGGATTGCTGGGAGCATGTAGCATCTCATGTGGAGTCTTTGACTAATTTGCCCTTTACTATCCAGATGTTCAAAGATAGCAAATGGAAAGGTTAGTTAATTTATTGTCATTATATTTAAATGCTGTTTTATGTCTATGCTTTTTTCTTGTACGTATTGTTTTTCTTTTTTCCAATACTTGGGTTCAAGCACTTGAATTAATTTGAGGTTAAAGTATTACTTAATGATATATTCCCTTCTGGTACCTGATAAATGAAACTAATTTGATGAAATGGGACAATATTTCACTTTCGATGTCGATGTGCATTCATGAATGAGAAAAACTCATCGCCATTTACTCAGTACGTTTCTGCTTTTCACAGTTTATGCATGTGTATATTACATTGAAAATGTATGTTATTCTGGACTGATGTAAATCAAATTGATTTGCAAGCATGTATCAGGCTGATTTCTTGGAGGGCACTGAAATGCTGTCTTGTATTTGTGATTCTTTATTGCTTATGAATTATGGTAATGATATCATGCCTCAAAACCTATTTCTCCAACTGTTGATTCAGAGTATTCTTCCTTTGATTTTCTGTATTCCATTGTAATTTGTGATTTTGCAGTGTTTACTATTATCCTGGCTTCATTAATCCTATGCAGTTTAAGAATGTCATATCTCATTTTGATCTGTGCATGTACTTGCTGTCACGGGTTGTGTGCATTTGGTCTGTCACACCATATTTTGTATAACTAATACAATTGGTATTCATGTTGGTGTCTGACATGTTATTTACAGTCCTATTTGGTTACATTTTGACCAGGATTAAGAAATAGGTACAGCCGTGAGCAATAAGAATGTAGCAAAAAGGGACTGATAGCAAGATCATGGAAACCAGCGATTCAGAGATACATTAGCTGCAATGAGGAAAAAACTCATTATCAGCTAATATGCATGTCTCTGAATTGCTTGGTGATTATTGCAAGTGCTAAGAGGCCTTTTTCCTGCTGCCATTGTGGTAATCACTGCTGGTGGCTGATACATCTTGTTAGCACAGTCAACCCCTCTCATTCATTCCCCCACATGCATCAAAACACACACACACACACACACACACACACACACACACACACACACACACACACACACACACACACACACACACACACACACACACACACACACACACACACACACACACACACACACTCACACGTATGTGAGTGGACCCACTGCCATACTGATTTCCTGTCCATGATTTAAAAGAACATTTGTGAAGTTCCCTCTTATTTTTTCCCGGCCTTCATAAATCATGAATGTCAGGCATTAGAGTTTCATTCTTCTTATTGATAAAAAAATGCATTTTGATGCAAGATCTATTGCTCTATTAACTCTGTAAGTCGGTTAGAGTAATATATAGAAAGACTCCTTGTCATTAGCATTCCCTCCTTGAGAGTTGTCATCAAAACCTATGAAGGCAGAACTGCTGCAGACACTAAAAACAACCACAAAGCCTTCTATAGTTATATCAAGAATCTCCATGGCAATACTGAGGTTTGCTCTGAGTTACTGCACATTGGTACCTCCTATACTGAGCCAACAGATATTGCTAACATACTGGTTGACAGATTCAGTGCCAATGTTACCCCTCTCCCCCCCAAGAACCAATCACAATACCGGAGGAATGCCAGTCACCCAGCATTACTGCAGCACAGGTTAAGGCTGCATTGTCCAAGGCCAAGAATGCAGCTTCCACGGGACGTGACAATATCCCTGGATGTGTTCTACATGAACTACAAAGTGAACTGGCACCATATCTGTGTGCCCTGTTCAATCACAGCCTCACCTCAGGCTTTGTACCTACTGAATGGCGCACTGCTACAGTCATCCCTCTCCATATAGGGGGAGTGACTACAGACCCTGTGAATCACTGCACCATTAGCCTGATGAGTCTGATATGTAAGGCTATGGAGCACATCATCATGGACCTAATTACCAAGGATATAGGGAATCTCCAAACTCTAGATCCAAAGCAATTTGGTTTTGTGAAAGGTAGGTCATGCCTTCTCAACCTGGTTGACTTCTTTGAGTCAGTCACCAGAGCTGTGGATGAGGGCAAGGCAGTTCATACAGCCTACCTCGATCTGGCCAAGGTCTTTGATACCATTCCCCACTCAGGAATTATCGATGAACTCACCAAACTAGACATCAACCCCTATATTGTTAGGTGGGTTCCAAATTGGCTCAAAGATAGAACCCACAGTGTGAAAGTAGCGGACTCCAAGTCAGACTGCTGACCAGTCACAAGTGGAGTCCTACAGCGATATGTCCTTGGTCCTCTCCTGTTTGGCATCTACTTCTTAGAAGTCCAGGCCAACACAGAGGGACTCTGGCTAACCAAGTTCACAGACAACTGCAAGCTGGGAGCCATTATTAACTACCCAAGTGATGTAGACATCCTACAGAAACGCCTCATTGAGACCAATGACTGATGTCAAAACCATGGTTTTAAGCTTAATGCCAAAAAAATGCATCATCTTCCCCTTTGGGAAAAATTCAGTTCCCACTAATTACCACATCAATAGGAGCCCACTGAACACTGAAGGCATTATAAGAGATCTGGGGACACAGGTTGACAGCAACCTCTCCTTCGACTACCACATTGTCACTTTGGTCAGAAAGTCATTCTATGTGGCACATCTCATTACCAAGGGTTTTGCATCCAGGAAGAAAGAGGTCATCATCTCTCTCTCTACTCTTCTCTCATTAGGCCAGTCATCGGGTATAATGCCCCATTTGGCATGTAACGCACTTGACACATGCAACAGCTGGAAAGGCCACAAAAGTACCTCATGAAGAGGATCCAAGGCCTTAATCACATGTCCTACATGGGCGGGCAGACTCAAAAAACTCCAGCTATTCTCTGTCTCATATCATCTACTAAGAGGCGATCTCTGCTTGACTTACAAAGCCATGTCTGACCCAGATCTGTTAGAAATGATACATCTAAAGAAATCCCAATCCCTCCATACCGCACGCTTCAGAGACCTCAACCTCAATACCAAAATCAACACAACATGCTGGAGGGACAGGTTCATAACCCAAACTGCCCATGCTCTGGATTAGACTTCCCATACATGTCAAGCAGATCACTTCACTGGCCCTCTTGAAGAGAAATCTTGATAAGTGGATGGGAAATAGAAAGTTCACCCCGGGGATCACTCCAGTGGTTCTACTTGATAGAGGCACTGGGAACTAATGTTGGGCAGCACGATGCCAGGGCACTTCTATGGGCTAGGCTTGTAAAGGCTCCAGTGCTATTAGCCTAGTACACACCTATGAAACTATGAACATTATACTCACACTCACTGCCACACACATATATCCAGCAGCACACTTCCCAGCACTACAGATCCACTGAACTCTATAGCACTTACCTTTAATGTGATTTCAGCCATTGAAAGTAATAAGTGAATATGACCTATAGGCCAAATTAATTACTGCAGACAGTGGTAAAGATTTACATAGCCCAGTGCTCCTGTGACTCTCTTGGCTGTGTGAAGCACTTATAGCAGGCATTTCTGGGGGAAGAGCACATGGCTAATTACCATATATCATTCCCCCAGAATAACACATTAGCATTTGCAGTAGGCTTGAGGGGCAACCCATCATAGTGCTGTACCAGTATACGCTGTGGTATGGCTATTTAAGAAATGGAATTGGCTACCACCAATAGTAAAAAAGGGCTTAACATTTGCAGGTAACCTTTCTGAATCCTGATCTTTATGTTGTTCAGATGCTGCTTCACATAACTCCAGGATCATTGTGCAAGCTATTGTATATTTTATAAAACACATGTTTTGTTGTTTCTGTGGTGGGTGGTTGGCATAATGGTTAAGTTGTTTACCATTCTCACATGGGGTAATTGGCTAGACTTAAAATGGCACATGAGGGCAGTTAGCCTAGAACTAACCTATGAACCTACAAAATCCCAAATCAAATGATAAAATTGTTATCAATGTGCTGCAATGATGTGACATAATCATGTTATGCAATCCTTGTTGATCAATCAAGGCCAGATTTTCATGTATGTGATCATTATTCTATTACAGAAGAAAGTTTTTTTTTCTTTAACATCATCTTAAAAAAACAATAAAGTATTAAAACTTTCACTGAACATAGCAATCTGATTGAATGCCTGCCATCACATTGCTTGGCAGTGATATTCCCATCATGAAGAAGATGTATTTGTGAAGGCACACTGAAGCTAGTGATTATTTTCCTTATTTGAGAGGAGCCCCAATACATTTTTTCTTACAGAATAACAGTCAGGAAGAAAGAAAAAAGTTACCATCAAGTAAACAATTTTAAAGCAGTTATTTTTTTTACCAGACATTTAGCAATTAACTAATTACAGTTTTTTAACAATTAACCATTTAACTAATTAACCATATTCTGAACAATGATGTCACTATGTCCTTTTTGGACATGACAATTGAGCACAGATTTTGGCAAGCATTCTTGGTTTTAAAACTTTATTTTTTCAATATGTTTAAAATAAAACATCCTCTGTGACAAAAAAGTAATCACATCCATGAAGATGCAACCTGGCTTGCAGATAATGTTTAATTGCTGTAGATTTCCAGCATGGGTAGTTGACTTTAATGCCTTAAAACAATATGAGTAATAAGTAGACTTCAGAGTGGTCATGTCTGATATTAGCATGTTAACAATAAGCCATTTACTTCAATTTCTGGATGAAAAATGAATGTATGCTGTTCAAAATTATGCAGAGGGGATGTTTGATTATTATATGGAGCCAACAAGTACTAATGTTATTGGGTATAATCCATTTATGGACACATCATAGGATCATAGGTAAGTACTTGGCAATCAGTCTATTGACAATTGTAAGTTTAACCAATAACCCATCTTAAAAAAGTTTCTACCAGCCTCAAAGACAGCAATACAAGATAAACCAAGGGAGAATTTGAAGCTGCCTATCCAGTTATCTATGTTTACTTTGATTGTGGCAAGTGTGGGTGAATGTATTGGAAGTTTGTTCCAGAGTCAGGAGAATATATTCGGATATGAATCTATCATGCCAAAACATTTTATTTATCTGTTGATCAATGTTTATTTCCTTTAACTGGGTACTTTAAGAATCATTTATTCTGCAAACCAGCTATGTACCCACACACAAATTGATTCAGCAATACCCATACTTCTGGGGACATGATAAAAGAAATTACTTAGGAGTATGGGTTAAAATGGCTTCTGTTAAGGCAACTAAGGATATGTGGGAAGAGACTAAATAAAAGATAATACAAAAACTGAGAAAGTGGAATCTCTTGTTTTATGAATATGGATAGCAAGGTGCAATCAGTGAAAATGTTTTTAGTCCCTTTAATTTTATACTCATATCAGGCATACATTTTTCAATGAGAGGAGAAGCTGTGGATAGTAATTAATAAAGAGCTGAAGGATTGTACCTGGAAGGGGAAGAGTGCAAGAGTCAAGTGGGATAAGGTGATCCTTCCAACAGAACAAGGTGGTTTGGGATCACCTGATCTGAAGGGATATTTCAGAGCTACTCAGGTAAGGCTCCTATACATAGCAGAAGCAGAAAGCTATAAAAAAGTGGAAAGGGATGAGAATGAAGCAGAAGGAAGCTCAAGAAATAAGGAGAGACTGGGATTTTGAATGCAGATCCTTGAGGTGAGTAAGAATAACCATACAGACTATTATCTTCATAAAGCAGCAGAAAGTATTCTATGAACAAAGCCAACACAGGAATGGAAAAATATTTTGCCAATAGGGATGACTGCAATTAGGGGTACAGAGACTGGGGAAGAGAGGTCTGGAATTTACTGGAGAAAACTGGCAAAGGAACCAAGTTAATGGGAGAAAATCATTAAAGAAGGAAAAGTAATAGATTGGGAAGTGGCCAAGGATACAATTGGACTGCAGCCTAGAGACTGTCTTTCCTATCAAGGACTGACATCAGAGTATAGGCAAAGAGAAAGGAATAGGGGGATCCTAAGTGAAAGACCAGAAATGGTAGAGTTTTTAGTTGACTCTAGAAGGGAAGCTGCTGTTAAAAATGGATAATTAGTAGGAATATAAAATATTTCATGATAAATATAGGAATCAGTCAGAGGAGGTTAGGAAGGATTGGAAAGAGAGAGAGAGACTGGACAAGCAATTCACAAAGAAACAATGGGAGGATACACACACACACACACACACACTCACATATATATATATATATATATATATATATATATATATATATATATATATATATATGATTTACTATCAAAATCTCGCAACACACTTGTGCAAATCATCACTTACCAAATCAGAGATTCGTAAAATCCAAATGCCGAATGCTCAACTTACCGAAAGTGGTAATTTAGGAAAGTTGACAATTCAGGAATGTTGACTTCACCAAAACTATCCAGATGTCTGGTTATGTCCTATGAACATTTTGTAGGGGACAAGCCCCCCTGCACCCCCACACCCTCTTCTACTTATATATACTAACTTTGAGATTGCACTACAGTGAGGGAAAAGATAAATTTCCCTATCCCCACTATAATGTGATCTCCATTCAAAATGATGAATCCACAAGAGCGAATGCACACTAGCACACTCCACATACAAAACATCACACATACACCTTCCTCCATACACTACAAACCAACACAACAAAACAAACATGCGCATGGACCCTACATATAAGCAGAGGGGCAAGCACCCCCACATCCCCACTACTTATATATACTAACTCTGAGGTCGCACTAAGAACACAAGCACACAAAAACCACCACTATGCATTCTACACTCCCCCCTGCACAAACACATATCACATATGTACAAATACCACCACTCTCGACACTTACACACTCACACTCTTACCTACCTACTCTAACCCACACCTGAAAACTCCAATCACACTCACACACACTAAAATCCCTACCTAAAACCCCTACTAAAGCATCACTTACCTGGATCTCCAGCTACATCCAAATACCAGATCGCACACTGCGAACATAGGGAATCCCACGTCAAGCTTCACCACAACTGCAGATTCAATGTTTCTGCATTCGGCATTCTGTACTTTCTCATAAGTGCAGTTTCGGCACTTCAGTCTCAAGCTACTGAAGTTCAATATTTCAGTATTTTGAGATTCTGAAGTGTAACTATATATATATATATATATATATATATATATATATATACAGGGATAGATAAATGTGGCTCCCAAATGTGTAACAAGGTCAAATATTTTTTGGGACTGTAATAAGCTGGCAAACTTTAAAAATCGCCTGCAGTGTACTGTCAGAAATCCTGGGTGAGCAAATTGGTGTAACAAAGGAAATGACTGTTTTGAGCTCTGATACAGGATCTTAATTGTATAGACATAGTAAGGTCTTGCTGTGTTTAATTTTGGTGGTTGCCAAAGAAGCAATTAGCAGAAAAGTTATGTATTTATTTATTTGATTATTTGTCTTGGTTTACTGGGAAGGTCTGACTAGGCCCAGGGAGAAAAGCTCCATTTGCTTACATTGCATTACATTATTTTCCAGTCAAACACAGAGTAACTACATTTCTATTTACATTTATACACAAACAGTAGTTATACATACTAAGATTTTACAGAGGTGGAAATTACTAAAGAGAAAGCACACATGCAACTTAATACATTCTACAGGCAACAGTTATATATAAAACTTGTTTTGTCATTTCAGTGATAGGTTGAGTTTATTCTGTTTAAGGAGAATATCTGGAGAGTATCATATGATGAACGCAAAGTCTCATCCTTGTGATGAGCATGTGCATGACCAGGACTGGTTAAGATGTTGTTTAAGCAGCAGTTTAAAACTATTGAGTTTGTCAGAGTTTTATTTGTGTGGGGATGTGGTTCCGGAGTTTAGCAATGTATTGGGAGTAGAATGAGTCTCCTTTAACATTATTTAACTTATTTGTAAGTAATAAGAATTTTTTTACTAGAACAGAGGTCCCTTGTTGGATAGTAGGACATTTTTCCTGGATGATGAATGAGTTTGTGTGCTGTAATTAGTTGTGAATATGTTACACAGTTGTGCAGTAAAAGCCAGTTTAATTGCTTTAAGCTATGGCAATGGTGGGTCTTATGAGGGAGACTGGTGGCAAATTTAGCTATTTTATTATAGCAGGAGGCAAGTTTGTTTCTTTGAGTATTGTTTTTCTTTTTAGAGTTGGCAATAAGAATGTGGTGACTAGAGTTGTTCTTGCAGTATCTGTAAGGAAACTATTGATCCTATGAAGGGAGCCTAGTTTCTGGTCTGTAGATTTAATGACATGCAGCATATGCTGGTCATATTTGAGATTGTCATCTATTATAATGCCTAGAAATTTATTGTATGTTACAGTTTCAGTGACAGCATTATTTGCTGACTTTATGGTAAAAGATTTTTTTATGATTTTGGCAAATGCTGAGGTAAAAGCATTAACTTAGTTTTCTTGGGGTTGAGAAGGAGATTTGATTATTTGAGCCAGATTTCTACAGATGAGAAGGATTTTTGGGTAATGTCTTGGAGCCTATTTATTGTTAAGGCCACACATATTAATGTTATATCATCTGCATACTGAACTAAATTACATGGTGAGTGGAACTGTGGCGGTCATTAATAAATATATTAAATAGTAGAGGGCCCTGATGGACACCTGTAGTAACTGGTTGAAAGGATGAGTAGGTTTGTTGCCATTTAATGGCTTATTGCCTTCCAGATAGGTCACTAAGAAACCACAATAAGGAGTACTGTGAAAGTCTTATTGAGGAGAGTTGAAAGAGCAGTTGCTGATGCAAGATGGTATCAAATGCCTTTGACAAGTCTAAGAATATGGTGGACACAAGTAGGCCATTTCTTCAATGTTGGTTTATTATATTGGTAAAATGTAGTAGAGCAGAAGTAGTGCTGTGCTGGGGCCTAAAGCCATGTGTTTTTGAGAGCAGGTTATTTGAGGTTAGGTATTGCATCAGCTGCATATGGATGCATTTTTCTAATATTTTGGAGAGGGGGAGAGAATCGCTAATGTTCTGTAGTTGTTATTATACTCTGTAGATGTGACATCTTTGTGCAGTAGTATGATGTAAGATTTTTTCCACAGTAATGTGATGTATCTTTCTGCTACGGACCTATTAATTAGTATGGACATAGGGAAGGCTATGTCTTCTGCAGCCAATTTTAGGTAACCTGATAGCAGTTGGTCTACAGCTACAGAAGTACTTTTTTTGTTTAAGGAGTGACTTCCTTACAAGTGAAGTAGGTACTGGACTAAAATTGAAGAGCTGTGGGTGGTTTGGATTGGACAGGGGTAGAGAGGGGCAGATGCATTAGTGTCTAAGAGACATAATATTGATTGTATAAAGTAAGAATTAAACTGTATGGGGACAGAATATGTCATACTGTCTGTTTTTGGAGAGGGACTTGTAGTCTTGCCAGAGTGGAATAGTTTATTTAGTGAAGACCAAAAAAGTTTTGGATTGTTTATATGTCTGTCTTGTAGGTTGGTATAGTATGTTTGCTTATCCTGTTTGACATGGAGTTTTGCAAGGTTTCTAAGATGCCTAAATTGTTAGAAGCCATTTTGAGTTCTATATTTATATCAATTTTTCCAGCCTTTATACATTTTTTATCATTTTTTTTGTTTCCTTTGTCAACTATGGTCTAGGGTTGAACTTTACTCTTTTATAACATGATAGTGCTAGATTGTTTAAGGTCTATAAGAATGCTTTATTAAAGTGCTCTACAACAGTATCGAGTGGCATTGTCCTAAGTACATTCCAGTTATTTTTTTTTAGTGTTTCATTGAAACTATCTTTGCTGAAATTGGTTATATTTCATATTTGATTATAGATAATATGTTTATCTAGGTTATGGTGAGTTCTAATGACATATGTTGGTATGCGGTCACTTATGCTATCTGACAGGTAGACTACTTTTGTCAGTTTGTCTGTTTTTTTTTTCTTTTTGGTAAGAATCCTGTTTAATGTTAAATGTCTCCCTGATGTTTTATTGATTGTAGTAGGTGTGGTTATTAATTATCTGAAGTTGTACAAGTTTATGGATTCAGTGGGGGTAGTGGAATTTATGAGTTGCTAGTCTACATTTAAGTCTCCAAGTATTATAGTTTCATTGATAATTTCTTGGTATATCCTATACAGAATGCTTTCAGGAGTATCAATGTTATTCCCTGGTGGTAAATACATTTCTGTTAAACATATAGTTTTCCAATTGTCTTTTTAGTGGTGTTATTTGATGTTCAGCATTGTTAAATTTTGGTATTTCCTGTGGAAGTAAGGTAATGGTTAGGGAATTTTTATAGATGATTGCTGTACCACCTGCACTCTTGTTTTGTCTGTCGTGCCTGAGTATATTGTGTCCTGGGGGGTAATCTCATTATTCTTTATTTCATTTTTTAACAGGTTTCAGTAGCTATGACTACATCAGGAGTGTATGTGCAAGATAGGTATGTATGTCATTTTTTTCTGAGGTCTATTAGGTGACTGATTTATATCTGGTTTGGAAGTGATGATTTTATGAACAGTAGGACCTGGGTTGGGGTGAATTTCTCCACTATTTCTAAATTGTTATTTTAAGGAGGGAAGAGTGTGGCCAATTATACTTTGGTCTTGGTTCAGTATTTGATAGTAAATTTGGATGCTTACTTTTGAGATATTTATAGAAAAATAAATCAGATATGGTTTATTTGTAGAGATACAGTGTTGTGGAGAAAGACAGGCTGGGTAGATGTTGATATTCCTTGGGAGGACTCGTTGCAGCTATAAATATTTGAAGGAGGTGAATTTGATAATCGGTGATGAAGACTAGTAGAGTGAGGATAAATAATAAAACAATCCGAGTTAGGGGCATCTTATTTAACTTGGGTTTTATTTTTGTTGCAAATTAGGATAAGAAAATGGTAGGAAACTACTGGGTTGGTTGTACAGAAGTAATTTGATAGTTATGGGGGAAAGGATTAAGACAATTTGAGAGAGAGAGTCTTGGGTGGTAAACTTGAGTGAATATTACTATTGGGAGTAATTTTATTGATTGTTTTTCTACTGGAGGGAATTGATGGAATTGGTGAGATGAATATGTGGATGCTGCTATGGAAGTATAAATGCAGAGTAAGAGGGTGTGGGTGGGAATTGGGGGTGGAGGAGGGGAGATCAAAAATGGAAATCAAAGTCTAAATTAACAATATTAGAAATAGTGGATCTAGTAACAGAGATAAAACAACTGGAAACATGATCTTTAGAAAAGGGTAGTAGCAAATTACATAGAAAAATATGACTTGTAACAACACGTAAAATAATGTTTTAGAGGAGGAATGGGGTTCAAGGGAAGGCAGGAATTGAATGAGCTATGTAATGTTCTGTTGAAAATGACGTTATAGAAGATTATATGCAGTATGTAATATTTGCAATGGAAAATATGTCACTATGGTTTGTTTTCATTTGTATAAATGTACTATGTATGTCATAAGTAATAACTCAATAAATGTTTTTGTTTAAAAAATGCAGATGCTTACATGACAGTGACTGAACACTCCAGATGTTCGATTAGGATAAATGAATAGTTAAATTTATAAATAAGTGCCACACAGGAATTTATCTTCTCAGATCACGGTTGCCAGAATATGGTATACAGCCCGCTACAACCAAACACCTCTCAACATCTTAGCAAAATAATTAAGTACAAAACTAAAACAGCAATGATGGGTAAAGGAACACAATCAGGGACAGATAGTGTCTTTATATACTTAGAAAGTTGCTAGAATTGTAGGCTTTGCAGTATCATGCATTTTCTTAAAGCTATTAAGAATGAAACTTAAATGTCTATTATTATTAAGTAAATGCATTTTTCAATTTGCCAGATCACCATAAATTTTGTGAGAAAACAGACAAAATGTGGCAAAAATCTTGAACATTTGAGAGCTTTTATGCCCACCATCTCTCCAAATTATTTGTTCATGAGGTCTGGACAAGCTAGCAATATTGAAGGGTAAAAAGCCTAAAATCAGGGATATTTTTTAAATATAGCCATAATTCAGTTAAAAAGCTAATACAGCAATAGGTTTTCCATAAAGATGCTCATTCTTAAGAATAAGAAGTATGAACCTCTAATATCTGGCTTTTCTGACTGATTGCAATCCTCAGTGATTTACCAGAGTGAGTGCTGCAAAATCAGTGAAGATTTGGAAATTAAGGGACAGTAGACAGCATCTATACATCCCTACCTACATATAATAGACACACACACATGAGCATGTGCACATGCACACACACAAACACACACAATCACACACACACACACACACACACACACACACACACACACACACACACACACACACACACACATCATTCAATTGCAGCCATTTCTAAAATTGTGACTGTGCTGTGACAAAATGAAGGAATAAATGCATACATAGCTGGCAAACATGAATGTTCTCACCTCAGTACTGTAACAATACAATTGACATCTCACTGCACTATCATCCACGTACATCATGCTGCTGCTTTCAGGAATATAACCTATGGAGAGCCTTACATTAAAGAGGTTAAGAAAAGGTTTAGATAGTTCATATTTGTTTTCGATAATCAGATATCACGGTATGTTATTTGGGTCCATCTGTGAGGTGTTCTTAGCTATTGAGAGAACTGAGAGTGACAAGAGAGTGAGAGTGCTGAGAGGGCTTTTCATAATAAATAAGGGGATGGCTGGGATGGGGGAATATGAGGATTAGCTATAACTTTAGGGAGTCATTTTTCACTATTTTTTCAGCCAGAATATTAACTATTTTATTTGGATTATGTATTATTGTGTAGTTGCTCTTAACATTGTTGAGTATTTGCTCTTAACTTTCTGACATGGTTAATGAAAGTTTAGTAGCTATGTTTGGTATATATGGCTATTTTTAGATTGTATTTAACATTGGACCATATATTAGGTAAAACTGGATTATATTGGCTAGGCTTGCCATATAATGGGTAAAATTGCTTTGTGTTGTCTAGGCTTCTTGCCACTCTTAAGCCATTAGTCTAGTAATCTCCTAATGAACCCATGAGTCTATGAAGCTAATGGCTCCCATAAGCAACTTATTAGCTTGCTGAAGTGTGCTTTTAAGGCATGTTGAATGAGACTTCTCATATGCATTAAGTACTTTCTTTCTTTAGTTATACAATTAATTTACACAGGTATTCCACTATATGTTGACTGTTTTTGAATTTCACATTATAGTTAGTTCAGCTATGGATTGCCTTATCACTTTAACTGTTTTAGTGTAAGAAGAAGTCAGAGGCATAGGCAGTGGGTTAGCAGTGGGATCCACCAGAGGAGGATGACAGCATAATTTATCTAAGTCATCAATTAAGGGAAGAAGGTTTGATTCTGAGAAGTCCCTATACACAAAGATATTGTAGGGAAAGTACCACCAATTTCTAAAGGAAAAGTTCAGTAATTTATAGTCTGATTTATCAAAATAAGATGATAAATATAGAGGTATGCAAGAAGTAGCCATAATTGTGAAGAAAAGATCAAGGGTACAGGGGCACCCTATTAGGAAGGTTAATTATATATACAAGAAAGTTAATATTTATAATGTCTGTCTTAATTTTCTTTCATTTAGTTTGTTTACCTAGGTAGGAGACTGATTACAACAGACATTTAACAGGTGCAACCCAGGTACTAAGAGATGGCCATGAGAGGCATTGACAGTGTAGGCCAGCCAACTTATTGATGAATAGCTGATATTCTACTGTTGATCAGTGTTGGGATTATTGGGGATATCAGCTAAGGTGTCATGATTGCTATCATCTTAGAAGACCACATAGAAGGTACTCTGTGAAGTCGTAATAGTTTATGATGATTTGGACATGTAGTAGTTCACATATGGTGCCCTAAGGAATCTGTTGTGAGGTGATAATGTCCTTGATAGATACTGACCTGCTCTTTTGCATTTAGGTCTGAAGACATGCTGGCACTAAACTCAGGAATAGAGAGAGAGCTTTCACTGCTTTGAAGTCATGTCTCTGTAACTACACATTTACGAATGTCTTCAAGTTGCAGGAGAATCTCAAGGTCAGGTATTCTTTCTTATGACTTTTAGCAATGAGTAGAAGCACGAGGTTGCAATGTCCAATAGATGGCCTACAAAAGGCATTATTTTGGCAGCAAATGCTTTACCCAGACTGCAAAAGCCTTGGTAAGAGGAGTGCAGACCATCCCTGGCAAATGACGAATGCTTGCCAGCCATTCCATCCCAAAATTGGTATCTACTGGATTCCCCTAAAATTACACCAGCTACATAGGCATTTATTAAAGCCAATTATTTTGTCTTTAAATCTCAGCATAATTCTGGGTGATGGCAAAATGCAGTTCAAGCCCAGTGCCTTTCATGCCTCGGACACCTGCATAGCAAGTGCACTCATATTTTTCTGCATGTCTCTCTGGGTAAAATGCCTAAGGTTATACAAGGACCAGATGACCTGCTTCCCAGAGTTCCCATAAATCTTTCTAGTATTCTGGAAGATTGTCTTACAGAAGCCTTCAACAAATCACTAGCTAATGCAGAAGTGCTAGAGAACTGGAAATGGTAATTGTTGTGTCCTTGCACTGAGAGGGTGGATCAAAGAAAAAATGGAGAACTAAAGGCCTGTTAACTTAAACAACAATGTTAGGTAGAAGTCAGGAAAAGAATCTTGGAGGAATACTTGTAGCATTTCTAGTGGACAACAATCTCCAGAACAGTATCCAACATAAGGTTATGTCCAATAGCAGCTGTCAATCAAACTTTATCCAGTTTTACACCAGGGTTACAGCAAAGATGAGCTTGACAGGGCAGTACTAGTAAACATAGCCTAACTGGAATTCAGCAAGGCTACTGACAGTCCCACATGAGAGGATGATGGGATATCTGGAGGGGTTGAGTACAGGGCCAGTACTGAAGAACACTGCAGATTGTAGTGAGAAAGACAGTGTTAGGAATTAAAGAAGTGACTAGTAGAGTACTACAGGAGTCTATCTCTGACCTAAAAGAAGAACATGAGCAACCTTTTTGTTGATAAAATAAATAGTTGAATAGCAGTGGAAGAGTCAATAAATGATTTGCAAAGGCTAAACTTAGGCAATGGAAATACAATGTAAACAAATGAAAAGTACTGTGTGTAGGCCATGACAACCTTGATGTGATCTAAGGCTGTTAACCACATCAGGATTGGAAAACCAGGAACAGAATGAGTGGGCAACAGCAGTACAAATAGAATACTGAGGTGTATCCTCAACAGGAAAGATTTCAGAAGCAAAATGTTAAAAGGCTTTCACTAGCCAGGCCATAGTCTGACTATACACTGCCTAGTGCATGTAGTGCTTGTGAGTAAAAAGGAAAAGGGCACCAGGGTTGCTATCTACCAGAAAGATTTGTGAGATGCAGGGGAAGGAATATGAACAGACGGTTGAGGCACTAGGGGTTCTTCTCACCTTAGACAAGAAGAGACAGGGAGGACATTATATTGGTACACAATGTCATGTCAGGTTGTTATGAAGGGTCATTCTGAACAAAAATGTCAGAGGGTGAAGTAAAAGGCATAGGCAGCAAATTGTAGGGAATAAATGCTTCCTGGATCTCTGAAAGGACTTTTTCTGAGAGGATTGAGGAACTACTGAATGAATATCTTGAATTACTAGTTGAGGGAAAATCTTCAGAGACATTCAAGAGGATATGAGAAAGGTTTGACAGCATAATGAAGAAGTTAAGAATGGAGAGGGGATAGACTATTAAACTGATAAGTAGAGCAGACTAGAAAGGTTTATTATCCCTTTCTGACATTCAGCAAATATAATATATTTAATCTCTGGCTTCCTACAATAAGTTATTTACTACTACATTGATAATGCTACAGCTCAACTAACTGTGATACTCACACTGTTTCTAACAGGACACAATTGATGTACAGTACAATGTTAAGACACTGGATGGAATGCCCTGTGATGTACTGCATATTACCTATCATATTGTACCACACAGGGTATACCACAGATGATATACATGCAGATGAAGAGGTGTGGTCAACCTCAGCCCCTTGTGTGTATCCACTTTTCTTCTCTCTGTTTATGTTACTTGATTGCGTAGTGTTGTGCCTCCTGTGACTTAACAAATGTTGATGGTTATTACATGTTGTGAACAGACATTGCATTGAATTGCACTGCATTGCCTGCACTGGTTTCAGCATGACAACTGATACCTTGTAAGCATTATTTTGTTGAACTACATAATGGAAGTATGAGGCTCAATACTGAAGATCACAACACTTGAAAAATAAAAATGCAGTTCTACCACATAGTAGCAAGTCATAAAACTCAATGTTACAGATTTAAAGAGTATTTTGCAGGGGGATATTTTCCCTTCTACATCTCTCTGTGTAGGGAGTTTTTCCCTCATCCCTGCTATTATATCCTAACTCCAAAATCATTGCAGCTTAGACTAGGGAGATTATTCTAAGATACCACAATTTTTACTTTAGTTTGCATCTGTCCTTATTTGTAATAATGTTCTGTACTTCATAGAATTGTAACTGTAAGCCTTGGAATCTCAGCAGGCACCAACTTTATTGTATGAGAATCTGGCACGTGTTGTCATGGTACAAAAATCTATATCAGACATTACTACATGGCATGCCCTTCCTAACCTGGACTACAACGACATGCATATCTGCATACATTGGGGTAGAACTTTCAGTTTCTGCCCTCTGCCTGGTTAGTATTGTTACTATACTCCTTAATTAATGTGTTTGCTGGTGGCCATTATGATGCCTTTTGAATGATCACAGCCTAGGAAGCCAGACAAGATCTTGCAAACCTTGTCAGGTAAGTACTGCAGTGTAATTTCCCTCAAAATAAGGCTATCTGAATCAGCTCAAATACATGTTCAAGAATTGCATGATTCTAGCTATGAGTTAGTCAACAGATATAGGGGGTGCCTCTCTGGGGACATCAGCTGTGGCTCAAGGGGGGTTCTTGCATCACATGGAATATATAACCTTGTTTGGGGTGGGGATTACTAAACATTAACTATGTAGACAGAGCTGTGTATAACTATGAAGTACATTTCTTTTATTTACACACTTGATGCAATCCTGGACAATCAATGACTGATGTCATACATGTGTTATATGTTGGCTTCATGCATACTGCCAGAATAAAGAATGTATACATTCATTATGTGACCATCTGAACATTGTAGGATAATGAATATTAGCCCTTCCAGTTGATATAAATACCCCTATTGGGACCTGGTGGTATCTTAATTGCAACATTTGTATACTCCATGGTACCCAGGAGTGAAGCCAAATTTAGTGGTGGTCATATGCTCTAACTAGGTAAAGCAGACATAATATCCCATATGTTACAAAAGCACACCAATAATCTACCCTAATATTCCTGAGGCAGAGGACTGAAACACCACCAGTATATCTCACACTTGACATTGGAACATCACCACATCCAGAACAGTTAAAACAACATATATGTTAATCTCCCAAGTTAAAAGCGATCCATGTGTTTGTTGATGGGCCTTATGTTGCAGATGGTCTTTAGTAACTCAAGGTTCACTTCACAGTGATCTTTGCTGATGTTTGGGCAGGCCATGATAGTGTCCCAGTCACAGCCATTGAATGGAGCTTGTCTGCATATGATGGGTTGTTGCATTAGTTGGACTAAGTGGACTTGGTATTAGTGAAACAGCCCTACGGTGAGTCCTAGTACTGCTGTGGCTGTGCATGAGGAATCAGGTAAGGCATGTCTCAATTTATACATAACTCTGCAGTTTCACTGAGCAAGTATTGTAATTGTCAGTCACTGCAGATTATACATGCTTCTTTATTTAAAACACCGCAGATGTAGTCGTCAAAATTGTATTTGTGATTCCAATCTATTGTTTATAAAATAGCCTGCTTTATTTTCCAGAAAATGTTCATGTTCACATATATTAAATAAAATCAGTCTGCAATGAAGATAATTATGTTATAGGCGCTAATGTGACCCATATTTGGAAAGCATGCAATTGTCTATATCGACCTTAAAAAATCGTTTACACTTTTTAAGCATACATATTTAATTTAGAAGCAAAGAACATAAATGAAAAGAGAAATAAAGAAATAAGTGCAGTACATTTTATCGTCTGACCAGGTTTGCTTCTTGCAGAAACCATTTGTGAATAATCTCATTAAATCCTGTGCTACTGACATTGACTGGAACAAATGAACAAAGAGGACAGTTACATTTCATGATCACATTCCTATGAAAAATCATGTACCACATCTTTTCACATCAGAATTCATCTGAATGAAACCATTTCCATTCATTTCTTTGTTATTTTTGTATTTATGTAATGTCCCGACCTTGACAAAAACTGGGCAGCATTTAGAGGCATGTTAATGTTATGTTGTGCATAAAGGATGTAGTCAATAGTATTGTATCTCTTATGTATTTGCCACTGAGTTTTTAACATCTGTCAAGGTGATCATGTGGGCGTAACAGTCAATTAAAAAGCTCTTCCTTAGCAACCAGATTGCCTGAGATAACATGCATTAATCACATAAGATCTACCAGCTGAGTTTACACCTAGTGAAAGAAGTTTATTTTACTCAAATATAATTGCTTGGATACACCTTATCAGTTTCTGTCACTTAGAACTGGCTGTCATAAGTTGTGATCATTATAACTTGAGTTAACACCATAAATTATAGTCTAGCATTAGCTGTTTCTCAGAGATTATTGTGACTTTGCAGGAACAGTTCATTACTTATCTATGCATTATGTAAACTAAAGGCATTTGACAGAAGACCTGTGTCTTATTAATTAAATCCATTTGTTTATTAGAAACATGCAGCTTAATTATGTGCTTGATAAGAGTGTTTGCAGGTTAATACAAAAAAGCATGTGCATCACTGGGCATGACTCTTCACAAAAACAATGGACAGTGGTTACTGTACTTTAATTTGAAATGTAATAGTACTGGTTGCATAGTCAGAGTCATACTGCATAGAAAACTGCAGCAAGAAAAGCAGCAAATCTAACAGGGAATTCATGTATTAACATACTGCCTTTGCATTTTGGTACCCCTTTGAGTACACAGCAAGAGTAACATCTGTTGCTTTTATCAGGCCTTTAAAGATATCGGGCCGGATTCACAAAGTCTTGCACGGAGTCTAAGAGTAGAGTAAGACTCCAGCAAGCCAACATGTCTGCTGAGTGATCCAGGAACAGCCAGCAGGGGCGTGCAAGAGAGCTCCTAAAACGACTCTTGCACGGACAGGGTTAGTTTATGCAAATTACCTCATTTGCTGCTGAAAGCTATGCAGATGAGGTACATTTGTGATCCAGGAAACACTAACCTGTCTGAGTAAGAGTAGTGTTATTTGTAGAAATGTACTCGGTTGGCAACTGAGTACCGTTCTGCAAATAGCAAAACGGAGCTATGACAGCTCCAAATAAAGGATGCATCCAGTTGAGGAAGCATGCCAATGGCCAAATATATGGCCATTGGCATGTTTATCCATTGCAAAATAATAAAAAAAATGTTTTTTCCTCAATCTCTGATGTTTAAGCGTAGCGCAGCACCGCGCAAATGTGCGGCGCTCTAAAGAGCCTAAAAACAAAAACTAAAAGCCACAAATAGGTATTATATTCAAAATATTCATCTACCATGCAGGTGAATGGCAGGCTGAAGACAACATGGTGACTGAGTAGTGGTTGTTAAGGGGGGAAGCTCAGTCTGAGAGATGTAACCAAGCATTAGTAGGCAATCCTATGCAAATGAGTATAAGGATAGTGAATCCCAAATTTCCCTGCCATGTGAACCATGTCCCTAGAGTGTAAGAGTAGGATTAGGGGAGTAACAGAGTAGAAGATAGGGGACATCATGAGGGGGTATGTATCAAAAAGACTGTAAGCTTATTGGAGCAGAGTGGCATGTGTTTGCTATGAGGTACTCAGAACTGGAAGAGGCGTATCTACAGTTGTCTAAACTGAAACCCAGAAACTGAAAGTGTACACTGTGGCTATCACTGAAGTTTCTTGCAAAGCTGCTTACACTGTGTGCATGGGTGTGCATGCCTGTAAACTGGTCTAAGCCTGTGTGCGTGTGTGTGTGCACCCGTTTAAGCCTGTGTAAGGCTGTCTAAGCATGTATGCATGATTGTGCACCCGCCTAAGCCCGTGTAAGCCAGTGTAAGGCTGTGTAAGGCTGTGTGTGCTCGTGTGTGCATATTTGCACTTGTTTGCATGGTGCTGCCCCCTGTGGAAACAGAAATGTGAAAAGGAAGGAAAGGAAGTAGTAGGAAGTTAACCAAGGAAAACTAGCAGAGCTGGCAGGTGAAATCAATTGGAATCAGCCAATTACACAGGCAGTACACTAGCCTAGCCCAGCCCAGCACTTAAAACTCTGCAAACAACATTCCCTCATGTTTTACTCAGAAACACTGCAACACTGCACTCTAGAAACAGAAGTGAAAACTTAAAAACTTAACTGAGACAAAAGAATGTTAGGGGCTGCCATTGCTATTATAAGGTGACATGTGCAAGATGCTGAGGGTGGTGCCATTGTGAATGCTGCTGAGCAACCCACAGTGAGGAGACGGAGAAGAGTGAACAGTCCCAGGGTAACCTACCAGAGGCTACATGAGCTGGAGATAGTGGAGCGCTATAGAGTGGACAGAGACCTCCTGCAGCAAATTGTTGAGCTGTGCAAGCCACGCCTCACACACAGAACCAACAGAGGGGAACCCATCCCAGTGGAAACCAAGGTATGTGTTGGCCTAAGAATACTAGCAACAGGTACCTTCCAGAGACCAACTGGTGATATGATGGGGATTTCACAGGCATCAGCATCCAGGGTACTGCACCAGTTACTGGATGCCATGTCAGCACATGTTGCGGATCATGTATATTTCCCCAATTCCCATGAGGTATTGGCCAGCAACATGCATCTCTTCCATCAAATAGCGGAATACCCTGAGGTAGTGGGTGCAATTGACTGCATGCACATACACATCAAAGCACCAGCCGGTGAGCGGGGTAGGGCCTACATCAACCGCAAGGGCTTCCACTCCATCAACTGCCAGGTCGTGTGTGATGCCCAGGGCATAATACTGAATTTGTGTGCTGGCTGCCCTGGAAGCTACCACGATTCCCATATCTGGCATCTGTCACAGCTGTACCAGACATTTTCCAATGGGGACATCCCTGACGGTCACTTAGTGGGAGATGCTGGATACACACTGGAGCCGTGGCTGATGACAACAATCAAAAATGCACACACCTGAACAAGAACACCATAATGAGGCACACGTACAAACATGAAATGTAATAGAGTGTGTGTTTGGGATGCTCAAGTCACGGTTTCATTACCTGGACACATCTGGTGGAGCTTTGCAGTACTCACCAACTACATGTACCCAAATTGTCAAGGCATGTGCCATGCTACACAATATGATCCTGCGAAAACAGCTGCAGCAGGAACAGCATGGGGCAGGGTCAAACAGCCCCCCACCATTGCCAAGGCCTGCACAGGCACAGCATGACTCGGAGGAGGAACAACCTGAGCCTGCCACAGTAGGCAGAAGGAGGCGTGCCCAGTATGCCTTGGCCTTGGCAAAGAGGCATTCATAGCACATACACTGGCTCAGTAGGAACCCTGGAAATGATACCCCCCTCTGATTCACACATAAAATAATAGGGATGCCTAACATGACACTACCTGTTTCCAAACATGTATAGGGAGTGTAGTATGTGCATCCAACATAGGCAGCCCTGCAGCACCACCTGAGGCATGATTGCCATGTTTTAAGCAATATAAAGCAGTGCTAAGCAGCTTTTACCAATATCTAGTATTTGTAAACAAAATTGCTCGTGCCACCTAGCGCAATGTCGGGCAATGTTAGGCAAGGTTGGCCAAAGTTGAACAAAGTCAGTTAAACATGCTCATATCTGCTTTACTGTTCCTTAAGCAGTCTGGTCTGCTCAGCATGGCAATAAAAAGCAATAACAGGGCTCAAAACCAGGATACTGTGCCTTATAGTCGCAGTACTGAACCACTAAGCCATGATAGCATTTCGGTGGCACAGACACAGCAGGACAATTGTACACTAATGCAAACACAAATAAATGCAGTATCATGCCCCTAAAGAGGCAAATGGGTTACCTCCCCCACACGCCTATGCAGACCGAGAACATCGGGCTAGGCAGTGTGATGTGGGTTGTGTAGGCTATGAAGTCGCAGTGTAATATACGTGACATTGGACGCCAACATCTGTAGTACAGTAATATGCCTCAAGCCACTACGATAGGCAGCAGTACAGACAGAAATGGTGTCCTGTACATAGTAGTGCAGGCATAGCAAATGTGTATAAGTGGCAGGTGAAACCCACATCCTATGTACACCCACAGTAACAATCAGGTGTGCCCCCGGGTAGAAATGTACAAAGAATAGCTGTTCCCCCTATATGTAGAAATGTTGGTAAGTCTATGCAAAGTGTTGCATGGAAGCCCTGCAGGCACAGCATGATCCCTGTTGATCTATGACACAAAGGTGAGCCCTGCTGTAAAAATACAACTTGATTTTCCATACACATATAGTATAAATGGCTATACTGGGCGTGTTCACACACTCCAACAAAAGTAGTGGATTCCATTCAGCATCACACTGAACGGTCATACTGGGCATGCTCACACACGTAAAGAAATGAACCAAATGTCAGGCAGCAACATACTGAAAGGTCATACTGGGCATGCTCACACACACAGGCTAACTATGGATGTGATAAGTAGGGATCTATGGACAAATGTGGATAGTCATCTCTACTTCCAGAAACACATTCACAAAGTGGTTGGAAAATCATGCTGTGTTCACACAAACTACCAAGGTCTGTGCAAGTAGGTCAAAGGAGGTTCCCACTACTCAGCAGTCATCAGACCTGTCAGAGAGTACCACAACACACTTGCGATGAATCCAACTAGGCACGTTCAGCAGCTAGAAAGACCAATGAAGTACCTTAACAAGAGGATTACTGGCCTCAAATAGTCACCCCATGCAACAAGACTGAATATAACCCAATCTGTACTCTGTAGCATACTGTCTACTCAGGAGATCTCTGCCCAACAGACAGGTTCATGTCATGGTTACAGTCAGATCTGCTCCGAGTTACAGCTCAATGGCAGTAAATGTACAGAGCCAACTGATATTGCCAACATCCTGGCAGATAGGATCACTGTTAACTGTACCCCCTCTCACCCATGAAAGAGCACATCTCCATAATGGAAGACTGCAAAGTTGCTGTCATCATGGCTGCACAGGTAATAAACACTCTCCAAAGCCAGTATCGCAGCAGCCATGGGACCAGATAACTTCCCAGGCTGTGTAGTATCTACTTCCCTGAAGTAAACATTAGCATGGCAGGTCTGTGGCAGCTGAATTTACCAGAAGACTGCAAACCAGGAACCATAATGATAAACACAAAATATGTGGACATCCTACAAAAGGGCCTCACTGGGACAGATGGCTGCTGTCAAAGCCATGGGCTCTAGCTCAATGCCAAAAGGTGCATTGTCATCCCCTATGTTAAAAACTCTGTAGCCAAGAACTACAACAGAGGTGGTAGTATACTTCACACTGAAAGTGTGACAAGAGACCTTGGGTCACAGGTGGACAGTGGATACAACTGTGATAATCACATTCCCACAGTAGTCAGGAAACCCTCCCATGTGGCACACCACATCACAAAATGCATCTCATGCAGAATGGAACAATGTTCCCCTCCACTCATCACTCACTAGAACTATAATAGAGTACAATGCCACTGTTGCTATGTACCTCACAAGACAACTACAACAACTGGAAAGCCAGCAGCAATACCACACAAAGAGCATTAGTGGCCTGAAATACATGCCATACACAGACCATCTCAAAATGCTCCATACGTACTCCCTTGCATATCGCCCACTCAGAGGTGTTCACTGCCTAACATACAAAGCTATGTCAAACACAGAGCTTTTGGATATGGTCCACGTAAAACACTCACAATTCCTCTGACCTTTGGACCCAAAACCACGAGTGAAATACAAAAGTAAGGGGTATACCCATTTACCCTATGGATACCCACACCTTCAGGTTAGTGGCACAGCATGAGGCCTCGGAGACCATGCAAGTGCAACTAACATTGGCCAAAGCTGCCCATCAGATTGTAGCCTGCTACAGATCATGTACCTTGTCTCAGGAACCTCACTCAGTATTCCGGAGAACAGTAGAAAGTATAAAGGTCCTATCCAACACCATTATATGAGGCGATTACAACTACCCAAACAGTGAGTGGTGGAATTACTCATGTACAATGTCCTTCGCCCAATGTTTCCTAGAGTTTAAAAAACTTAACACCCTGGAACAGCTGGTCACCATGCCCACTGGAGGTGACAACATACTGGACATGATCATCACGAGCATGGGGTACCAGTGTTCCACTACAGAGATAAACCCTTCGCTGGTAATATCAGATCATGAAGTAATCACACTGGACATCCGCCACCCCCCACCCACCCAGTCAAAGAAACCACTGTGAAGACATTTGCAAAAGCAAACTGCACACTTCCCAAGACCAAAGTGAAGCGTTCCAAAGCCCTCTTGTTATAGGATAATGGTATACAATCCGCAGAATCATTTACAAGTGCATCCTATGAGCATCTACAGGGATGCATGGATTGAGACATCACAAATAAAACCAAGATGCACACCTCCAAAAATAGGACAACAATCAGGTGGTTGTTGCCCATAAATAACCTAGACAACAGAAGGAGGAAACGAACACATGATAGAGCCAACTTCACTAAAGGAAATGCATCACTGATCATTATCAGGATGAAACAATGATCGCTCATAAAATAATCCAAGGACAGTTTCTAAAGATAAAAAGCCAAGGAATGTAAGAATGACAACCACAAAGCCTTTGGTAGCTATACCAGACATGTAGGTGTCAACTTCCAAATATGCTGTCAGCTACTGAAAAAACGAAAGAAATACACCAAACCAACTTTCATTGCCCACATCCAGGGGGACAAGTTCAGTGTAAACATCCCCCCATCACACCCCTAAAGGGCCTGTGTCCAGCACAAAAGGCTGCAGAGCCCCAGACGTCATGAGCATGCAGGTAAAGACAGCCCTCACCAAAGTTGAGAACACAGCATCAATGTGACTGGATGGTGTCCCAAGCTGTGTCATACACTAGGCCCATGAGGAACTGGACCCTCACTCACATTCACTGTCCAGACACATGTGTACCACAGGCTATGTACCCAAAGAATGGCATACACAAACAGTCATCCAGCTCCAGAAAGGGGGTGCCACAACAGAACATGGAGACCATTGCCCAATATGTCTACTCAGCCTGGTCTACAGAGCTATTGAGCAAATTGTCATGAAACCCATAAACAGAGACATTGGAGACCTCCAGATACTGTACTCTCCACAACTTCACCTTGTTAAAGTCATATCCTGGCTCCCAAACCTAGCTGACTTATTTCAAACAGTTGCCAAGGACATAGATGGAGGTGAAAGCAGTCCACACAGCCCACCCGGACCTCACGAAGGACTTTCCACACCATTCCCCACTCTGTCATTATGGACAAGCGTACCAGCTAGAACATTAACAGCTATGTCACAGGATGAGTGGCCAGGTGGCTCACAGATCAAATACACATGTTCAGAGTTGCTGGTGCCATATCCAACTCTAAGCCAGTCACAAATGGCATCCCACAGGTCTTGTTCCTGGGACCCCACCTGTTCAGTAGATACTGCTCAGAGGTACAGGCAAGCATGGGAGGTGTATGGCTGAACACGTCTGCAGATGAATGGTAACTGTGGTCCATAATCGACTGCATGGCTAACACAGACATCTTCCATAAGTGTCTTACAGAGACAGATACCTGGTGTCGAAACAATGCCCTCAAGCTGAATGCCAAAGAATGCATAGACATCCCCTTTGGGTACAACAAAGTACACACAAATTATCACATAGGTGGTAATCCAGTATGTACAGAGAAAGTCATTATGGCCCTGGGGACACAGGTAGATAGTACACACCCCTTTGATGATGACATGGCCAAAGTGTGTAGACATTCCTTCAATGTAGCCCACCTAATGTCACCTAATGTAACCCACTTTGTATGGTCTGATGATGTCACCATCCTACAAATAAACCTGTGGAAAAGATAGTTCACAGTAATGTGTATAGCGTGGCATGTAAATGCGTACCTCTGTAGTATCATAAAGTAGTTAGGGAGTGGTTAGAATCCTGCACTTGACAAGTGTGTGTATTTGTGTGTGGTCTTCTTGGGAATGAGCAAACGTTTTGGAGAGTAGTAAAACACCTTAAAAGTGGTAAGCTAATCTCTGTCAAGTCTGATTATGTCACCATCCTACAAATATACCTGTGGAAAAGGGAACCCCCAGTAATGTGTATAGCGTGTTTTATTAATGCGTACTCCTCTAGTGTCATGAAGTAGTTAGGTAGGGAGTTGAATCCTGCACTTGACAAGTGTGTGTGTGTCTGTGTGTGGTCTCCTTGGGAAAGAGCAACCTTTTAGAAGGATCGTAAAACACCTTAAAAGTGGTAAACCAATCTTTGTCAAGTCTGATGATGTCACCATCCTACAAATACACCTGTGGAAAAGAGAACCCCCAGTAATGTGTATAGGTTGTCACACTAATGTGTACTTCTCTAGTATCATGAAGTAGTTAGGTAGAGGTTTGAATCCTTTACCTAACAACTGTGTGTGTGTGATCTCCTTGGAAAGAAGCAACCTTTTTGGAGAGTAGTAAAACACCTTAAAAGGGGTATACACATCTTTGTCATGTCTGATGATGTCACCATCCTACAAATATACCTGTGGAAAAAAGAACCCCCTATAATGTGTATAGTGTGTCATGCTAAGGCGTACTCTTCCAGTATCATGAAGTAATTAGGTAGGGGTTTGAATCCTACACTTTGCATGTGTGTATGTGATCTCCTTGGAGAGGAGCAACCTTTTTGGAGAGTATTAAAACACCTTAAAAGTGGTATACAAATCTTTGTCATGTCTGATGATGTCACCATCCTACAAACATACCTGTGGAAAATACTTCTCCCAGTAATGTATGCAGTGCGTCGTGTTAATTCGTACTCCTCTAATATCATGAAATAGTTAGGTAGGGGCTTGAATACTGCACTTGACAACTGTGTGTGTGTTTGTGTGTGGTCTCCTTGAGAAGGAGCAACCTTTTAGGGGAGTAGCAAAACACCTTAAAAGTGGTAAACTATCCTTTGTCAAGTCTGATAATGTCACCATCCTACAAATATACCTGTGGAAAAAAAACTTCCCAGTAATGTGTACAGCACGACGTGTTGATGCGTACTTCTCTAGTATCATGAATTAGTTAGGTAGGGGTTTGAATCCTGCACTTGGTGAGTATGTGTGTGACAGTGTTGGGGGTTTTGCTTTTACTACTGTATGACATATCAGTAGGCATTGCACATGTGAGGTAGTTATTAGGCAAATACATTTACGTACATTTTACCTCAAGTATTGCATGTGTGGGAACCCTGCTTTATCCAAGTACACAGTTGGCATCTTTGCCAAACTGTGCTGCTGCTTCACAGACCTTAGGTCACATCTGTATGCTTGTGACAAGGCCAGCAACTGCAGTGATGCCTGGCCTAGGTCATCCATGTCACACACACTCATTGCAGTTTCTATTGAATTGTGTGTGTGAGGGTTTATGGCCGAGGTATATGTAATACCTGTTCAAATGCAGCAGAGTCTGTCAATGATGACTATGCATTATAGGTGTACAACAACCTTTGTGGACATGCATGCAGACCCCTGATTGCTTATGTGATCCACTGAGGGATTCCAAAATACCTTAGGGAATGTGATTATCAAAGGAGAGATGACGTAACACTAGGTTGCATGTACACATCGGTACCTGTTCATGACATTGGTGGCTACTACCTATGTGGTACTGTGGGGATACTATGTTCCGTAAAGGTGGATGACTATGCTTAGTTTCACCTATAGCTTTACAGCATGGGTTTGACAACAGGTATCTGTCTGTATGATACCCTTGTGGAGGATGTGTGTGTCACCTGGAGAATGCAGTATAGGCCACAGTATGCATTAGCACACGTGGAAAGACATATCCCTACTGTGATTGCTTGTACCTAAGAGAGCCATATGCCGAACAGGAGTGGTCTCAGTAATGGGTGCAGATGAATACCACTGGTTACTGGCATAGTATAGTACCTGAAGGATCCAAATGTTGCTGTGTGTCCTACATCTGTGTGTCAGTTGTCAGGACATCAGCTAATGATTGGTTATGGTCAGGCTGTTGCAGTCATGTATACTACCAGAATGCAAAACAATGACAGATAGTAACAGTATCACCCACAGCACAGTGTCAAACCATGTCATACACACATGTGTAGTCAGGTTCCAAAATGTGTGTAGCACAATGCATACAGGCCACCAATAGAAACTATGGAGTGTTACTGTGTAATACAGAGCATGTCACCCTGCCCATGTGTCCACTATGCACGTACATGCAGACAGTGCACCTCCACCATTTCCACAACTGTACACCTGCAAATATGTGCTACACACATCCCACACATACTGTCCACTCTCTAACATATGCTGCCAATACTGCACACATTAGCCAAGTGGCACGTAGACGGACAATATACAATTGGAACTAACACTGGTGTAAACAACACTACAATGACAATCATAGCTTTAATGCATCATGCCTGCTCAGCTACACCTTCAAGCATAGCATTACACTCTACTGCTGACAACATGCTAACATTGCTATACTACTATAAAGACACCCTGTGCATCAGCACCATGGTAGCCTGTTCCTGCATCGATGTTACAGATAACAGGAGGTGGCACAAGTTTCATCATATGCACAGGGTGTGTTGTTGGTCTGCCAGAGGCCTACAGTGAGCCATCCAATCGACATGTGTGTGTGTGTGTGTGTGTGTGTGTGTGTGTGTGTGTGTGTGTGTGTGTGTGTGTGTGTGTGTGAGGGGCAAGAAAAATGGTATGGGCCAATGTTGATGTAATGTGTGTGGGTATGTGTTAGCCCTAGGTGTCTGGATTATGTGTGTGTGTGTGTCTGCATGCACACAGTTCCACCATGTGGCTGCCACATACGGGTACTTGTGGGATAGTCACAGACTGTACCTGCGAGGCTTTACCGATCACCGTCTCTGGCCATGGATACAGTACCTGTGCCTGGCAGGGGTGCTACTGACACTATCAGGTACAAAGCCAGACTGGGTACTATCCTCAGAGGTAGATGGATGTACACTGGACCCAGGTCCCTGCTGGGACTGTCCAGAGCCACTTGCACATGGTCTTCTAGGACGTTCTATGGACAGCCCACCCCCAACATTGCTGGGGCTGGTACTGGCACTACGGGAGCGGCTGTTGCTGAGGGACATCTGTGGCGACTGCCAGTTGCTGATGTTGCTGGCATATGGCCACATCGACGACTCAACCGACCCTCACTGTCCTGACACATGGACATGACATTGGGGAGGACCTCTAGTGCCTATCCCCAATGTCTATCGGTGACCTCAGTGTAATTGTGGATGGCACCAGCTAGGTCACGAATACTGTCTATTACGGCAGTGTTATGTGCCCTCTGTGCCCTCAGTCCCTGTCTGGTGTACCGTTCCATATGTGCCTGTGCCTCCATGACAGCCTGGAACATGTGTGAGGTAGTTAGACCTGTGGCACGTCTGCCAGTGGCATGATGGACAACAGTGCTCCAACGAGAACCCCTGGACATCTGCCTATGTGGTACCCTTCCAGACATCTGGGTATAGCTGCTGTGTCGGAATGCATGTGCCATGGATACCACACTGTCCTGGCCAATGCCAGCTGTACGCTGTCCCTCTCTAAGGGCATTGGTGATGGATGTATTGGCAGTATGACTGTGTGCATGGATGGGGTGGACACTTGTGTAGTGTCGATTGGTGGCCCAATGATAGACCCTGGCAAACATGCCTGTGCCTCAACACACCTATCATCATTGTCACTATCATGCTCAGTGACATCAGTTTCCCTGCTGCATTGAAGCAGCCCAGTATTAGCACCTGTGACAGGGAGACAGGAAACACACTTTACGACCTGTACATGATGTCAGCACACATGCACACATGCACACATGCACACATGAACACATGCACACATGCACACATGAACACATGCAGGCATGCACACATGCACACATGAACACATTCACACATGCACACATGCACACATGCACACATGAACACATGCACACATGCACACAAATACACTCCTCACTAGTACACACACACACACACACACACACACACACACACACACACACACACACACACACACACACACACACACACACACACACACACACACACACACACACACACACACACACACACCACCAACAATCCCGAACATACTCAATAGCGTGTGATGTTGGGGTACAGTATCACAAGCCAAACATTTATATCAAACGTGACAGCATGCAGGACTTGTGTTGCTCAGCAGCATGCAGTGTGAGTGTAGACAGCCATTGCTAATAACAGTATACATGGCCTTGATGCATGTGTGTTTTGTTCAGTGAATGGCTTCACCCTGGAATGCAATGTGTACATGGACACAACATTGCTGTGCAGGTATTAAAAGCTCTGCAATGTCCTGTGCACCATCAGTCACAGGTATACATACCATGGCTGTATGTGTATCAGTGTGTCACATAGATCTCCATTTCTGATTAGAGCATCTGTGTCTTTAGCAGATGATTGTGGACACAGGTGTAGCACATGCATGCTATGTATACACACAGGATGAGTGGTGCATGTATACCTGATGGAATAAAATTGCTCAACATAGCCATTGTACAGTGGTTATGGTGAGTGTAGGACATATTGTGGACATGCCAGTTCCAGCCATGACATGGCATGCTACCACACAACTGCAACATGAAACATCACACATATACAATGTGTGTCATGTGACCTATACACCCCATAGCATTACAAGACATATGTGTGTCACTTTCTACAAATGGGGATTGCTATGCATATTGCATATAGGTGCATATGTCTGCACACACACAACATTAGGGTGCATAGCAATTCATGATATGTGTATTACTGTGGCCACTGTAACTGATGGGGTGTAGTACCATGAGCCATCATCATGCAGCATCATGTGGTCACTCAAGGCTACTAATGTGTGCCAGACCGGCACATAGCATGTTGTACCTAAACTGCAGTACCATGGCTACATTCACCATTTCACAGCCAGTTGTTACATGGGTTTGTGAGGTGCCCAATAGGGGGCATTGCCTAACATGAATGTGATATGTTTTGAAAAGTGTTGCACAGCCACATGTGAGACATCTACCCCTCAGGTATATTAAGTGTGCTGTGTGGATGAGGTTTGGGATACTGTAGTGTGACCTTACAGTGGGTGTCTGAATACACCATGTCTAGCATGTTAATGTGTACTACGTATGACAAAGGTGTGTATGTTGTGTGCATGTGTATTGACTCTGCCTATCTGATGTCCATTACAGTGTTGCCACAATTGTGTGGGATGCTCTGTATATTGTATGTGTTTTAGGCAGCTACCCACGTTACTAGGATGTGCATAGTCTCACAGCAAACATGCACAGCATGCATTATGCGTAGGTGTGTTACGTGTACATAGCCTACACCTCCCTATGACATGCACATTTAATTAGCAATATTAAAGGTATAACACACTCACCAGCATGGCTCTGCTGCCTTGCTGTCACACCAGAGGGACCTACAAGGATATCAGACACTTTGTCAGTGGCAACAACTGTGGCATTGCTACTATGTGTTTGCAGTCTTACAGTAGTACAACGGTGGACAGTCACAGGCCTACAGATTATGTTCCTAATTATTAGTATTGCACAACACTAGGCACCACATCATCTAACTACACAGTACACATCTCACATAAGCATGCTCTACCAATAGAGATAACAATATTCTAAAGCTATGCCATGTTACCTGCACGCTCCATGTCAACTTGCTGGGTGGCTCTGGCCTCCATGATGATACATGTCAATTGTTGTGGTTGTTGTTGGCCAGGAAGCACCTGGCTCAGGAGCAGCTCCTCCACTCTGGTGAGGGGGGGATGGATGGCTACCCCCCCACCTGTGGCAAGCTGTTGTCTGTGGATATCAGACGCACGTTGCTGGACATGTCTAATTAAATCACTGCAGTGATGGCGTACCTGCTCATATGTCCGGTTATGCATGCCTATGTCATTTACTCTACGGACAAGATCTTGCCACAGTGCAGCCCACTCATGTTGGTCCTGGCTGGTTGTGGAGAAAAGCAGTGCATAGTGCTGTACCAGGCTCACTGTGATGGCTTCTTCCTCTGCTGTGCTATATGTCGGGTTACGGTGGTGGGACATTACCCTGGAAGACAATTAAACAATATGTGTGAACAAGTCATGTGGCACACGTAACATTCTAAAGTACATATATAAATTAACTGCCATATATAGCAACCTATTGGCTGTCAGAAGATACACACTTTCAATACCACATATCAGTTCTCAACACACAGATACCTGACAGTGCCTCACGCACTCTATATATCAAACCATGTTTTGCACAGCAACAAAGTTATAACAGTATGTAAGACTATACAACAGTACATGGCACACTGTATATGACACAATGCACCACCTAGCCGCAGGACGTATATATCATGCTAATGCATCATGAAATATGTAATCCACTGCAATGAATGTAAAGTACACTGTCAGTATTACCAGTATACTACACTAGTCATTGACGGCGGACCCCTGTCAACATATGTGCACATCCGTTAATATAGGGGGCATACTGCTGTACTAGACTATACATGATGCTAGATACACAGTTATATCCTGTAACACACATATGACAGAGGCCATGGTACAGGCATACCCACACACACAGCAGACATACATAACAGACACAAAGGTATGGCAACCCAGGTGACCTTTTACCTGTGTGTCAGTAGTTACCAGACCTTATGCCTGAGGTATATAATCTGTGAGGACTACAGGGAACACACATAACAGTGGTTCCAATAAATGTGCAGGTACACCATACTGTGCTGTTTAGGCATACAGCTTCAGGTAGTACTATAGTTCATACAGGAGTTGGATTCACTAGCAGTAACACCCAATAAGCATACATGTACTGCTTTAGCCTACAATGGGACACCCCAGTTGACAACAAGGGACTACATCAGACCGTATGGCATACTGCTTTTTCTGCCTACCAATTGCATACACATCTTTTGCTGGGATCACAGCTAGGACACATAATACCATGACTGAAACAGTTTCCAAGCTATCACACATATACTGAACTCTGACACATTCACCAACACATTCACCATCACACTCAGTCAACCTCACATATCAATTATTGCAACAAGTACATGTGGGTGTGTATCAGTTCATAGGTAGGTAGGTAAGAGGCTATTGGACCTAGGACCTATAGAATTCTATCCATACTCTACCCTGGCCTCTGACACACAGGTATTTAAATTACACATGGCCCAGTCAAGCAGAGAAACTGAGGTGATTGCCTGGGTGTATTCACTATCTCCCATACAATCTCCAGGATTATTTATGACGACTGCTAATTAGGAGTTTTGTTTGCTATGGATAGTTGGTTAGTTCCAGAGTATGGGATGTCTCTGAGACAGGAATCTATCCCTCCAGCATGTGCTGTTTATTGTGGTCAAAGGGTTTGGGCCCCTAGAACGTGTAGCTCATACAGATTGTGATCTGTTTACGTGGAGCATGTCCAACATATCTGGGTTTGACATAGCTTAGTATGTCAGTCAGAGGTCACCTCTGGGTAGGCGGTATGTGACACAGTCTAGTTGTGGGTTTGTGGGACGGTCTGCATAGGGCATCTGTTTGAAGCCGGTATCACTCTTTGTGAGGTATGTCTTTGTCCTTTCCACTTGCTGCAGATGTCTTGTGAGGTACATACCACATGGGGCATTGTACTCTATACTGGGTTTTATGTGTGTGGAGTAGAGGGAAACACTGACCTATTTTTCCCTGGATGACACACCTTTCGTGATGATGTGTACCACGTAGATGGATTACATGACTAGTGTGGCACTGTGACTATCGAAGGGGAGACTACTGTCCACCTGTGTCCCATGGTCTCTTATCACACCTACAGTGTTAAGTAGACTACCACCTATGTGGTAGTTCATGGGTACTGAGTCTTTGCAAGGAGGGATGCCAAAACAGTGTCAACATTGAGCTTGAGTCCATGGCTTTGTCACAAGGCATCTGTTGCAGTAATTATGACCCTCTCTCTCTCTCTCTCTCTCTCTATATATATATACACACACACACATACATATGAACATCCATTGCTGTACATATAGATATGCATATCGGCACATATACAGTCCACCTGTCATGGTGGGTATGTCAAGTATGGGAAGGTTGTGACATATACAGTTATGTCATAACATTGCACAGTGTTGTGCATAATGCGTTGAAGGTGTTCTCAGCCCATGTAGCTTTAGCAGGCCTCACTGGCTGCAACACTGCAAACCTGATGAACCATACCCACAGTGTTTTACCACCACATGTCATATACCAGCACTGTATGCTGTCTGGTCTGCCACACACTACAACCTACATATAAATATGCACATAACAACCTTCAACAACATATATATATATCCACCTTTCACAAACAGTTGCAGTATGTCCCTTGCTCAATGCACATGTACAGATGCTAATATATCTAACACGGACAGATTTCTCCATATGTGTGTGCCATACACACACAAGGACAACACTGTTGTAAGTACATGTACCTCATGGCTGACCTGTTGGGCCTTGCTGCAACATAAACAGGTGTGACATGTGAGCACACAGTAATATTAGAGGGTGTATACATAGCTGCTAATGCTGAATTAGCATAGTAGCCTGGTACAGCTGTTGCCAATGCTAAGCTACACATTAATATGACTATCGTGCATTTGTTACTCTGTCACATCCATGTTTGCATAACCGTATGGGCTATTACCCCAAACAGACATTGTACACACTACTGTACAGAACACAGATAACATGTATCAGATGTTTGACATTTAATGCTGAAATACATATGTCAGCGTCACATCCCGCTGCACACAGCAACACACTCATTTCCCCATGCCAGTAGTTATGCAAGGCATTTGTGTATTGATACGTACTGCTGCCACATATGGATGATTCAAACTATATAGAGTACTCTTCATAAACATCTACTACATTCCAATAAATACATAGCTGTTACATACCTTTCCTTTGTATGTGTTTGTATATGTTGCTGTATATCCTGGTATACTTTTTTACCAATATACGTTTTGCTTTCAATATCTCTTTTACTGTTAAAGATTTTTTTAAATAGATTTATATTTCAGAATATATTGATTTTCAATATGTTTTTTCAATATTTTTTTTCAGTTTTTTTTTCTATATATTTTTCTTTCAATTTTTTTTCAATATATTTTATTTCAATGATTTTTTCAATATAGTTTCTTTTCAATACATTTTTTCAATATAATTTCTTTTGTCAGTATACTGTTTTTTTCAATATATTCTTTTTGCTATATTTCTTAACTTTGCATCACTTTTTCTTTTCTTTCTTTTTTTTTTCTCTCTCTCTCTCTCCCTCCGTACCTGCAATGGAATGATTGCATGTGTGGACAGCAAGTACAGACTGCTTTTATAGGTATCTGCACATGTGCATGGGATGGCCTTTGTACCAATTGGTGGCTACCACTTGGCAATTGCATGCAGCCTGCTGTGTGGTACTTGCAGTACTCACTGTCATAGCAACCCAGTGCTATAGATTGCTAGGTCAGGTAGGCATAGCCCTTTCAGAATTCCAGAGTGGGGACCATGCTTCTTTGCTGTGGACACTGTTGTGTAAGTCAGAAGGTTGATATACTTCTTCTAACTGTTGCTAAGGGTGTAGCCAGTTATTTGTATGTTGTACTCAGGCCTGAAGGTTGCCTCTTCCAGTACACAGTTGACTGTGTAGAATTGTACTCACTCCTAGAAATGCTCACACAGGATACATGGGAGTATGGAGTTTCTTTACAACATCCACAATTAGCTGCCATACATATGTAGTTATTGAGATGTTTTCATTTGGCACATGAACTGTTTGGGAACAGCTATACTGTGGATATTAATGTACTCACTTCTGCACTGTTTGTGCTTTTTATTTTGTTGACATTATCACAGGATGCTCATGAAACTGGGCAATTCCAGTACTGGGTATGCCTACCTACAGATACACTGGTATTTTGTATATTTGGGTGGGGATTGTCCTGCTGTGATACTGTGTGGGGGTTGTGAAGTGCTGATGTAACAGTATTTACTGCTAGAATGTCTGGTTCTGTTATAACAGTCATGTAACGCAATTCCACAATAACTGCTGGTAAAGTTCCACAGAACAGGTTTTGTGTTATGGCATTCCTATCTTTCCTTTACATTCACACATTCTGATGCATGATATATATATTTCAGCAACATCCTGCTGTATATCTACTGTGGCCTAGTGGTAGTTCATGCAGTCTAGTGTGTCCAGGGTTCGAGACTGACGGTGGTGTTTTATTTTGCTGCTGAGCAGAACAAGGCCCCTCATATGCAGGGTGACTAAGGCATTTTAACCAGTTGTAAGCAGTTGTAAGCTTACCTGCTTACTGCTGCTTAAAAGTGCTTACTCCCGCTAACCCCCGACCTCATTTCTTTGAAAGAAAAGAAAATGGGGAGATAGGAAAGTGGTGAAAAAGGGGCACAAAGAGGGAAAGACAGTAGGGAAAACAGCTCGTGATGTGCAGGACAGGTGTATGGAAGGTCCATAGCTGCCCATTTCTTTAACAGCAACAGCTGTGCATATACTAGTAATTTGGAGGGAATTTTGAAACCTTCCACCCCTGAGAGAGGGGTGAGGACAACAAAGTATGTTGTACTGCCAATTAAATTTCAGTTTCTGTGTCCAGCGGACATCTGTGCAAAATGGGGAGCTATGTATGGGGCGTAATTTCTTTGTGGGAGCAGATTGCCCATTTTTTTTCTTTTCAGGAGAGAGTGGAATGTGGGGTAGGGGAAGTAGGTATGTTTTGGGAGGTAGGTTGGGGCGGTAACAGACAAGACAAACAAGATGCATACAAGGACGGAGTACGACACATGGGGTGGGTGAACATAATTGATGGGAAGGATGTTTGGAAATCGCAAGTCCATGAGCCCACAGATGGTAACAGAGGAACTGAGATCCCCACCCATGTGCAGTCACCACTGCACCTTCACAGCCCGGAGGGTGGCTGTGCTGGGGGCTGCATAGGAGGGGCAGGCTCACCCATGAGTCGCACCACTGTTGCCTCGAGCTGGCATAGGGGATCAGCGACTGAACGCTGGATCTCCCTACGCACCACAGCCCAGACTGTTCAGAGGGTGACAGGTGGCCCTCCTCCGGTCACGCTTGCACGAGGGACAAGCCCCATCCCCTGCAGCGCTTCTACCCGAAGGTGGCACAGGGCCAACAGAGGAGGAGGTCCCGGGCTGGGCACCGGACCTGCTGGTGACAGGTGCCATCGCCAGCTGAGGTGGGACAGGTGGGCCCGCTGGGACTGGCCTTCCCATACGTTCTGTGTTTAGGTGAATTTAATGACAATATAGCCAGCAGCATTCCAAATTAGTTGTAACAGCATGCGGTAATATTCCCATTAACCCAACACACCAGAGTTCCAACAGTTGAACAGCAAGCAAAACACATGCATATATTGAACGACAGTGGACATTTCAACAGCATGCAGGAATGAATGGTGGCAACAGGCCACCAAGACTGTATTGTTTGAACAGGGCACATGTATCAAAGTTATGCAGCTATTTATAAACCAATAGGACATATGTCCCAACAAATGTTTTGAGATTACACATACCCATTGAGGTGTGGAATTGCATTGTTTATGCACATACAGTAGGGTGTAAAAAGATACCTCCATTAACATTTTATATGAACTTATAGTTTACACTACATTTCTATTGACTGCAAGTATATATCCCCTACATGTATTATTACACTAGGCAATGTCCATTACGCTGTGGGATGTGTTTTGCTAGTTACTTATGTACCTGACCTGGATCTGTTATACAAACTGTCCAGGAAGCAGATGTTACTGCTATGTACTTATATATTTTATTTATATTCATATGTCTACATATCTGGGTGTGTTCAGGTGACATTATCAGTTATATTTTAACAGCCCCCTACATTTCTAGCAGCACACTGACATTTCCGGTGCACACAATTACAAGATACTCATATGCCAGATTTATCTATACATGCCAGGCTTGAAACTACAGTTGAGGACTGTATATATGCTTAAGAGATACTGGCACTCCCTTCGTACTCTTTCTATGGGCCTACCATGACGGTGCTTAATACAATACTACTATTTCTATACTGCAAGAGTACATCAACATTTCAAAGAAAGTGACACGGACACACTACAGGAGTTATACCTTTATTAATTACATTGCACACTTTTCTAGTGGCTCTCTCATTTATTTGTTATTACAGTGCATGCAGACATCTTATTCAGAATGTATTATACCTTCATTTATGGTTTACAACACTCTTTTTCTGACTCTCTCACTTATTCTATATAACAATACATGCAGAGAAATAATTCAGGACTTATTATACCTTTATTAATGGGTTACAACACTCTTTTTCAGGCTCTCTCACTTATTTTACATAACAGCTCATGCAGAGAGCTTATTCAAGCCTTATTATACCTTTATTATTTGGCTGAGACACTTTTAGCCAGGCCCTCTCACTTATTTTATATAACAGTACATGCAGAAAAATTACTAACCTGCCTGGTGGCGCAGACTTAGCAGCCTATCCGCATAGGCTTGCTGATTCGCAGCATGGACACCTGCAGCTGTGAAGTAAATGAAGTGATATTGAGACATATACCAATACATACTATCGACTACACTAGCAATTTTTACATACTTCAGTCAATGGCTACCTACTCAGTAGTGGGACATTTTGCATCCCATGGGCCTCCTGTATCCATTGGTTCAGTAGGTCCTGCTTGCGTCTCTTCAGGTCTGCATGGTGATGTCTAACCTGCTCACCAGTCCGAGGGATGCCTGTGGCACTGGTGAGTTCATGTGCGAGAAGGTTCCAGGCCTCTGCTTTGTATTTCATGCTTGGAACTGGCCCTGCAGGAGTCTAGCATCATGACGATGGACGAGGAGCCAAACCATCAGTTTTGACTCCTCAATGCCCCACCATTGCACTCGGAAGTGAGAGCCCACTCCGACACCAGCCATTGCTGCCTGCAGATGGAAGCTGCAAACAGTTATGGCAAGTATTCCCGCATATGGAGCTTAAATATGCCTCATTTCCCACACTTATTCGTGATAGGCCGGATTTCAAAGTTCTCAACTGAGTGCACACCTGCTTAGCACTGGGTAAACTTTGATTCATATGTATATGTATGTTGACAGTCCATGAACATCAAATGCTGTCATGGCTTAGTGGATTAGTACTGTGATTAGGGTGCACACTATCCCGGGTTCGAGACCTGTCATTGCTTTTTTTATTTTACTACTGGCCTGACCGGTAGGGGGTGTGGCTGGGTTTAGCCGACTTTGCTCAACTTTGCCCAATGTTGCTCTACGTTTACCAATGTTGCCCAACGTTGCCCGACGTTGCTCTAGTTAGTGCGGTGCGCAGCTTCCTGCAAACATGTTTGGTTTGCGCTAGTTGGCGCAATGCGCAGCTCCATGCAAAGCTATTGCGCTAGTTAAACCAGTGCTTAGCTATGGGCAATTTTTCTTACAGGTGCTTACTATTGGTGAACGTTGCTTAGCAGTGCTTCACATTGCTTAAGATAGGTTACTTATGCATTCATTAGTATGCATGACCATTTCACTTTCTTATATATATTTAAAATATCGTTCACTACTACATAGGCCATTTTGATGCATTTTAATATAATTTAAAAGGTAAATGTCAGGAATTATTTTTATGCACGGATTTCCTGCAGAAAAAGGAGAGGGGAGTGGTGGGACTCAAAACGGGAATGCCTCCTGTTTGTGTGAAGGCTCTACCACTACACTATTGCTATTTGGCTTAATTTGCATATAAGTGGTTTATTATCCTCTTCGATGTCTAAACTGCTAACTGTAGCTAAGCTATGGGCACACCCGCACACACGCATAAATCTGGGCAGCTATATGGTGAATAATAAAAAAAAAATGTTGCTTTACATTTTATTTCATTTGTACAGGGCTTTTTAATGTGGGGGAGTGTAGTGTTGGGGGTATACATGTTTGAGTGTACTCGCTCATATCTGCTGACATTTGCAGAGTTAGGCACTTGCAGGGGTGTGGATATTTGGACTGCTCTGCAGTCTGACACGCCCCTTGCACTCCTACATGCTCCATGTTAGCCTGGGAGTTGAGTCAGCGTGCCCTCATGCATATGCATGACGCGCTGACATCTAACTCTTAGACGGCAGTCTCCGAGTAGGACTTTGTTTGTCCTACACGGAGGATTACTGAATCCCCCCCCATCATCTTTACAATTACAGTATTCTTCCATGACCAATAGAAATACAGAAGACTAACAAAATACAGTGTAATCAGGCAAACACAACTAAATGAAGTATATAGTTACCAAATATTTGAAAGTGGAAGGAATATGCAGTATATGCAAAATATAAGCAAAACTGAAAAAAAGCCTTTGCATGGAATCATATTCTGAAGCCACACAATCCATTACACAATCTATAATTTAGAATACAAGAGGTACATTGCTAGTCATGATTTCTCATTAAACATATCCAAATCTATTTATTTGTTTGCTTGTTAACTAGGTTGTTGGCCTGGACAGTGCTATTGTTAAAACAACCAACTTGCCTGAGAAGAGGACCAAAAGCCTTATCTTACTACCTTCAGGTGGTATAGTCAGCAGCAAGAATAGCAGTTGGCTGACTGGAATAGGATACATATTATTGGCTCAGTTAATTGCAAAACTGCTGTGAGCCTTTTTAGATGTGAATGAGAATGAATAACAAGGTGAACAGAAAGTCATAAAGCATTACTTGCCACAGCTTATGTTACATAAGAGACACAAGGTCAGGACTTTCAAAGCTGGACAATTCCTCACAACAAAATGGTATGGTAATAGTTAAGTAACTAAAACTGTAATAGCCATTGTTAGCAAGTGTCAAAAAAAATCACTGAAGTCATTAGAGCAGCAGTTGCAAGCATCTGTAACTTCTGTTACTCTCACTTTGTATGGTTGTTAAAAAAACATGTTTTGTGAGCATAGAAAAAAACTAATATACTTAACTGTAAGTACAAACAGCAGTTTCAAGTAACTGCCATTTTCCTTTCCCTTGCTAACTATAGTTAGTGAGATTGTGAAAAAATAAAAGAATATTAACACCAACAACTACAACAACAACAACTGCAGATATTAGGACTTGCCTCTGTGTGCATGCATGTTTGTGTGCATCGAGATGTAATACTTTGCACTGTACATGTCTAATATTACTGTTGCTATTATTTACACATTTCTTCATTAATTTGATCACAATAACCATCTGAGGTGTACACACCTAATGGCTATAACTGCATAACTGT